>NW_012114252.1:5200777-5398444 GCF_000951035.1 Colobus angolensis palliatus | reverse complement strand
GAGGCGGAGCTTGCAGTGAGCTGAGATCCGGCCACTGCACTCCAGCCTGGGCGACAGAGCGAGACTCCGTCTCAAAAAACAAACAAACAAAAAAATATCCATTTTCCTATTGTGAAATTCTAAGGATCATTGCTACTTGCAAGCACTTAGAAAAGATGTTTCATTGTTCATTGAGATTCCTTTCTGACTCTCATAAACATTTCATTGCTTAAGGTTAATAAGTTATACAGAGCATGGTAAAGCCAAGCTTGATTTGAGTCTCCCCAAAGTCTCTCCTGAACTCTGTATTCATATTGACTGGGGATACTGTGTGCTTGTGTAATTCTCAGTAACTTTTCTCTCCTGGTAATGATTGCCCATAAATTAATTATGGCAAGCCAGAATTAACTGCTCTGTAGCCTGGCTGTGGCTGACTGCAAAATTCCAGCCTCCAAGTGAATGTCTAGGTGTTGAAACTAAGTGAACTTTTGGAATTTTCTAGAAAGAAAACTTGATTTCAACAGGTGCAGTGTGTAGACTGTTTCCCCATTAGATTTTAAGGGCCTTAACTGTCACTCCTGCCAGTTCTTTGGGCACTCAGAGTTGCTTATGGGTATTTTTTTCCTGACATTTGACAGGTGCCCAGCATGGGAAAAGAAGTTTTCATTTTACCATGTGGGAAAAAGTGGAGACTGGGTTGGCTTCATGGGCACATGAGTTATGCAGTCACATGGGGTCCTCTTACTTAGAAGCCTCAGCACTTGTTTTAATGTTCTGTGTTGCTGTCTAGAAATTCTTGATTTTGGAGTAAGAGGCCCTGCATTTTCCTGTTGCCCTGGGCCCAGCAAATTCTGTAGCCTGTCTGTAGTGGAGGGCTAGTGTGAAGCATATATTCACATGCCAAAGTGTCCTTCAGATTCAACAACCATAACCCATTTGCACAAATCAAAGTCTAAGTGTGGAATGACCACGTCTCCCATAGTGTGAATTTCTTTTGTTTCCCTTCCTTTCCTTCTTACAGTAATTGGAAAATGCTCATGATAGCCCTGTTGATGTCTTTGAGGAGTGACGAGAGACTAATAAATGCTGAAGATTAATTTTGCTGATAGTGAATAGAAAATTCCTTTAACATATGTTCTCTATTCTAGGAGACTGAATAGGAGTTTTTGAAGTTCTCTGTTAAGCAGCATGTGCAGCTTTGTTGTGTTGTCATTTAACCAGTATTAAAAAGTGAAATTATTTTTGTATTTGGCTCCCCTGGGAACACATAATGGGATCCTACTCTTTTTTCAGTCATGTAAAATTAATGTAGTATGTACTTATTATATGGGCAAGAAAATGTAGTCTATGAAAAGATGCTCCACATCATTAACCATCAGAGAAATGCAAATCAAAACCACAGTGAGGAAGCTCTTCATACCTGTTAGGATGGCCACTGTAAAAAGACTGAAAACAAAAAACAAACAGAAAAAAACAAGTGTGGGTGAGGATGTGGGGAAGCTGGAACACTCGTATGCTGTTGGTGGGAATGTCAATCAGTACAGCCATTATGGAGAGCAGTATGGAGTTTCCTCAGAAAATTAAAAGTGGAACTACCATAAGGGTCAAAAATCACTTTTTTTTGAGACAGAGTTTCGGTCTTGTCGCTCAGGCTGAAGTGCAGTGGCACGGTCTCAGCTCACTGCATTCTCCGCCTTCTGAGTTCAAGCAATTCTTCTGCCTCAGCCAATGATCCCATTTTTTTATCCAAAAAAAAAAAAATGAAATCAGAAGTTCGAGAAGTTATCTGCATTCCCATGTTCATTGCAGCGTTATTCAAAATAGTTAGGAAGTGGAAACAACCTAAATGCCCATCAGTGGATGAATGCATAAAGAAAATCTGATACCCATGCACAATGGAATACTATTCAGCCATGAAAGAAGGGAATCCTGTCATATGCTACAACATGGATGGAACTCGAGGACATTATGCTAAGCGAAATAAGCCAGACACAGAGAAGCCAATACTGTATAATTCTATTTACGTGAGGTGTCTGAAATAGTTAAACTTATAAAGGCAGAAAGTAGAATGGTGGTTGCCAGGGACTAAAGGAAAGGGAAATGGAAGAAGTGCTGTTCATCAGGTATACAGTTTTAGTTATGCAAGGTGAAAAAGTTCTAGAGAGCTGCTGTACAATTACGTGCTCATAGTTAACAATATTGTATTGCACCCTACACTGAAAATTCTGGTAAAGCCTAGAGCTCATATTATGTATTCTTTACCACAATAAAAAAGCAAGCAAGCAAGCATAATCAATTCCTGTCTTTAAGGGCTGCATAGGCCCTCGATGCCTGTATTCCTTCAACACTACCACATTCACACATGCAGATAATTAGTCTAGATTATTTTAGTCTAGCCTGGGTAGAGTGGCTCATGCCTGTAATCCCAGAACTTTGGGAGGCCGAGGCAGGAGGATCACTTGAGTTCACGAGTTCGAGACCAGCCTGGGCAACACAGCAAAACCCCATCTATTAAAAAAAAAATTTAGCCAGGCATGGTGACATGCACCTGTAGTCCCAGCTGTTAGGGAGGCTGAGGTTGGAGGATCACTTGAGCCCCAAAAGGCACAGGTTGCAATGAGCTGAGATTGCTTCACTGTGATCCAGCCTGGGTGATAGAGCCAGACCTCATCTCAAAAAAAACACAAGAAAAAATTAGATTACTTTAGTATAGTTTTAGTTGCTCTACGTTTACTTTATCCAGAGGATGGGATTTTTTTTTTTTTTTTTTTTTAACAATGTCTGGCTCATTTGCCTCAGGTTGGAGTGCAGTGCAGCAATCTCCGCCAACTGCAACCTCTGCCCCTGGGGCTCAAGCCATCCTCCCACCTCAGCTTCCCACCTCATCTTAAGTAGCTATGACTACAGGGAGGCACCACCGTGCCCAGCTAGGTTTTGTATTTTTTGTAGAGACAGGGTTTTGCTGTGTGACTGAGGATGTTCTCAAACTCATGAGCTCAAGCAATCCTCCCACCTTGGCCTCTCAAAGCACTGGGATTACTGGCATGAGCCACCGTGCCTGGCCTCAGAGGATGGGAGTTCAGTGCAGTTATTTCTATAAAGGGCTGGTGCTGGGATATTGGTTATACTTACTGGGCATGCTTCAGTTGCTGAGAGAGGAAGTGCAGTATTTTTCTGCAGGTGAATTTAGTGTTGGCCTCTTTCTTTTAACTTAATTGGTGATTGGAGGTGTTTATATTTACCTTTGATCTACTTCTAACAGCTGACACATTTTCTGCTGCTCTCTATGTCAAGTCCTGTAGTAATTGTCATCCTGGGACCCACATTGGCTTTCAAGAGGCCGCTGTCCTTCCTTGAGTGCCTTCTGAACTCAAGAGGTATTGTGAAAGGACTGAGCAGGGCTAAGTCCAGCAGATGGATTTTATCGCATTGGTAAAGTCTTCCACAATACTGGGCAATGTTTGGAAAGTGTTACACAGTATGATTCTTGTACCTTGGTTTATGTCTATTTCTACCTACATATGTTATAGTTTGCAAAAATGGCCCCAGTCCTTTACCTGTCCCTGCATTCATACCGGTGGCCATGTCATTTTTATACCCTTCCATTCTAACACTGGCATTAGCCATGCAACCTACTTTGGTCAACAGGATATTGAGCTGATGTGATATGAGTAGCAGCTTGAAAAGCACTTGCATTATTGGGTTGGCTCACTCTTGCTCTCTGTCACCTTCCTGAGAAGTACATGCCTGGGCTAGCCTGCTGGTTAATGAGCTGGGCTGTCCTAGATCAGCCAGTAATAGCCAACTGGTCCTTCAGACTTGTGAACAAGCCCAGCCCAAACCAGCAAATCTATCTACCAACTTGCAGCCTAGCCTTAGCTGTTTTAGCCAGATCAGCTTAACCTCACTCACAAGCTGAATGCGGATTGTTATAATATATTGTAGTTTTGTGATTGTTTGTCATGTAGCCTTACTGTGGCAATAGGCAACTGATCTATATGATATTGTGTTGCAGAATGCACTTTTTATATATTTAGGAGACCAGGAAAGGTATGTGGGGTGATGTCTGAAAATTCTCCTGTGAATTTGGACATTCAGTGGGTGGAAGTGATTGGCATAACCAGGTGGGATAGAGTAATCAGAGTTGGAAAAAACCCTCTGCAAATAAAAAATATAGAAAGAGCGTGAGAACTGTAGGTGAGTATCCAAATAAGTCCAGTAACTGTGTTCCCGTCATCTTCTTAGCTCCAGGATCTAATGGAGGGCTTGGCACTAAGAAGGAAGGAATCAATGTTAGTGGAGCAGAATTGAACATTGACTCTCCTGCTTTATTTTCTATTCAGCACATCTCAATTCCAGTCTATAAAATTCAGAGCCGCCTGGCTATACGTAGACATTTCCTGAAATGTGTCATTTCCTTTCGATGGTGGCTGAAAGACTGATTGTTAAAAAATGTATTTAAAAATCACTAAATTAGAATGTTGTGTAATTTAGCTTTAAATTTCTTTCTGCTGAACAAATCCATTTAATGGAGATTATGCAAAATAATAGCGTAACTGTTATTTGATAGTAAGTGTTTTAAATATTTAAAAGAACAAATGGATTTATTCACTGTGGCTTCCAAAACAGGCACACATATCTATGCCTAACATTTGGTGCCTTTGAGGCAATATGTAGTGAATTCTACATATTGAAACACAGTTTATACCTGAAAACAGTTAACTTTATTCCAAAAATGGTTTTATTTGTAAAATAAATGAATTAGATGGCTTTTATTTTCGGCAAGTGCAATTTAGTGAAGTTTCATTACATTTAGAAAAAACGTAATCATGAAATGTTTTTGTTCATTTTGGAAGAGGTTTCAAAACTTAAAAAAAATTTAAATTTTATTTGGAAATCTTAAAATTTCCAGAAACACTATCCTGCCTCAAACTACCATCTGATAAGAATGTTATTAGATTGATCTTCACAGGTTATTTTCTCCCATCTGAAAACGAGTTTGTTACAAAAATCGATTTTGTAAAGTTTGAAAACATTGTATGAAGTCTCTTTTTCACTATTTTCTTCCCTACCCAACTTGTCATTTCTTAACCTCCTTGTAAGAAAGAGGCTGCCATTGCGGACTCTGGAATGGCAGAAGGTCCTGATTAGAAAGATGGATTAAAAACTTAAATGTAAAACCGAAAACTTTAAAAACCCTTAAAGAAAACCTAGGAAATACCATTCTAGACAGAGGCCTTGGCAAAGACCTTATGATTAAGATGCCAAAAGCAACTGCCACAAAAACAAAAATTGACAAGTGGTACCTAATTAAACTAAAGAGCTTCTGCATAGCAAAAGAAACTATCAACAGAATCAACAGACAGCCCATAGAATGAGAGAAAATATTTGCAAACTATGCATCTGACAAAGGTCTCATATCCAGAATCTATAAAGAACTTTAACAAATTAACAAGCAATAAACAAGCAACCCCAGTAAAAAGTGGGCAAAGGAGATGAACAAACCCTTTTCCAAAGAAGACATACACGTGGCCAACAAACATATGAAAACATGCTCGGTTGGGCATGGTAGCTCACAGTATAATCCCAGCACTCTGAGAGGCTGAGGCGGATGGATTGCTTGAGACCAACCTGGACAACGTGGTGAAAACCCGTCTCTACAAAGAATTAGCCTGGTATGGTGGTGCGTGCCTGTGGTCTCAGCTACTCGGAAGGTTGAAGTGGGAGAATCACCTGGGCCTGGGAAGTCGAGGTTGCAGTGAGTAGTGTTTGTGCCACTGCACTCCAGTCTGGGCGATGGAGTAGAATGCTGTCTCAAAAAAAAAAAAAAAAAAAAAAAAAGAGAGAAAAGAAGAAATGGGGTCCACATCTGCAATCATTAGAGAAAAGCAAATCAAAACCACAATAAGATACCATCTCACACCAGTCTGAGTGGCTATAGCTAAAAAGTCAAAAAAATAACAGATGCTGGTGAGACTGCAGAGAAAAGGAAAGGCTTATATACTGCTAGTGGGATTGTAATTTAGTTCAGCCACTATGGAATGTAGTGTAGCTTTAAAACTTGGAACTACCATTCAACTCAGTAATCACATTATTGAGTGTATACCCAAGGAATATAAATCATTCTACCAAAAAGACACATACATGCATATGTTCATTGCAGCACTATTCACAATAGCAAAGATATGGAATCAACATAAATGCCCATCAACATAACCGGATAAAGAAAATGTGATACATATACACCATAGAATACTAGCCAGCCATCACAAAGAATGAGATCACATTCTTTGCAGCAAGATGGATGGAGCTGGAGACCATTATCCTAAGTGAACTAATGCAGAAATAGAAAACCAAACACTGTATATTTTCACTTATAAGTGAGAACATTGAGCACACATGGACACAAAGAAGGGAACAACCAACATCAGGGCCTACTTGAGGGTGGCAGGTGGGGGAAGTATGAGGATCTAAAAACCGCCCATTGGGTACTATGCTTACTATCTGGGTGCTGAAATAATATGTACACCAAGCCCCCATGATGGAACGAAACTGCACATGTACACCTGAAACTAAAAGTTACAGAAAGAAGACTTTTATTTCAACCAGACTGTGCTTTATTCATGTTACGTACCTAATATATTTCTATATATATGTGATTTGAGCTAGATCACTGATAAGGGAGATTTGTTTAGAGGACGAATTGTGTATTGTCCAAATAAAACTTTGAAGATACTGTAAAATTCCATGAAAGAAAAAGGAATGCCCCAGTTGATTGTATATTTAGCTCTGTACAGTTCACTCATGGATAAATGTATACCCAAATGTGCTTTCTTGCTTCATAAAAAGTTTAGCCCAAAATAACAAACCAACAACCCTCTTGATACAGTTTGGTTGTGTTTCCATCCAAATCTCAACTTGAATTTTATCTCCCAGAATTCCCATGTGTTGTGGGAGGAACCCATGGGGAGGTAATTGAATCATGGGGGCTGGTCTTTCCCATGCTATTCTTGTGATGGTTAATAAGTCTCACGAGATCTGATGGGTTTATCAAGAGTTTCCACTTTTGCTTGTTCCTCATTTTCTTTTGCCGCCCCCATGTAAGAAGAGCCTTTCACCTCCCACCATGATTCTGAGGCCTCCCATGTGGAACTGTAAGTCCAGTTAAACCTTTTTTTGTTCCCCGTTTTGCATATGTCTTTATCAGCACTGTGAAAACAAATGAATACACCCCTCTATCCAAAATAATGAAACTTTTACAATGTATATTCATAATTTAAACACTACTAACTTCATTTTGCTATTTTAATAAGAAGAAACACATGTAGAAAGTCTGCTGCCATGATATAAATTCAGCACAAGAATGAGAAAGAGTATGGAAGACATTTTAAGAGCCTCATTTAATACTTCAGGTCTTAGGGTTCACTGCATGAAAACAAGTCATCTAACTTCCTGGGAAGTTACGAAAATCATTCCTTCTGTTGGGTATGTTTTCTGAATGCTGAAATACTAGATTATGAGATTAGATTTTATTAGTGTGGGTGCTAATTCTATCTAAATCTTATTAAACTTCTACTATACCCATAAGGCTTGTTCAAGATAGGAAAACAATTTTAAAAAGAGAATTATAGCAATCGCATAGCTATTTGAAAAGAAAGGACTAGCTGTAACATACAGATAATTAAGGAAAAATTATTTTGTCCTTTCTAAATTGTCTAGGTAACTATCTTAATTGTCTACCTGGTGTGCCAGAGTGACATCTGTCCTGAGGTGACTGTAAATCCCAGATTTTAAAGTAGGTAATTCTAGGAAACTGACAGAAGGACTAGGGAGGATAAGAAATTAGGGACAGAATTTATGGGAAAGGTGATTGCCTTCATCGCTGACTTCCTGGCCCAAGGGGAACAAATTCCACACCTTTATGGAGGAGGGAAGTATTGAGATTGTTTTGAGGGCAATTAACCTAATGTCTTTTCACATATAAAGTATCCTCTCACCTCTGAATGTGCAGTTACACCTCCAGCTCCAAGATTAAGATGGAACACAGGTGATATTGTGCTGCCGGAAGTCATTTGTCAGATTTATACAATGTGAAATATCAATGCCAATGAGATGGAGAACTGAGCAGATTTCAGCTGCCTAGATACTGCTAAGCCACTGGTTTGACTGATTCATTGATTTATTTTTTCTTTTTATCCCATCTGGCCTTATTTTGGGTTAGCTCAGCTGGCAACATATGAGCCCGGATCTCTGTCAACAGAGTTATTGGAGGAAAAGGGTGAAGTTCTAGACACAGATAAGGATGGGCTGTTCTCCAGTTCTTCAAAGCACTTCAGCTTCTTGCTTTGCTATTTCATAAATCTCTCCCAACAGGGAACTGCAGAGCACACACAAAAGAAAAAAGGAGCAGAAACAAACCGGTCCCTGTCATCTCTGTTGATTTTTCATTTAGTAGACTTCTTTATGGATTAAAAAACTTTTTTTTCTGCTTCTTGTAAAGCAATGTTCATTGGAGCTTGGCCAATAGATGGTATCATCCCTTTCCGAGTCTATGCTATGGGCGGCCTATGGAAGCATATCTGTTCAAGGCATTCATGCAAATTATTACTTACTGCCCTATACGCTCATAAATTAATAGCTTCTCTGTGGATGAAAAACAGAAATTAGACAACCATTAAGGTTGAACAATGTTTAAAGAATATTAAATATTAATATATGAAATGAAAAAATATTGCAAGTGATATCAGCAGATATGCCCAAAGCATAACAAGCCAAACCCAAGAATGCAAATAATAAAAACATGTTTTCAGCTAGATATTCTGGATGGTTTAGTATTCAAATTAAAGTCGATTTTTTTCCCTTTCAGTAAAAACAAAACAAAGTGTTTACTGCCATTGTCATAGTATACGAGTGCTCATTTTCATACACAGTACAAAAACAAATTTAAGGTGAATAAACTAATAAGGTCTGGGTTATTTTGGTCATTGTGCTTGTGAAAAGAATTTTTTTTGCAATATTAAAAATGCATTGAAAAAGCAGTTTTCATCAGTCTGTGATTTTAAAATCCCAGCATTTTAATAAATAATTGTTGAGTTGACAAGTGCATCCTAGTGACTGCCAGACACTATAAAATTGTAATGGAAATAGGTGGAAGAGTCCTCCGGGTGATAGGGTGGAATAAACTGCTGCTCTTCGGATGAGTGGCCATGGTCACTGGTCTTTGGCAATAAGAAATTTAGGAGGAAAGCTTTCATGACTAGATGTCCATCCTTATGATCCACCATGTTCCCATTTGGCAGATTGGACATCAGGGGTGTTGATCCTGCACAAACAAAAAGCTGAAAAAGGTTCCAGCTGAGGCACTGCTCCTGCTTTGAATTAGGGTTGAGGTCTTTGGCAAGGCAAACTCTCTCGGCGTTCCCTTCCTCCAAGACCCATTTCCTCTCTCGGTCCATTCCTTGTTTATTACATGAGGCCAGTAAGGCAAACCTTATGGACTTCACAGATAAAATCTAAACAAGCACAATAATATATTCAGTCATTCAGTATTTTATTTATTGCACATTTACTGTTTGCCAAGCACTCCACTAGTCACTGGGAATACAAACTTGAATAATTAAAAAATGATAGCAAATGTTTATATCATACATATAGCAGGTATCAACTCATTTCATCTTCACAACAACGTCATGAAGTAGGTACCTCAAATTACCATTTTTTTTTTTTTTTTTTTACAACTGATGAAACTTAGGCACAGGACTGGGACATGAACCCAGACTGCTAGCTCGAGTCCACACTCACCACTATACCAGGCTGGCCCTAAACTGTAGTATTTTTTCAGGCCCTGTGTCAAAGATAGATCACTGCAAAATAATGTAAAGTGGTGTAAGAGCATTATGACCCCAGCATCCATATGACCCCTGAGGAGGGGTACCTAACCCAGCTTGGTGTGTGTGTCCTGCTGATTAGATGGAGACAGGCCATAATTAGCTTCTTAAGTGAGACCTCAACTGGATCTTAAAGGATGGGCAGGATGAGTAGGAAGGGTGTCCTAGGCTGAAATAACCAGAGCAAAGCCAGGATCAGTCTGAATTGTTCAGGGCTATGCAGCTGTAGTCAAGCTGGGAGTGATGGCAGTTGAGGCTGGTGCTGCAGGTGGGCTCAGATCTCAGAGTCCCCTGCCTGCCAGGCTCAGGGGATCAGAATGATGAAGATAGAATGGAGATATCAGGCTGTGATGAGTTGTGTAGATTGCTGTGTAGAGAAGACAGGGCGTGAGCAGAGGCCAGGAGGTGCTCCACGATGCAGGCAACTGTGAGAGGTACTGTGGGCATCTAAGTACTGCAGGAGTGATCTGTGAAGAGGGACATCCTGTGTGCCAGTGCTTTTCAAACTTCAATGTGCTTAAGGTTCATCCCAGGACACTTGTTTCTGATTCAGCCGGCTGAGAGTGGCGACTGAGATTGTGCATTTTTAACAAACTCCCTGGTGATAGCCTTGCTCCTGGTACCACACTGCAGGTTGAGTAGCACAGCTGTATGGAGTGTTCATAGGCTGGAAAGATAGCTCTTTGTTCTCTAGAAAACTTGAGAGATAGCCCCAGAGGACAGGTGTAAACTGGCACATCTCAGGGTTGCTGCATCTGATTGCAAGACACCTGCTGTGTCACTGGCTGGCTGTAGTTGATCTAGACTTCTTATTCCTGAAAAAAACCACATGTGGTCCCCTCCTAGGCATTTATGTTCTCATCCCTCAAGACTTATTTCCAGCCTCTTCCCTCATTTTCTAGGAAAATGGGGCTAAGGAATGAGGGAAGTCAGTACAGAGGAGAAAAAGCCTGTGGCATTGATTCCAGGCCCCTTTGAAATTTGTTATTTGTTTATCTATTAGGCCCCACATTTCCTAAATTTCTTTCTTGCATATATGTATTTTTATAAATTCAAGAGAATAAAAATCACCTTAGCTTTGAAACATAGCATAGCACCTTTTTGGGTAAATTGAGGCACACCCAGAGGGGTCACAGAAGGAGAGATGGAAAACTCGACCTTAGAGCTTCACTGAACTTGCATTCAGTAAATTCAGAGATTTTTGGGAGATGCACTTTTGGGTTTCTCAGGACACCTTGGGAGTATCACACTGGCGTAGGGTCTTTGGGAGTCACAACTCATGACACTTGCTATGGAAACCAGACATCCTTGAACAACGGGGTGCCCTAGAGGGAGGGACCCAGAGGCCTCAAAGATGTGGGCACCCCATTGAATTCTGCCAGAGGTTCGCTCTTCATCCATCATCAACAAGAAAATGTGGATGTGGCCAAAATTAGTTCCAGTCATCTCTGAGCAAAAAGCTAGCTGAAACCAAGGAAGATGAGAGAAGAAACCCCAACCCAGGATTGATACTAAAGAACTCTCATAAGACAGACATGAAGGGTGGTGGCAGCTGGAATGGTGACAGTCACATCCTAAACATGCCATGGAAGCCATTACCCAGGGACTCAGCTCCAAGGACAAATGCTCTTCCACGATTGTGCTGAGACCTGCTCTGCTTCTCAAGCTAGTAATTCCATATTACCCCAGGCACTGGGGAGGCCCCAGTGGGCTAACTGCCGGTCATTCTTCAATGACTTATTTTCTCAATTTAAAACAGAAAATTTATTTGATACATCTATTTTCCATTGTGTAAGAACTGAATATGCATTCTAGAATCCTTGGGGGGAAAATATCCAAATGGAAAGAGCATCAACTTTTAAATTTTAATTTTAATTCTAGGAAAGTTTTCTAGTCTTAAGTTGTTGGAGTTATGGGGATGTGTAAAGTTGCAGAGGAAAAAAAAGGGAGGGGGGATCGATGCCTAAAGGCAGTAGAGCTGATTTGAGGCAATTCACTCCACCGTTTTTCCCACTAGGAATTTATATGGCACCGATGACATTCTAAGTGCTTCCTAAGCAATAGTGAATGGGAGGCTAGGAGAGAATAGTTAAAAAATATGCTCAGGAAATAATCTCAGGACATTGAAACTGTGGCTAAAGTAAAGCAGTAGGTAGACTTTCTTCGTTCAAATTTAGTGAGAAACCCACACAATGCTGACCATACCCTTTTTTTGTTTTGAAGTTTCTGTTGAGTGTTTATATTTTCTTTCTCTGGGTAATGTGCTACTTTATAACAATTTCTCTTGTTGCTTTGAGCACTTAGATGGAAGCTTTAAAAAGCAAAGATCCTATCTGTTACTCGAATGTTGTATCTCCTGGGTAGTACATGCTCAAGCTCAGAGCACAGGGAAGTACAAACTAGCCTAGCCCATCTGCTTGTCTGTAAATTTACCAATTACTCTGCTAAATGAATGCTTTAATTCTACTCAGACAAAAAATCTGGTAACTAATTGGACCTCTCCACACTGAAACCCCACATGTCTTTCTGTGTTTATTTCAATCAATGAGGCACTGGTTCCTCCGGCTCCCAACTAACTTTCTATGATTACTAGAGGGGATGAAAGATTGGTGGACATGGCTTGGAATTCCCTCAGCCCTGCCACACACACGGATCCTTAAAAAGTAAATAATTTACTACTCTTACACATGCCCTCGATTCTTCTATTCAACAAAAATTCATTGAACAAATATTAACTTACCCACCAGGTAGTAACCCAAAGACACCAAATATTATATCAGTTGGAATCTTCCTGAGTTATTCTATCAACACAACCCAAACCCAAAGGAAGACAAAGAAGAGAAAGAGGAACTGAGAAAATTCACTTGAAGAAAGCAAGATGTGGAGCCATTTGAGACTGGGTTCCCTGGGATGATGCTTAGAGACAGAGGGTCATGTGCCAAGTTTTACTGGGGAGATACACCTGTAACGGAATGAGGAAGGTAGGATTTGACCGAGAAGAAGCTGACCCACAAGGCATTTGCAAATGAGGCCTCAGCCACTTCTTCAGGGAGCTCTAGAGCTGGAAGGCCCTTTCAATGCCCAGCATTGAGTCAAGGGTTCTGGCCCTCACATCTCGGCATTAGCCAGTCACTGGCTATGAACTGCCCGCTGTGCACCCCCAGGAAACAGGCATGTCCCAGTTATGTTTTGCCATGTAACAAACGACTCCAAAACATAGTGGCAGTCTACCATATCTTGCAAATTTGTGGGTCAGGAATTCAGATGGGACTCAGCTGGTGGATGCTTCTGATGCATATGTCATTGGCAGGGGTTGCTTGGTGGTACTGAGCTGGTGGATGGGCTAGTTTGGTCTGGAGGATTAAAGGCAGCTTCATTTACATGTCTGGCCCCTTGGCAGGGGTGACTGGAAGGGTAGGCTCTTCAGAGACTCTCAACCATATCATCTACATGTGGCTTCTCCAGGATGGTGGTTGCAGTGTAGTTGGGATTGTTGCATAGTTCAGGGTTCACAGAGAATCTGCCAAAAGACAGAGCCTGGAATTTGCTAGCCTCTTATGTCTTGGGCCCCAAAATTGGAACAGTATCAATTCTGCTGAATTCTATTGATCAAGGCAGTCACAGAGCCTGCCTGGAATTCAAAGTGCATGGGTGGGATTCAACCCCCTCTCTCAATGAGAGGAGTAAGAAAGAATTTGCTGCCATCTTTAATTCTCCCACAGGGCATAAACTTGGGTGAGGTGATTCCCTATGGCGCCAGGAAAGCCTAGTGAAGAGTGCAGCTGTAAGCCATCAGTAGCTGGTCTCCCCAGCATCTGGGGATTGCACGTGTCAGTTCTGAAGAGGGGACTTGGTGACATGCCACAGCATCTGCTATAGGAGGAATGGTATTCTCCAGAATTAGCCCTAATGGACAGTTTTCATTGGATTATATCCTTGGGAGGAGAAAGGATTGACAGAAGACTCATCTAAGCAATTTCCTTAGTATAGTTCTACAAGTGGACTTTAAAAACTAGGATGAAGAGAGGTTTGCAGACTTATCAATAAGAACACAGGGTCAACCCTTCAGGTCTACTGATCTGTGATAAGCAGATGTCTGTTGAATGAACCCCAAAGGGAGCTGTGCTAAAATCTTTGATCTTTAAGATTCACAGGCAGAAAATGGAAAGAAATGGATTTGAGGGTCTCCAGTTCTTTGGAAAAGTTTATTCTAACTTTTAAAAATCATAGATTTTTAAAGCTGAGAGTCACTGGTGACCATTTAGCCCCATTTTCATTTTATAGAAGAGAGAATATCTCCAAGATCACACAGCTAGTTAATGGTAGAGCAATGAGTAGAACCTGGATCTCCTGTCTTCCATCCCCACTCTCCATTACTCTACATCATAGTTTCTAAACTGGAGTACCTTTGGATGGCATTGGTGTGGTCTCCAAGATGCCCAGGAACCTGGGGCAGAGTTGGTCCAAGTTATAGGATTTCTGACCTCTAACTTTTGGTAGGAAGCAGAGACATTTTTATAAGGTTTCTACTGTGTTAAGAAAAGTTTTAAAATAATTTCTCTAGAGAACAGTACAAACTTTCTGTGTGTTGCTCTCTCTCTTTTTTCTTTCTTTTGTGTCTGAGTATCCGAGTAACAGCACTTGATGAAAAGATTAAAATTTCTTTTTCTTTTTACTTTGGATTTAATCCAGTTCAGGAGACTCTTCTGGACCTCTGAAGCACAATTCACTTTGCCATTTCTGATAAAAAGCTGAACAAGACACACAGTGCCTGCCCTCAGATAACTTACCATCTAATTACATCGTTACATGAAGTCAGCACTGCAGAGGTCCTTGAAGGTCATTATAACTGCTTACAGATAGTAGGGAGTTGCTGAAGATTCTAGCCCATGGGAGTGTTATGATTAGATCTCTACCTTTTCAGGAAGATAGGGAGGAGCTGTTTCAAGGATCCAGATGAGCAGGAAAAGCCTGAACTCTGGGGCTAGGAAGGAGGGGCAGATTTATTAGGATGTCAACGCTTTAATGGACAGATCCCCAGCTGTAGTTTTAGTTGAACCAGGTAGCAGACTTGCAGAGCTGACTATATACAAGACTGTGAAGGCTGCAGGAGACAGTCATGTGACTCCTGCTGTCTCTAAGTTCCCACCTTAGGTTAAGTAAAGTGTTCTCTGTTGTCTAGCAGATGCCTAAGAAATAGGCTTACCTTTCAGTGGCAAAGGAAAACACAGACACAAATTAATGGGCAAAGAAGAGCCCCATTTGTCTGTTTGTGTTGCTTTACAAACGGCTCAGCAAAAGCATCTCAGTGAGTTTCAATCATCCCATTTTCCCTTTTTCTTTTCTCTCATTACAGTCATTATTGGTCACAAAAGGCTGCTCACAAAACAGTTAGTGATTATAATTTAATGCATCCTTTCTGAAACCTGCAGGGAAATTAAAGCAAGGAGCTACCTGGGGGAATGGGGAAGAGAAATGAGGTTGGGCACATCTGAGAGGCAATAGCTTTAAGTGCTAATTGTCCAATACCTCCCAGTTGGCTGACCAGGCTGACCTTCGACAGCTTGGGAAAGCTGAGGCACTCCCTTGCAAATAGAGTCAAATTGTGGTGGCTTCTGAACCAAGGAATCCCAGCTGGGGTCCCTTCTCCATCTGAGGAGTCTAGTGATATTTCTGAACTCTGAATGAACCCCACGAATGCCTGCCAATGACGTGCCAGGATCCAAAGTCAGCTCTGTATCAGGCAAGCAAGTTTGTCTTTTGGTTCAGCTCATGGGATCACACAACATCAAGCTCAGAGCTTCTGTGCTGGCATTAGCATGCAGCCTCACAAAGCACCAAGAATTCAATTTAGAATGAATTCTCTCTCTCCAGCACTTTCTATTTTCTCCATCACTGTCCTCCCAAGTAACCTGAAATCAGATCCAAATGATCTGATAATAAAAACCTAAATCATTGACATGAAAGAGATTCATTTAGTAACAAATACATAAATGTTCTTCTAATAGCAATCAGATCTGATAACAGTGATTAGTGATCAGTTCTGATAACCATTTTTGCTTTTTATAAAAATCCCAAACCTGCACTGTCTGTTACAGTAGCCACTGGCCACTAGCCATATGTGGCTATTTACATGTAAATTAATCTAATTGAATTTAAAATTCAGTTCTGCTGTCACACTAGCTAATTGCAAGCACTCAGTGGTCACATGTGGTTACTGGCTGCCATATTGGAGAGTGCAAACCACAGAGCATATATAATAGTAAAATGTAGTAACATAATTAAGAAGTGATGAGTTTCGAGTATTTGCACATATGTCTTTTAGTACAGTATTTAATAGTAAGTTTAAACAATTTAATTGTTCAATAATAATGGTGCTTAAAACCAGCTCACAGAATTCCTGAAAATGTAGCAGTCAGCTCAGTTGAGCTAGTAAAAATAGTTCCAACGCACCCCTTGAACATTTTTATCATTAAAGAAAGTTCTACTGGACAGTGTTGCCTCAAACAGTGCACCAGCTGACCAATGCGGCAATAGAAACATCCAGAATGAGAATGAGACCTCCTTTCTCCATGCCCCCAAATGGCAGCAAAGATAAAAGACTTTAAGAATCCTCATCTTCCCATCAGTCCTTGCCTTTCTCAGACCTAAACCAAATTCCTTGCCCTTTCTTTGCAGAAGAGAATGCACACTTAATTGTTTTAGAGTGTTTCATCATCCTCTCAGATGCTTTGCAACAAATCTCTCCTCTATCCTCTAGTGCACTCCATAAACCTCTTCTTCCTTCATTTCCTCTCTTCCTCTGACTGTAAACCTATCTTCTTTTTCTAACTTCATCACAGTAAGGCCTGAGGCCTGTGATTATCAAAGTCACCTTCCAGTTCACCAGTATCCCTGGTGTTTTGCATAGAATTCAGGACAATGCTTCAGGCTGAAACCTCACCAGAAATTTATACAACACCATAATGTTCTTCTGATTCCCCAGGCATTCTTCTGTTGATTGGAGCCTGGGATCCGTTTGCTTTCTCCAGATACCACAGCTTTTTTTCCTGGGTCAGAGAATTCAGAGTGAGGTTTGTTTCAGAATAGAATAAGCACACAGAAGACTATTTCTTGTTGGCAAACCCAGGACAGAATCTTCTTTTCTCTTCTCCAAGAAGAATATACTCAAGAGAATATTCGCAGGAGGTGATGTCAGTGATTTTCATTCTTATTCTGACTCAAATTATCAAATGACATTTTGGTACTGAAGAGGAGTGTTTCCAGGGAGTAGGGCCAGCGTGGGGATGTGTTGTTCTAGAGCAAACTTTGACGTTGTCTGTGCAACAGAAAATGCCAAGGAGTTTTTACAAAACACCAGAGCTCCAGCCCTAACCCATATAGACTGATTCAATTAGTCTGGCCCTGGCATCAATACTAAGAAAAAATTTTTGAATTGTGATAAAGTACACACAACATAAAATTTACCATCCTAGTCATTTTTAGGTGTATAGTTCAGTGGCATTAAGTACATTTACATTGTTATGCAATCACCATCATTTAACTCCCGAACTTTTTTCTTTTTATTATTATACTTTAAGTTCTGGGGTACATGTGCACAATGTGCAAGTTTGTTACATAGCTATACATGTGCCATGTTGGTTTGCTGCATGAGAACTCTTTTTATCTTGCAAAATTAAAACTGTATCCATTAAAAAATAACTCCCCATTCCTAGACCCTCTCCCACTGGCAACCACCTTTCTACTTTCTGACTCTATGAGGTTGAGTATTCTAAATACCTCACATAATTGGAATCATATGGTGTTTGTATTTTTGTCACTGACTTGTTTCACTCAGATGTCCTCGAGGTTCATCCATATTGTGGCGTGAGTCAGAATTTTCTTCCTTTTTAAGACTCCGTGGTATTCCATTGTATGCGTATATTGCATAATGCTACTATGAACGTGGGTATACAAGTATCTCTGTAAGCATCTGTTTTCATTTCTTTTGTGTATATACCTAGAAGTGGGATTGCTGGATCATATGGTAATTCGGTTTTTCAATTTTCAAGGAACCACCATACTGTTTTTCAATGCAGTGGCGCCATTTTACATACCTACCAATGGCACACAAGGGTCCCAGTTTCTCCACGTTCTTGCCAACACTCACTATTTCCTATTTTTTTGAATAGGAGCCATCCTAACAGGTGTGAGGTAGTGTCTCATTATTGTTTTAAGGCCATCAGTATTTTTAAAAAGCTCCTAATTAGAATTAGGTGATTCCAATGTGCAAATGGAGTAAGAACCACGGCTTCAAGGAAGCTGTGGATGCAGTAGGTGAGGACATCTAGTCTACCATGGTGGACTAATTCCATCTTCCAGAGAAACTAGAAGATGGAGCCTTGACTTTGGCTCCAGATAGTTCTAGATCAACTGTTGGCAAATTGCTTGGTTCCCCATACCTTTTTCACTGTTTGCAAATGGAGGTGAGAAACCGTTCTCTGACAGTTGTTGCAACTATTACCTGGCATACATTGCCATGGGAGTCTCAAATTTTTAGAGATGCAGAAAGTCTCACCTGGTCTCCCCCTAAAACTGAGATTTGAGGAAACTGAGCCCCAACAAGAATAAGGGATTTTTCTGAAGATTTCACTTGATGTGTCAGAATCTAAAAGAAGACCCAGATTCTGAGAAATTCTGCTCATGCCATCCTCTCCCAGAGGAAAGAGAAAGTGGAACGATTGAGTCCTCTTCACATCTCATTCTTACACAGACATAAATGTCATCTCTTACAGAGACATAAATGACTACAAATAGGTTAAGTATGACCATCTGCTCAAGATGATGTTTAAATTAGAACTAAAAGCTTTAAAGAAAAGGATTCACACTCCAGTAATGGACTGTCTTCAGCCAGGCGGTAGGAAGTAAGTCAAATAGTTTGCCTTTAAAAAAAGAGAGAAACAGAATAATCTTTTCTACCATTCTCCGCATCAATAATAATGCCATCTTATCTTTTCTGTCTTGTTTTCTCTTTTTCAAAGCACTCTCATGAGTATGATCCCATTGGACTCACTATATTCCTGTGAAGTAGGTAGGGCAGATAGAATTCACCCTATTTTATTTTATTTTATTTATTTATTTATTTTGAGATGGAGTCTCACTCTGTCACCCAGGTTGGAATGCAGTGGCGAGATCTCGGCTCACTGCAACCTGTGCCGCTTGGGTTCACGTGATTCTCCTACCTCAGCCTCCTGAGTAGCTGGGATTACAGGCACCTGCCACTGTGCCTGGCTAATTTTTGTATTTTTAGTAGAGATGGGGTTTCACCATCTTGGTCAGGCTGGTCTTGAACTCCTCATTTTGTGATCCACCTACGTCGGCCTCCCAAAGTGCTGGGATTACAGGCGTGAGCCACCCCACCCAGCCCACCCTATTTTATAGATGAGAGCCACATAGTAGAGGAAATAGTGCCTTCACATGTGCAGGTAAAAAGATATTTTTGCTACTTTCAAAGGTGAGCAATTTCCTGTCTGAAGAGAAGCCTTAAGCTTGAGTAGAATTCTTGCCTTTTAAACATTTTTAATCTGCCCAGTTATATGTTTCAAAACCAAACTTTCTATTTCACTGCCTTATACAGAGCTTTTGGTCAAGGGTTGGTGGATGTATGTTTGAGGCAAACCAAATTATTTTTCTCTTACATTATATTAGATGCTAAACATTTCTCATTTATAATAAAATTTATTATTTTATAATAAGCAGGAAATTATGAACCAAAATGTGTATTTAATAATTATCAGAATCACCTAAGGATGTGATTAAAGACACTGAGGTATTAGAAATGAAATGGAAGCAGGGCAAATCAGACACCTTCCAGGGTCCACTTTCATGGACAAAAATTATCTGAAGGAGTTTGCTGAACTGCCTTTTCCTTTGCTCTCAGAAGCCTTATATAACTAGTCTCAGGTACTCACAAGAGGCCCCTGCAACATCTCTCAGCTCATTTGAATGTCCCAGTCTTCCCAGATTCACCACCCACCATCGCAGGCACCTTGGCCAGCTCTTCCCCAGGTGCTGGAGCAGGACCTCTCCTTACGGAAACCCAGCCTGTTTTCTCCTGTCTGCTCTGATCATCCTGCATGAGGGAGCTCTGCTACCTCCCTGAGACTTTGCTCCACAAAGTAATCTCACCACCAAAGATTTTCACTAAGGAATGCAGTTCAAATCACTCTCTTCCAAAGCTGTGCTTGGTTGAGAACTCAAATGAATCACTTGTTACAGGGAAGAACCTGGAAACCAATGGGCCAACCTGCTAGCAGGTCTTCAGATTGTAGTTTGGAGATCAACAACTTTTTTATTTGTAATAATAATTTTAAAATTATTATAATTATGATGATGATTATTATATCTATCCATAGGGTTGTTCAGAGGATTAAATAAGAAATGCTTATGAAGTATTTAATACCATGACTAGCATGGGATAAACTCTTAGTATTATTGATAAATATTGCTAGTGAAGTGTATGCCACATCACCTCAATGAGGCTGAATTGTGTTAAGGCCAGGATTGGAATCTATACCTCTGTGCCCCACAGCACCGAGGAACACAGTAAGTCTTCAATAAGTACTTCAACAGGAGCACACGTTGCCTCTTTCATTATAAAGAGAAGTCAGAGCTTAGTATCAAAAATTGCCAGTGGTGCACCTACCCTACACTAGCTGCAACATCTTTCCCTGTCTGTATCTACTCCACTGGGCTAGTGGGAAACTAAAAAGAACTAATATTCATCCGAGTATGTGGACTATTTAAATCTTATAAATAAGCAAACGAAAATAGCAACAAACCCACCATTCCCAGTGACTGCACCTTCTTACATCTGTTGAGCCCTCATGAGGTGCATAGCATGGGGCCAAATGTATTTGCCATGTATTGGCTCATTCACTTCTGCCCCCAGTCCAATGGGGTAGGAAGTATCACGTTCCCCATTTGGCTGATAATAATAATAATAATAATAATAATAGTGATAATATTTACTGAGGGCTTTACTAGATGTCAGGCAATGTTTAAGGTATTTGACTAGTATTAATTGATTTAATCTTAACAGCCTTTTGAGGTGACGATTCTCTTTCTGTTTTCCTTCTTTCCTTCCTTCCTTCCTTCCTTCCTTCCTTCCTTCCTTCCTTCTTTCTTTCTTTCCTTTCTGCATATAATTGGCACCTAATAAACTGCATGAAATAAAGTATATAATTTGATAAGTTTGGGTGTAGATGGTTTGGTTTCACATCTGTGAAACCATCACTACCATCAAGATAGTGAACATATTAATCACCTCCAAAAGTTGCCTTGAGCCTTTTGAAATTCTCATTCCTGTTCCTTTCTGCCCCATCCATACACCCAATGAATGGCCTGCTTTCTGCCCCATCCATACACCCAACGAATGGCCTGCTTTCTGTCAGTCTACATTAATTTGCATTTTCTACAATTTTCTACAAATGGAATCATACTTCTTGCACTTTTTATCTAGCTTCTTGTACTCAGCATAATTATTTTGGGATGTTGTTGTGTATGAATAGTTCATTCCTGTTGATTGCTGAGGATGAGTTTATCATATGGATGTTCCACAATTTGTTTGTTCATCTATCAGTTCATGAACTTTTGAGTTTTTTCTAGTTTTTAATGATCACAAATAAAGCTGCTATGACCATTTGTGTGCAAGCCTTTCTATGGACATATGTTTTCATTTATCTTAGGTAAATGCTCTAGAGTAACATGACTGGATCATATGATGGTACATGTATAACTTTTTTTTTTTGAGACAGAGTCTCACTCTGTCACCAGGCTGGAGTGCAGTGGCATGATCTCGGCTCACTACAACCTCTGCCTCCTAGGTTCAAGCGATTCTCCTGCCTCAGCTTCCTGAGTAGCTGGGACTACAGGCGTGTGCCACCACCCCCAGCTATCTTCGTAGTTTTAGTAGAGACGAGGTTTCACCATGTTGGCCAGAATGGTCTTGAATTCCCAACCTCAGGTGATCCGCTCACCTTGGCCTCCCAAAGTGCTGGGATTACAGGTGTGAGCCACTGCACCCAGCCACGTGTATAACTTTTTAAGAAAATTCCTACATGTTTTCCAAAGTGGTGGCAGCATTTTACACTCTTAGTAGCAGCGTTTGAGAGTTCCAATTCTTCCACATTATTGCTAACACTGGTATGATTACTTAAAAAATATTTTAGCCATTCTAATATGTGTATAGTGGTATTTCTTTGTGATTCTAATATGCACACATCTTCTTTAGCGAAGTGTCTCTTTGAATAATCAATCTTTTTTTAAAAAAGGGTATTAATATTGGTAGTCTAATATAGCTATTGCCATGTGTTAGTATGTCTCCAAGAACAGAAAGAAGGCAAGAGTAAAAAGTGAAAAAAAAATCTTCTTTATATCAAATTTAAAAATGTTATATAGACCTTGAGCCAGAACACATTCAAGGAACTGACTTTTTTAATGCTCTGAATTGAGTGAGGGTAAGTTCTTTTTGAAGATGAGGCCTTAGAAATAAAGGGCTGATTTTTAATGGACATCAACACTAGATCTCATTGTCTTTAGATGATAGAATATTATGACTGGAAGGGATCTCACTGATGACTAAATTCAGTAGTTATGCATATTTTTTGTTCATGGCACACTTTCAAACATAGAATTGTGGTTATTATATTTAAGGTAGTTAAATACCACTAAATAAGTCAGCAACAATTACGACTGCAATCCCAGCTACAGAACATCAGCATCTTATAGAGTATATACAGAGATCCACACAGAAGCTCACCCTTTGTTCTTGTGTTTTTGATTGAGAAGAGATGTTTACTGTCCTGAGATGTCTTGTATACTCATGAGACAGAATTATCACAAATCCTAGAAACATGACTTTCTTTGACGGGGGCCTGATGTCATGGCATGCATTTACTCAACATTGGCCATGAATTGTGTATCACTCTCTTTTTTTCACGTGACCCATTCAGCACTACATGCCATGTAAAAGATTCACTTGGAAAAGATGAAATGTAGGTTGTCATCAAAGTTAAAATTTAACATTACTTGAAATTGGCAGCACACCAGGGTGCCCCTGCCAATAACTGAGAACCACTAAGTTAGTATAAACATTCCTTTAGTAGATATGATCTTGCCTGAGGTCTTACTGTCTAGTAAATCAGAACTAGAATTCAGATCTGATACCCAGGCCAGTGTCCTTTCCATTGCATTACCCTATTTCTGCCTCAATTGAATTCAATAGTTATTTACAGAAAACACTGCATATGTATACTCATAAGCATAAGTAAATAGATTGAAACAACTTTATTTCACATGAACAGGAGCAAAAGTTGAGTTATGATTATGTTCTTAGGATCTCACTAGCCTGTGATTAGAATTCTCAGATTTCTTTCCACTCATTTCTTTCACATTATACATTATGTCCTTTGTTATCATCATTCTGTGTAAACAACGGTCTCTAAAATCACAAATGATCTACTTTTTAGCAAACATCATGTTCTTTACTCAGTTCCAAGACTCTTCTCATGCTCTGTAGCACTTGACACTTAGTTCACTTCATCTTAAAACTTTGTGCTCGGCCGGGCGCGGTGGCTCAAGCCTGTAATCCCAGCACTTTGGGAGGCCGACATGGGCGGATCACGAGGTCAGGAGATCGAGACCATCCTGGCTAACACGGTGAAACCCCGTCTCTACTAAAAAATACAAAAAACTAGCCGGGCGAGGTGGCGGGCGCCTGTAGTCCCAGCTACTCGGGAGGCTGAGGCAGGAGAATGGCGTGAACCCAGGAGGTGGAGCTTGCAGTGAGCTGAGATCCGGCCACTGCACTCCAGCCCGGGTGGCAGAGCGAGACTCCGTGTCAAAAAAAAAAAAAAAAAAAAACAACTTTGTGCTCATTAGGCTTCTATGATATTTTATAAATTACACCCTTAACTTTAACTCTTCTTGGCTGGATTTTCTTCTTACCCTCTGTGCCAATCATTGATGTTTCCTATTTCTCTGGCTTTCATTTTCTTGTTATTCGTTTATCTCTGCATTTCTTTCAGAGAGTTGATTTATTTTCACTGTTTCAAACTTCATGTTTCAAACTTCATGTTACTTCTGAATCCACAGGGAGCTCTTCTGGTGAAAAGATTCATTGTTATTTCCAATTCTAAAACGTTTTTTTCTCCTGGAAGTCTTATTACACTGCATTGGAGCATTTATTTATTTATTTAATATTGTTTTGTTTTTATAATTTCAACTTTTATTTTACATTTGGGGGCACATGTGCAGGTTTGTTACATGGGTATATTGCGTCATGCTGAGGTTTAGGGTTTGGATCCCGTCATCCAGGTAGTGAGCATAATACACAATAGGTAGTTTTTCAACTCACATCCCCCTCTCTCCCCACGCTAGTAGTCCACAGTATCTATTGTTCCCATCTTTATGTCCATATATACTCAATGTTTAGCTCACTTTTAAGTGAGAACGTGTGATATTTGGTTTCTGTACCTGCGTTAATTCACTTAAGATTGTGGCCTTCAGCTGCATTCATACTGCTGCAAAAGACAAGATCTTGTTCTTTTTTATAGATGCACAGTATTCCATGGTGTATAGGTACGACATCTTCTTTATCCAATCCACCATTGATGGCACCTAGGTTGATTTTATGTCTTTGCTATTGTGGATAGTGCTGTGATGAGCATGTGAGTACATGTGTCTTTTTGGTAGAATGATGTATTTTCCTTTGGGTATATACCCAGTAATGGGATTGCTGGGTCAAATGGTAGTTCTCTTTTACGTTCTTTGAGAAGTCTCCAGACTACTTTCCATAGTGGCTGAAATAATTTACATTTTCACCAACAGTATATAAGCATTCCCTTTTCTCTGCAGCATCATCAGCATCTGTTATTTTTTGGCATTTTATTACCAACCATTCTGACTGGTATGAGAGGGTATCTCATTGTGGTTTTGATCTGCATTTCTTTGATGATTAGTGACACTGAACATTTTTTTCAAATGCTGCTGACCACTTTTATGTTTTCTTTTGGAAAGTGCCTGTTCATGTCTTTGCCCATTTTTTAATGAAGTTATTCGTTTTTTGCTTATAATTTGTTTAAGTTCCTTATAGATTCTGGACATTAGACCTTTCTCAGATACATAGTTTGCAAATATTTTCTCCATTTCTATAAGTTATCTGTTTATTCTATTGATAGTTTCTTTTGTTGTGCAAAAGCGCTTTAGTTTAATTTGGTCCCATTTGTCAATTTTTGCTTTTGTTTCCGCAGTTGCTTTTGAAAGAAAGCCAAACATTTTTGAAAGAATAACCAAAAATTATTTTCCAATGCCAGTATTGAGTAGGGTACTTCCTAGGTTTTCTTCTATGATTTTTATAGTTTGAGATCTATCATTTAAATCTTTAATCCCTCTTGAGTTACTTTTTGTATGTGGTAAAAAGTAGGGATCTAGTTTTATTCTTCTGCATATGACTAGCCAGCTATCCCAGCACCATTTAATGAATAGGAAGTTCTTTTCTCATTGCTTGTTTTTGTCAGCTTTGTCAAAGACCAGAGGGTTGTAGGTGTGCAACTTTATTTTGGGATACTCTATTCTGTTCCATTGGTGTATGTCTATTTTTAAAAAATCAGTACTATGCTCTTTTGGCTACTATAGCCTTATAGTATAGTTTGAAGTCGGGTAGTGTGATGCCTCCAGCTTTGTTCTTTTTGCTGAATATTGCTTTGGGTACTTGGGCTCTTTTTTGGGTCCATATGAATTTTAAAACAGTTTTTCTAATTCTGTGAAAACTGATGTTGGTAGTTTCTTAGGAATAGTCTTGAATCTGTGTATTGCTTTGGACAGTATGGCCATTTTACCAATGTTGATTCTTCTAGTCTATGAGCAGGGGATGCTTTTCCATTTGTTTGTGTGATCTATGATTTCTTTCAGCAGTGTTTTGCAGTTCTCTTTGTAGAGATTTTTCACCTCCTTGGTTAGCTGTATTGCTATGTATTTTATTTTTGTGTGTGTGTGATGATTGTAAATGGAATTGTGTTCTTGATTTAACTCTCAACTTGAATATTACTGGTACATAGAAATGCTACTGATTTTTGTACATTTATTTTGTATCCTGAAACTTTACTGAAGTCATTTATCAGTCTTAGGAGCCTTTTGGCAGAGTCTTTAGAGTTTTCTAGGTATAGAATCATATTGTCAGAAAAGAGAAATAGTTGACTTATTTTCCTATGTGGATGTCTTTTATTTCTTTCTCTTGCCTGATTGCTCTGGCTAGGACTTCCAGTACTGTGTTGAATAGGAGTGGGCAGAGTGGGTATCCTTGTCTTGTTCCATTCTCAAGGGGAATGATTCCAGCTTTTAACTGTTCAGTATGATGTTGGCTGTGAGTTTGTCGTAGATGGCACTTATTTTGAGGTATGTTCCTACAGTGCCTAGTTTGTTGAGGGCTTTTATCATGAAGGAATGTTGGATTTTAGCAAAAGCTCCTTCCACATCTTTTGAGATGATCTTATGATTTTACTTTTAATTCTGTCTACAGAATACTTCACCCGGCAATCACAGAATATATATTTTTCTCATCTGCACATGGAACATATTCTAAGATTGCCCACATGCTTGGTTATAAAGCAGGTCTCAATAATTTTTTTAAAAAATCAAAATCATACCAAGTGTACTCTTGAATCACAGTGCAATAAAAGTAGAAATCAGTATCAAGAAGAGCTCTCAAAATGACACAAATACATAGAAATGAGGCAACTTTATCCTGAATGACTTTTGGATGAACAATAAAATTAAAGCAGAATTAAAAAATCTTGGAAACTAATTAAAATAGGGACACAACTTACCACAATCTCTGGAATGTAGCTAAAGCCGGGATAAGAGGGAAGTTTACAGTGCTAAACAGCTTCAATCAAGAAGTTATAAAGATCTCAAATTAACAATCTAATTTTGAACTTAGAGGAATAAGAAAAAAGAGTATACCAATACCAAAGCTAGCAGCAGAAAAAAAAAATAACAAAAATTATAGAAGAACTGAATAAAGTGGAGATGCAAAAATCCACACCAAAGATCAACGAAACCAAGAGTTGGCTATTCAGAAGAACAAACAAGATTGATAGACTGCTAACTAGATTAATCAAAAGAGAGAGAAAGAAGATCCAAATAAATACAATTAGAAATGACCAAGAAGACATTACAACCCATCCCACAGAAATGCAGACTATCCTCAGAAACTATTATGAACAACTCTAGGCACACAATTTATAAAATCTAGAGGAAATGGATAAATATTTGGAAACATACAACCTCCCAGGATTGATCAAGGAAGAAAGTGAAAACTTTAACAGATCAGTAAGAAGCTCCAAAAATGAATCAGTAACACAGAAAACTACTAACCAAAGAAAGCCCTGGACCAGGTAGATTCACAGCCAAATTCTACCAGATATACAAAGAAGAAGTGGTACTAATCCTACTGAAACTATCCCAAAAAATCAAGGAGGAGCGGCTCCTCCCTAGCTCATTCTATGAAGTCAGCATCAGCCTGGTACCAAAATCTGGCAAGACACAATGAAAAAATAAAACTTCAGGCCAATATCCCTCATGAACACAGACACAAAATCCTCAATAAAATGCTAGCTAACTGAATGTAGCAGCACATCAAAAAGTTAATACACCATGATCAAGTAGGCTTTATTCCTTGGATGCAAGGCTGGTTCAACATATATTGGAGCTTTAAATCTACTCTCCTCATCCTTTAACTCCTCTTTCATATTCTTCAATCCTTGGCTCTGCGTATCTTATTATTTGGTGATTTCTTCAGTTCTTGCTTCTGCTTTTCCTAACCATGCCTTCAAAGTGTACAACCTAGAATTTTTTCTACCTATTCAGCTCCAAAATTGAATTGGTAATACTGAAGACCACATTTTTCTTTTTTAAGATTTATATTTTATTATTTTTAAATGTTTGTTTTGTTTTCATTATTACCATTTGTATTTCTTTGGAAGAGAGAGAAAAAGAGAGAGAGAGAGACAGGCAGAGAACTTTACTTAAAACCAGGCTGAAAACTACATTCCAAAACACACAAGGAAAACATTCACACACATACACACACTCTTAAAATTCAACATGTTCAACATTTGGTAGATAAATTTACCCCCAATGAAATGAAAGTAATAGAATCTCTTTAAATGACATAATAACAAAGAGGGTTAATATTTTCAGAACAGAGAAGAAAAGAATAACACCAATTGTAAAAGAATTTATTATGAACCCAAATGAGCAAATATGAATAAAAAAGATGGACATGCAAAAGAACTAACTATAAATCCTGAAAATGAAAAATATAGCTATTCATTTATTAACTCATTAATTATAATAAATATTGTAAATAATATATGTTTATTATATATTAGGTATTGTTCTAGACAGTGGGAATAAAATAATGTAAAAAAGAGTAAACATCCTTGCCTTCAGAGAGATTTCATTCTTGTGAGAGACTAACAGCCAATAAGCAAGATAAACAAAATAAATTGGTGGCTCATGCTTGTACTCACAGCACTTTGGGAGGCTGAGGCAGGAGGACTGCTTGAGCCCAAGAATATGAGACCCTGTGTCTACAAAAAATTAAAAAATTAAAAAATTAGCTGGGCATGGTGGTGTGCACCTGTAGTCCTAGCGCCTCAGGGAATGAGGTGAGAGGATTGCTTGAGCCTGGGAGGTGGAGGCTGTGGTAAGCCCTGATTGCACCACTGCACTCCAGCCTGGATGACAGAGTGAGATTCTGAAAAAAAAAAAAAAAGAAAGATAAAGAAGGAAGATATATTGATGTTAGGTGGTGGCAAGTCCCAATGACAAAAGAAAGGCACAAAATAGGGGTAGAGTTTTTAAGTGTGCCTATGATTAAAATTTTAAAGAGAATGGTCAGGAATGCTCTTAATAACATGATATTTGAATTAAGAAAGGGAAAGAACAAGCCATGTAAACGCCTTGAGGAAAGAATGATCCAGTTATAGGAAACAGCCATTGCAAATGCCATAAGGCAGGAGCTTGTCTAATGCTTTTGAGGAATAGCAAGGAAAACAACATGACTGAAATGGTAGGAGGAAGGGGAGATTAAGATGAGGGCCAGATAGTGTAAAGCCTTGTGTGCCACTGTAAGAACTTTGACTTTTACTCTGAGAGAGATGGTAAGCCATTGGAGGGTTTTAGCAGAACAGTGACATGACATGGCTTCTGTTTTATCAGGATCATTGTTGTGTTGGGTATAGATGAAAGGGGGTGAAGGGTAGAAGCAGGGAGATCATCTAGGAGTCTGTTGCCACAGTCCAAGTAAAAAACAATGGTGGCTCCTACCAGATTGGTAGCAGTGGAAGTCATGAGAACATTTTGGATTTTGATATTCATTCAAGATAGAGATGACAGAAACTGTTGATGAGTTTAAAGTGGGATGTGAAACAAAAAGAAGCGAGAGTAACTTACATCTTTTACCTGTGTAACTAGAAAATTAGCATAGCTATTTACTGAGTTGGAAAGCATGTGGGAGACTCAGCCTTGTGGAGGAATATCAGGAGCAAAGTTTTCTATTTCATTTATTTATTCATTTATTTACTTACTTATATTTTTGAGACAGGATCTAGGTCTGTCACCCAGGCTGGAGTGCAGTGACACAATCACAGCTCACTGTAACTTTGAACTCCTGGGCTCAAGGGATTCTGCCACCTCACCCTCTTAATTAGCTATGACTATAGGCAAAAACCACCATGCTTGGCTAACTTTTAAACTTTTTGGTAGATATGAGGTCTTTATATTGCCCAGGGTGGTCTCCAACTCCTGGCCTCAAGCAATCTTCCCACCTTTGTCTCCCAAAGTGCTGGGATTACAGGCATGAGCAGCTGTGTCTGGCTTCAGTTTTCAATTTGAGATACCTATTAAGAATTCTAGAGGAGATGCCCAAGATGGTAGTTTGATAAACAAATCTGGAATTCAGAAAAGAGGCCAGGATGGAGATACAAATTGTGGAGTAACCAGCACATAACTGTACTTAAAGCCATAAAAAACTGAAAAAAAAAAAAAAAGAAAGAAAAAGCTGTCACCAACCTAGGATTCTATAACCAGAAATATAATCCTTCCAAATTAAAAGAGAAATACAGACTTTCACAGGTCAACAAAAAATGGGGAGTTCATCAGCAGCAGATCTGTAAGAAATGTTAAAAGAAGTTCTTCAGGGAAAAGGACGTATATCAGAAAATCAGATCTACATCGAGCAATGAAGACTGTAGTATAGCAGAAGGAATAAATAAAGGTAAAATAAAATTTTCATTCTTAATTGATCTAAAAGATATATTTGTTTAAAGTAATAATAGTAATAATGTGTTGAGGGATAATACATATGATTAGGTGAAAGAAAGATGGCAGTGTCATATCAGGTAGGAGAGAGGAATTGGGAATAAGTTAAGTTACACTACATGTGAAATGGCATACAATTGGTCCTTCATGTCCATGGATTGAATGAACTGCAGATTTAAAATATTCAGGAAAAGCAATTCCACAAAGTTCCCCAAACCAAAACCTGAATTTGCCACACATCAAGTTCTCCATTCAGTTCACGTAAGTGAATTGATGTGTAGCCATTGTATTAGGTATTATGGATAATCTAGAGATTATTTAAAGTATACAGGAGGATGTGCATAGATTATTTGCAAATACTATGCCATTTTATATCAGGGACTAAGCATTCATGGAATTTGGTATCCTTTGATCACCAGGGAGAAACCAATCCTCCATAGTGATCAAGGTCAACATTCACAGTGCTAAATCATATTGATAGTATGTACCTTGATATGATGTGATAAAAATGGTACTTTACCTGTGTGGTCTTCCTCCCCCAAAACATATAACCCCAGACTACCTGTGCAAAACACATCAGACAAATCCCAGTTGAGGGACACTCTACAAACTACCTGACTAATGCTCCTCAAAACTGTCAAGATCATCAAAAACAAGGAAAGTCTGAGAAATTGTCACAGCCAAGAGGAACCTAAGAACACAGAAGAACTAAATGTACTGTGGTATCCTCAGTGGGATCCTATAGCAACAACAAAAAGACATTAGGTAAAAACTGAGGCAATCTGAATAAAGTATGGACTTTAGTCAATAAAATATACCAATATTGGCTCATTAGTTGTGACACATATCCCATACTAATGTAAGATGTTAATCATAGGGGAAGCTGGGTGTGGAGGTGTATGTGAACTCTTTGTGTTTTCCTTGTCATATTTCTGCAAGTCTAAAACTATTCTAAAAGCAAAAGTTTGTTAGAAAGTGAGCTTACTAAATGTTGCATCTGCGAGTGCCTTGATCTTGGACTTCTCAGCCTCCAGAACTCTGGACAGTAATTTTGTTATTTATAAATTATCCAGTCTAAGGTATTTTGTCGTAGCAGTCTGAACAGACTGAGACAATGAGGTGTAGTGGAAACCCTTAAAATCTGCCTTTAGTTTGAGTTCTGGCTCAGCAACTTATGAAATATCATAAGCTGAACAAATGTATCTCTCTAAGCCTACTTTCTCTTCTTAAAAATGTTTATAAAAATATTTCTGGGAGAATTGTATTATACAAAAAAAATTTCTGGGAGGTTAGAATTAGAAATGACAAGAATGGGCGTGGTGGCTCATGCTGGTAATCCCAGCACTTTGGGAGGTGGGTGGGTGGATCACTTGAGGCCAGGAGTTTGAGACCAGCCTGGCCAACATGGTGAAACTCCATCTCTAATAAAAATATAAAAATTAGCCAGGTGTGGTGATGCACACCTGTAATCCCAGCTACTTGGGAGGCTGAGGCACGAAAATTGCCTGAACCCGGGAGGCAGAGGTTGCAGTGAACTGAGATCATGCCACTGCACTCCAGCCTAGGCAACAGAGTGAGACTGTCTCAAAAGAAAAGAAAAGAAAAGAATTAGAAATAACATATGAAAACAGTAAACATACTGTAGGAACAAATGTAAGAGCACAGTTTCACCAAGTTCACCCATATACCTTAAATACATGTTCCATGGTTCACCAAGTTCACCCAGATATCTTGAATACATATTCCATGGTAGTTCACTCACATTTTCATAATGCTTTCTAGATAACAGAGTGACTAAACTTGTTGGAATAAAACACCAATATGAGCATGCTCTTAAATTGCAACTCCAAATGAGAAAAAAAATACATCTTTTATGGATGCAATTGTGGATCTCTAACAGGGCTTCTTCCTTGTGGGATTAATATTAGAAAAATACTGTATAAAACTTCAAAGGAGGAAAGAATTAAAAACTTCTACAGCAGAAAAGATGCAAATTCCCTGAGGACTTGTGCACCTGAATTAGAGATTGTTATCGAAAGCATCCAATAAAAATTTTCCAGGTGAAAAGCAAATAAAATGAAAGGCTGTCAATAAGTAAAAATCCATTTACATGAATATGGGCAATACAGGTAGCAGGATTTGGCTAGTGATTCTCTGAAAATGTAAAACATCCTTGGCAATTTGTAGGTCTCATTCAAGCCCAAATCACCCTGAGTTTTGTAAGTAAACTAGTGCAACTGCCAGCAGGCAAGCTGGTGACTGTGTAACACATTGACAGAGAACCATGCATGTTACAGGACATGATGTTAGGTGGGTTGAACCAAGGACAGATGCTTTGCAACAAGCTTTTCACAGTTTAGAAAGGAAATCGTTCATAGGTATAAAAGAAGGCAACTATAAGATTCTCTGTCATGAAATTTGTGTCTCTAATTTTAAAATTAGAAAAATGCAAAAAAAAGACTGAGCAAGTTTTCTGGTAAACAGGAAAAGTTAGTATTTAGAAAACCATTTCATCAAATTATCTCAAATTTCTATCTCACATCCAGGTCTTCTTTAAAGACAGGTTTGCTTTTACTTACTTACTTGTACATGTTTGCTGAACTCTGTCCCTGTCACTGTATTTCTAACAGTGAATTAACAAGAATGTTGCTATTTGGACTCCATTGTGCCCAAGCCATTTGCTTAGGATGCTGCTTCTAAAGTTTCCTTCATTGTCATCAGATGTTCTGTATCTAAAGCAGTGTTTCTCCATCTGGGGTCCTCAGATGCTGGAAGGTGTATTCTTTCAGGTCTGGGGGAACTCTATAACAATATTGGAGTTTTGAGTTTTTATTTTGATGATAATCAAATGTACTATAAAATTAAAATAGTTTTAAAAGAGAAAAATGGTGGAAGAATTGGATTATAACATAGCGCATGGTAGGCATTATAGGCCAAACTTAAAACAAAATCTCTGTGTTGTGGCAATCAGCATTTGTTTGTTTGTTTGTTTGTTTGTTTTTTGAGAAAGAGTCTTGCTCTGTCGCCCAGGCTGGAGTGCAATGGCGTGATCTTGGCTCACTGCAGCCTCCACCTCCTGAGTTCAAGTGATTCTCCTGCCTCAGCCTCCCTAGTAGCTGGGACTACAGGCGCCCGCCACCATACCCCACAAATTTTTTTTATTTTTGGTAGAGACGGGATATTGCCATTGTTGGCCAGGCTAGTCTCAAACTTCTGACCTCAGGTGATCCGCCTGCCTCAGCCTCTCAAACTGCTGGGATTACAAGGCATGAGCCACCACGCCTGGCCAGCAATCAGCATATTTCCATATTACAAGTTTGCAATGATGTTTCAGCAAAATAACGTCACACTTTAATGTTGTTAATTGAAATTTCGTTATTATACTTGATTTATAACAAGATCATAGGCATTAAGAAGTTATACCTAGTTTTATGTTTGCATATTTTAAGTAACATTAATAAAGAAGATTATATATCAACCTTTAATGATATAGTTTTCCTTTTAAAAGAGGTCTCTACATACCTAAGCTTGAAAAGTACTAATCTAAATTCTCTTCAACAAGCTGATGTATTTTCCGTTAAAGAACCCAATGATAAAGTTAGTCAAAAAGTATGCCTGCTATGGAAGTTTCTCAAAAAAAATTGAAAAGAACTACCAATGAGTCAGCAATCCTACTTTTGTGTATATGTCCAAAAGAATTGAAGTCAAGATCTTGAAGAAATGTCTGTACTCCCATATCCACTGCAGCATTACTCAGAGTAGCCAAGATATAGAAACAATTTAAATGTCCTTCGATAGACGAATGGATAAAGAAAATGTGGCACATACATATAATAGAATATTATCCAGCCTTTGAAAAGAGGAAAATATTGCCATTTGTGACAACATGGATAAATTTAAAGGACATTATGTTGAGTGAAATAAGCCAGACACAGAAGGACAAATACTACATGATAATACACATATGGGGAATCCAGAACATTTGAACTCATACTAGCAGAGAGTAGAATGGTTGGTTGCTGAGGCCAGTGGGAGGGAGAAGGAGAGGTATTGGTCCAAGTGTACAAAGTTTCTGTTATGCAATAATGAATAAGTGCTAGAGATCTACTGAGTGACATAGTGATTAAATACTGTATTACATACTTTAAAATTTGCTAAGAGAGTAAATCTTATGTTAAGTGTTCTTATCACACACACAAAGTAATCACAAATAAAGAGGGCTGGGGGAACCTTTTGGAAGTGATGGATAAATTTATGGCATATACTGAAGTGATGGTTTCATGGGTGTGTCCACATCTCCACATGCAGGTTTGTGTATAGCTGTTTGTGTAACAATCAGTAAAGTGATTTAAAAAAAAAAAAGAAAGAAAACCTAACTGTCTAGATCCTAAGAAAGGGCTACTTACTGGATAATTTGGTCATGTGACACTGTGGTCTATTAAGGGATCCATGTCATAGGGTCTTCACTCCCGGGAGACCCCAGGAGTAAAAAGCCAAAGTAACATTTGGCAGCTCTTTCTAGGTACCCTGTGGCTCCAGCCCCCTGCCTTCCACATGCAGCATCTTCATCACTTTGGATCTATCTTTATTTCCTGTCTTCCTCGGCTCAGTGATTTCTGATCTTTTGTGTATGAGGTCTTTTCTTCAAGGGAAAAACATTAGACCCCCCCAATCAAAAGATCATTGTACTTTCCGTGGAGAAAATATATAATGACAAAAATACCATAAATTTGATAACGCTATTAAATAAATTTTAGAATTTAATCATCATAATAGTGCTTGTATGTTTTTAAAAACTGGCCTTATATACATGAATATTTCTCATTCTGCCTCCTGAGAAGGCTTTCTCTACATATGGATGGAAAGACCACTTGAAATAACTCATAGCCCACCAAGGGCCCAAGGCCCTCAAGTTGGAATTGCTGTTGTAGCTGTTTACAATGTCAGCATAGAAAACAAATTCCCTCCAAGGCAGACAGTCACCATGGTGCTTCTTGACATCAGTAACAGCTACAAGGACAGTGCCATCAGATAGTGGGATAATTGACATGGAAATGACTTACGTTAAGTCACCTGAATTGTGCTTACATATATGAGTGTATGTGTGTGTATGTACATACATATGTCAGACATATATACTATATATGCTGATATATACATATACATATATTAGATACATATTATATATCAGATATATACATATGTTAAATTAATACATATAAATATATATGTATATATACATATACATAGATTCTACCATTCATTTGCAGGCCTGAAGCAGAGAAATTTTTTGGCATGACTTTGGCAGATTTCCTTGTTTGTGAAACAGACACTAAAAGAGAGGACTTTAGGAAGCAGAAAACAAATTATTCATTTTTTTAAAACCTCTTCCCCTTCACAGTGTTGCTACCTTGTACTGTATGACAAACAAAACTCAGAGTGGTGACACTACTTCCTTAAAAAAAGCTCCTGGTGCTAGAAAATTGGGCAGCCAGTTTTAGAGAGTGGCTGAATTCCAGAGCGTTGACTGTTGCCTACTGAAAGAGTAAAAATGTTATCACCTGTTTAAGCACCGCTGACTGATGTACATTCAAAAGCAAATTCAAACAGTTGCACCCACTTTTCAGGCATCAGGGAAACCAGATGAAACTAGTGTCTCAGAGATACGGTATCAATGGAAACTTTTTCTTTCTCTCTCTCTCTCTTACTCTCTCTCTCTCTTTTTGCAGTGGAGTAGGAGAGGGAAGGAAGAATTGCATTAAAATGCAATGTTTGTCAATGACTGTGATTAAAAAACAAAAAAGGAGAAGCAGCAGCAGGAAGAAAGGGAAAACTTCCCAGCCCATTGCTAGCTAAGGTGTGCCGCTATCTGAATATATTGGTAATGCGAGGGGCTGATTAGTCTGGAAGGCTGCCTACAGGTTAGCAGGCCTCATTTCAAATCTCTGACAGCAATATGTGCCGTTTCATGCTTCATCCTCATTCCCCATGTTCAACACAAACCGGGGTCACTCTATATATGGAAATCACTGTCTTCAGGGCAAAAAAATTAAAAAAGGTGAGATTGCCGCTTTAACCTCACTGGCCTCAGAAAATATGTTTTAGTCTGATACATTATACTAGTAGGAATTATTTATCAAGAAGATACAAGCTTGATATTTCAGAAATAATGAGATGTTCTGGTTTTGCAGCTGAAATTTTATGGTCCACAGAGCATCAGCTATGAATCCAGGGGAATGAAGTAAACTTGCAATGAATGATACACACCGTGCAGCCAAAGAAAAATGGCTGTGGAAAGGGTAATATGAAAGTTATAACACAGTACAAAGCTTTCTAGGGCTAAAGTTCCTTTGTTGCCAAGAGAGGAAATATATTTTAAGGAATGATAAAAAGAATCCACATATAAAAATCTCTCAGACTTTCCTTCCCGGTATTTTATTTGGCAAAGGACGTATGGGGTGAGAAAACTATAATAAACATTACAGTCAGTCTATGGTTTACGTGAAATATTTAAAAATTCACAGCAAAATAATCTGAAAAGTCCTATGACCTGTCACTTTTGTGGAGCACCCTGACATTAATGTGGCAGCGGGAAGAAGAAAAAGAATGAATAAACATATATGATACTGCTTTTTGGAAATGTATATTTTGCTTACATTTTTGTCAACCAAATTGTCGTAGTGATAAAAGGCCATTTGCCTTACATTTCCAGGACTTGAAAAGAATGCCCAGGAAATGCCAGGAAAATACTAACCTAGAAAAGTGACAAGCTGCTTTCCACCACCATACTTTGGTGTGTATCATCCTTAGCAGGTCCTTCTCCAGCCCACAACTGAAGTCTGATCTTTCCCTGTTCTAGATCCACTTCCTAAGATCTTTGAGACCTATCACAGTTCCAACATCACACAAAGTCAGGCCTGGCTGTGCTCCAAGGAGCAGCAATTTGAAATCATCTACTGGTGATTCCAGTCCCCCTTGGGATATTTAGCCAACAAGTCTAATCATGAGGACTCTTCATTAGAGCACACAGCTTTGAAAAGCATGCTTCCCAGTACGGAATATTAGAAAATCAACATCAATAATTTAAAACCCTTTGCAAATATAATTACCCAAAGTGGTAGGCTTAAATCAACTGCCTAGACCTGTGTGCATTTTCACTGTCAGTCAAGGTCACCAAAAAGCATTCATTAAATACTTGAGGGCAAGAGGTGCTGTGTTAGGCTGTGTACTGGGTATCAAGCAAACAGAATAATTTCCGTCCACATTTTCTCTGCTGACAAATGGAGATAGCAACACTTACTTCACAGGGTTGTTCTGAGAATGAAATAAGTTAATACATGCAGAGCACTCAGGATAGGGCCTGGCACATTTTGCGCAATAGGGTAAAAAGCCTTGTTAAGTGTTGTCAGTTTCCTACACTCATAACGCATGACAAAGACGGCTCTTTGATGCCAATATCTATTATTGTTTAGTAATAGAATACCTGATTTTCAACCAGCCACATAGCCACATGGAATCAGGACTATCTTTCCCAGCTTCCTTTGCAGCTAGGTATGGCCATGTGTGGGAACAACAGAAAGTGTTGTGTGAGTTTCCAGGAAGTGTTCTTACAGTGTCCCTTACTTCGTCCTGTTGTATAGAATGTGGCTGTTATGGCTGGAGCTCAAGCAGCTATTTTGGACCCTCAGCTACATGCCAAGAAAAGCAGAGCATAGGAGGAGCCTGGGACCGAACTGCCTTACTAGCCCTGGACTTTCCATCTTGGGAGTTCTTTCATATTGAAGAATTACATTTCTATTTGTTTTAAGCTACTGTTATTTTAGGTTTGCCTTGCCTGCAGCAAAACTCAATCCTAAAGGACATATCCCTTTTGAAATTAAATGCCCTCTAAATTTTTTTGTAAGTGGAAAAGAAAACTTGCTGAAGAGAGCACTGGAATCCCAGGCATACCTGCTGTGGCAGATATCTCAAGATAAGGTCATGGCTGAGACAGACACTAATATGTAACATATATAGCAAATATTTAACAGGTCAGGTATTTATAAGTCAAGAAAAAGCCTTGGGTTTCATTTTCACCTTTCCTCCTTAAAAAAAAAAAAAAGATGGCCACAGGCCTTGCAAACCACCTGGGAGTGGTCCTAACCCTGGGTACAATGAGTGCCAAGTAGAAAGGGATAGCAGCCTTCTAGAAAAATTGAGACAACTTTCACCCCAGAAAATATTGTTCGTAAATGTATAAAGAGGTAGAAGTCTATGGTTTGTAAATGACCCTTATGCATTTGATTATCACCCAGATACATTTTAATCACAAATTTTTGCTGTGTACTTTGAGTTGCCAGATGATTTTGTTAAAAGAAAAAAACCTTAAGAAATTAAATTGAACAGAGTTAAACTGAGCAAAGAATGATTCACAAATTGGGCAGCCCTCAAACCAGGATAGGTTCAGAGAGACTTCAGTGCAGCGACATGGTGGAAGATTTGTGGATGGAAAAAGAAAAGTGAGTACGGGAAACGGAAACTGGGTACAGAAACAGCTGACTGGTCACAGCTTGGTGTTTGCCTTCTTTGAAGATGGTTTGAACAGTTGGTCACTTTGATTGGCTGAAACTCAATGATTGGCACAAGAGAAGGCTACAGTCTGTTTACACATCCAGTTGCATTGCAGTTCACTATGTATGGAGAAACCTTTACGCCGAGTTTAATATATGTAAGGAGGCAGTTTGAGGCTAAACTTTTTACCAGTTTCGATAAATACACCAGACAAACTTAATTTTAAAATGTAAGCATGTTTTCTATTTTATCATATATGATTTATTTTATACTATTGGGATTTTACTGCTGATCAGTTACATATCTTACATTTTACATTTGATCATATAACTTTTTTGAAAATTTTATTTTTTACAAAAATTATATTTTGCTCCCAGCTACAGACATTGTTGACTGCTTACCCAATATCCATTCCCTTTCCTTCTTTGCAAACTCCAATTTTGTTCAGGACGATAGATTCAGTTAAGTTGAGTAGTATTCAGCTTCCCCAGGCCCATTAAGATAAGGGTGGCCATGTGACACAGTTTTGCCCAATTAGAATTGAGTGCATGTCTGATGGAAAGGGCCAGGAAATCTTTTGCTTTCCTGAAAAAAGAAGACAGATGTGACGATCCTGCTTTAGATGTTAACTTGATGGCTGGGGCTGCAGGAGCCTTTGCCAGAGGTGATGGACAGAAGGACAAAAGTCCACAGGCTAGAGAGGTGGAGTGGAAAGGCACAAAAAGCCTGGTTTTCTGATACTATCATTGAGGAGATGAACACTCTCAGTTACCTACCTCCACCTTCTTTTCATGGATAAAAACAGCCCTTTACTTGTTTAAGCCAATGTTAGTTGGGTTTTTGTTACTCGCAGTCAAAGACTGATTCCTAACTGATATAGTCCCAAGCAAATAAAATAAAGAAAACAAAAAACCCAAAACTCCTTTCTTTAATTATGCCACACCCAATATGTTCAAGGATGAAAATTTTTAATGATTTTTGTTAAAGATTTTGAACTTACCACATGTATTTCTACTGCCACCCCCTGGATCCATAAACTCAACGTAAAGAATTTTTGTTTAAAAAGTTTGATAATATGCAATGAAGAGAAATTGAAGAGGTTCACAAGTGGATGAGGGAACTGAAAAACATTTCTGGATGAAAGGCAGTGAATGGAAGATTATTGACCAAGACACAAAGCAGAGGTGGACGAACAAAACAAGCTGCATGGATCATGCCTGGCTGAGAAGCACTGCCTGTCTACACCAAGCTCCTAGACAGCCTTCCTGTGGCCTAACTCTTAAATATGAATCAAGAATCACCAGATATTTGAAGAAAGCCTAACAAACAAAGTTAAGCAAACAGAAAAACTGATCGGGAAAAAAGCGAAGATAATTTTAGGACAGAAGAAAAAAAACCCTGAGAAACAAATCCTCCGGGGGAATTCTTGGAAAGATTGAAGAAGGTAGTATTTCCAGAAAGTTGAAGTAATATATCATGAAAATGAAAAATTAGAGAACTCTTGAAAATGAAACACTTGATTATTTAAATAGAAATATTAATAGGATGCTTGAAGAATATTTGGAAAATAAATGAAGAAAAAACAGAAGAACACAAGCCCTGAGGCAAGAAATATGAGGCCAGGTGTGGTGACTCGCACCTGTAATCCCAGCCCTTTGGGAGGCAAAGGTAGGGGGATCACTTGTGCCCAGGAGTTCAAGACTAGCGTGAGCAATATAGTGAGACCCTGTCTCTACAAAAAATAAAAAATTAGCTAGGCATGGTGGTGCACATCTGTAGTCCCCACTATACCAGAGGCTGACGTGAGAGAACTGCTTGAGCCAAGGAGGTTGAGGCTGCAGTGAGCTGTGATCACACCACTGCACTCAGCCTGAGTGAAATCCTATCATGACTGATAATCCTATCTCAAACAACAAAAGAAATAAATACATACAAAAGAAAGAATAAGAACATAGAGAATCAGTTCAGGTGAGACAATAAACAGTTATTAAAAGTTCCAAAGTGTGGATAATTTGGAAAAGAGAAAATTCACAAAACAGCAACAAAAACATAAAGAAGTTTGCCAGAGTTGAAGGGAGATACAAATCTTCAAACCGAAGGGATTGCTGAGTACCAAATAGGTTGCATAAAAAAATGTCCACACCTACACAATCATGACAAAATTGCAGAATGACATAAAGAATAGTATATATTCAAAACATTTAGTGGGAAAAAAATAGATCACTTACAAAAGAATTAAACTCTCATCAGACTTCTCATCAGCAATTCTGGATGCTAACAGGCAATGGGCAGTGCCTTCAAAACTCTGAAGAGGAAGGCGTTTTCATGGATTTCTATACAGCTGGAGTATTTATCAGTCATGATGGCATAATAACTGTACTTTCAGATGTATGAAAGATTGTAAAGTTTATTTTTCATATACTCTTCTTTGGGAAATAATTTGATGATATGTTTTGGTTAAATGAGGGAGTAAACCCAAAGAGGAAAACATGAGATTCAGAAAACTGTAGATTCAATCCAGAAGAGCAAAGAAGGGAAGGTCTAGGAAGACAATTGTGCAAAAAAACCTAGAAAATAATCAGTTCAAACGTATGCAAGTGGATAGAAGGCTCCCTGTAGGAGGTCTCCAGGAATGAAGGGATTCCTTTGGATGGACAGAAAAGTTAGGATGCTAGAAGAACATGACGATTTACTAAAGATACAGAGTGCCTGAAATAAAATGGGGAATAAAAACTTCACAGAAGAAAAGAAACAATACAAAGAAAGTGGCGGTCCAAATATGAAGTAAATGGTTCTAATTAGCTGTAGACTTCATGGAAAAAGAATGAAAGGGATTCTAAGTAACAGACAGAATGAGAAAAATGCTGAAAGGTATAGAGGTTATTATAAGGAGGCACACGATTCTCCCTCAACCAGATAAGAGAGTCAATCAGAATCTCACGGAAAATCAGAAAGCTGTGCAAAGCATGCTGTGACTCCAAAGCAAACAGAAATGTGACAGAATTTTCCATCACTGTTGGAGTGTAATCAAGATGATTCCCTTGTAACAACACTCGTTGAGTGGAATTGGGGACATTACCTTAGATCTATAGAGAAGAAAATATAGTATGAAATGTGTTCCATCATGACACTTGAATCTGCAGTAAATAATGTTAACACGCTAACTTAAAAATAACAACAACAAGGCATTGGAGAGAAGAATAAAGAAGCCAGTGTCCTCACTTTACAAAGTTGGGGGTTAAGAAATACTGCAGCCAGTTAACAGAATGAGAAATAGATGTTTAAGCGTATTCATTAACTTACCAAGGTATACTGATAGAAATAAAGCATAGTGGTATAAACATATGAAGATGAGGGGTATAAATGAAGCCAAATATCCTTGAGAAATAAAGAAATGGAGGTGACGCGTTTCATTTAGGGATATTGACATAAACACTGGAAGTACTAAGATACTGTTTGTAATAGTTATCTCCAGGGAGTTGGCTGTGGATGGGGAGGGTTGGACAAGGAACTATTCTTTCCACTATAAATTCTTTGTACTATTTGATTTTTTAGTCATATGCATATATTACTTTTATTTTAATTAAAATCCTTTCCACATAGAAATTTGCCACAGGAGTTGAAACAGATTATCAAATCAATTTAAGTGAACTTAAAGCAATAGATTATTTGCTGTAAAAATATTTTCATTTATTGAGGGTGTTTCCCCAAGGGAAATGAATATTATATCAAAGAAATCAATTCTTTATAAAGAATATTTTTCAATTGCAACAATATCCAACTTTTAATTACTTTATTTTAAAAAGGAGATTTTTCATGGTTAGTTGAAATCAAAGCACTCAGAGTATAATTTGGAGAATTTTCAAAAGGAAACCATTTCTCTAGATATGTGGGCCTTGCATACATTATTGTATACATAATATATATATAATGTTTCAGGGGTTAAATCTGTTGACCAAAAGATTGATCTCCTAAAAATCTTTTTTCTTTCTTCCTTTTTTTTTTTGAGACAGAATCTCGCTCTTGTCCCCAGGCTGGAGTGCAATGGCACAATCTCGGCTCACTGTAACCTCTGCTTCCCAGGTTCAAGCGATTTTCCCACCTCAGCCTCCCGAGTAACTGGGATTATAGGTGCCTGCCACCACGCCCGGCTAATATTTTTGTATTTTTAGTAGAGACGGGGTTTCACCACATTGGCCAGGCTTGTCTCAAACTCCTGACCTCAGGTGATCCATTTGCCTCGGCCTCCCAAAGTGCTGGGATTACAAGCAGGAGCCACCGTGCCCGGCAGGTCTCCTAAATATCTAAATAAACCTTTAAGTATCACAGAGCTAAATTATATTTAAGTAATTATTGTTTTAAGGCAATCAGCCATGTGTGTGAGTTTAAATTTCCAAAAGCTCCTTGCTTTGAAAGAGTGTGGAAAGAGACAGACTTGTCCCTAGAATTATCTTCCCAGCAGCTTTCCAACCTTACCACCTGGAAAGCTCCAGTCATATTTCAGGACTCAACTCACATAATCTTCTCAATGTCATAATCCCTTTGTGTTCTCACTTGCACCCTACACATACATCTGTCACTGCATTGTTTATATGTTTACCCCCACCTGGAAGTAGACAGCAGGTGCTTCATATCCAGCTTTGTATCTTCTAGTGTCTAGTGCAAGGCCTGTCACCAGATAGCAGCCCTATGAATGGTTTTTAGATGAATAGATGAACTCTCTGTCCTGCCCAGATCTCTTTTTGGTTTGTTTTGCATATATTAAATGCATTGGTTCATTTAGGAAAAAAGGATTATCAGAAAAGCATATAGAAAATGATACAGATTTTTTTAAGTGGAAAGAAAAGAGAAACGTAAAATTGTTGACTATTGGAGTAGCATACATAGAGACTTATTTTCACACTACACTTCCATTTCCTATTTCCTTCCCTCTGTTATTTTCTTTCTTATCTCCCTCCTGATTCCAAAACAAAGGATCTGAAGTGATGCGCAATACAACATATACAAGTGTAGGTCAGAAGGAACATTAGTACTAAGACAATGGTAGCCCACCCAGGAAAGATGTTCTTCTGTTTTATAATTATTGATCCCCTATGTACCAGGCAATGTGCTTGGCATCAAGGGTGAAAGAGCGATATGACCCTGTGGAATAAGATTGTTTCTCTAGTTGAACAGTAAATTTGATTCTGAGATTTCAAAAGAGGAAACACTTTGGGATAAGTTGTTTTGAGTTTGTGTGATAAAATATTTCAGGAAAGACACTCTTAGACACATCAAGATTGAGTGAGAGAATGTATATGACATGAAAGTACAAATAAATGTTAACTATTACATAAGAGACACTAAGTAATGTTACAGTGGTGACTTTGCTGAGGATACTGAAGTATACATGATGTGGACCCAATGTCTGAGCACAATATAAACCTCCTACAGCTTTCTACTTTAAGTGTCCATTCAATGGGATCGGTAGAGGCCTAATTCCAGTCCATTGGAGTTTCCTCTCTTTTTCAAGGGCTTAAAATAGAAATTAAGTTTCCAGAGAAAATAAAATTAAATGTGTTGCATTCCTATGTTTGTGGACTGAGTCATCCTAATACATGGGGGTGGGGGCGTAGGGGGCTGTCATGTGGAATTGCTGAGGATCCCTGTGCAGTACTGTGGCTATCTGCACTGTGGACTGATGCCAAACCCTAGGATTAGAGCTGAGTCATTTGAGCAGTGGTCCTGTGATGAAGAAGAATTGGAGAGCAGAGGTGATGTGGACTCCTGGAACTCCCTTTCAGTGAACAGTTTTGAGACTGAATTTACAAGCAACCAAGGAAGCTTTAACCTCTCTGGTTAGACACAATGTAGTCAGTAGAGGAAAAGAATAATGTAAGTGTTAAACCTTGCTAGAGTTTGGTGACAACATTAAATGCACTGATTCCAAGGAGTATGTATATCCAGAAATGAGCAATATCAATATAATGGAACTGACTCCATCTTTTGCTTGGCTGCTGACAGATTGCCCAGTCTAGGCCAGGCATGGTGGCTCATGCCTGTAATTCCAGCATTTTGGGAGGCCGAGGTGGAAGGATTGCTTGAGCCTAGGAGTTTGAGATCAGCCTGGCCAACATAATGAGACCCCATCTCTACAAAAAGAAAAAAAAATTAGCCAGGTGTGATAACACAATGCCTGTAGTCCCAACTATTCTGGGGGGCTGAGGTTGCAAAGATCACTTGAGCCCAGGAAGTGGAGGCTGCAGTGAGCTATAATCATGCCACTGCACTTCAGCCTGGGTAAAGTGCTCAGACAACAACAGTTACAAAAAAGAGCATCTCAATCCTTCTTCTTTCTCTCTGTCTCACACCTGGGAAAGCTGATAAGAAAGTAGGATGTAACTTTCATTTGGGTGCTGGTAAAAAGTTTAAACCAAATGTGGAATCTTCACCCTGGACCCACTTTCTAACCACTATGAAAACCTACGGCCAGTCTCTTTTCCTGCTCTCTGAAGAACTCCCAAACCACTACTGGGGCTGAAAGGAAAAAAGAAACAACAACAGCGAAACAAAACTTAATCCAATGGACAAATGAACAACAGAAGATGCAGGGGGGCAGGAGCAAGAAATATACCTAAAAGAAAATATAAAATAAGGTGGCATGAGTAAACCGAAAATATCAGAAATTACAATAAATATGAATGAGTTAAGTTTTTGTTTTAATCAAAAGGAGATTTTAGAGTGAGTTAAAAAAAACATAATTCTTCTCTATGTTATTTATAAGAAATATATCTTTTTAAACACCACACAGAGAAGTTGAAAATAGAAATATACACAGCAAATGGGAAAAAAATAAAGTGGTATAGCAGTGTATCAGACAAAATTGAATTAAGTGCAAAGACACTGAGTGGAACAAAGAGGAACGTTTCATATGTTATACGTACAGTACACCAAAACATGGAATGACCTTCAATCCTTTCTGCACCACACAACATAGCTACAAAACATATAAAGCAAAACTGCTAATACACTGGGTAAAAATGACAAATTCATAAGCATTGTGTGATTTTTCTGAGAAAATCTATTTATGACCTGAATATAAGACCCAGACTTTGTCTTACACGGGGTTTTGGGAAGAATGGAGATGCTAAGGTATTGGTGGATTTTTCCCAAAGTGGGAATGTTCAGGAAGTGCTTGCCCTTTATCTGTCGAAGTGTGGAAACTACAGCAAGACTTGCTGATTGGTTGATATGAAATGAGCTGATTAGGGTGAAGCTGTTAGTGTTTGACTGATTTTCTTTTTTTTTATGTTTTTATTTTTGTTTTTGTTTTCGTTTTCGTTTTGAGATGGAGTCTCACTCTGTCACCCAGGCTGGAGTGCAGTGGCATGATCTCGGCTCACTGCAACCTCAGCCTCCTGGGTTCAAGCGATTCTTCTGCCTCAGCCTCACTAGTAGCTGGGATTACAGGCATGTGCCACCACACCTGGCTAATTTTTGTATTTTTAGTAGAGACGAGGTTTCACCATGTTGGCCAGGCTAGTCTTGAACTCCTGACCTCGTGATCTGCCCACTTTGGCCTCCCAAAGTGCTGGGATTACAGGCATGAGCCACCATGCCAGGCCCTTGGCTGACTTTCAGAAGCCACTTTACTGATGCAAAATTGTCAGCAACCAATTAGGACATGTACAAATCCAGTTCTTGTATTTATTTGCTTCTCTAGCCGAAGAATAATCAATGCTTTCCTACAAAGAGAGAAACTTTTATTCTCAGAATCCTGCTTTCAAGAAGCCCATAGTGTAGTAGTAGGGATAAGACAAGTATATAAGTAACTGTCATACAAAATAAAGCATTCTGTAACGAATGCTGGAATGGAAGTCCAGAGATCTCGGTTTAAATTGCCACTATGTGACCTTGGGTCAGTCAGTGAACACTTCCAGATTTCAGTTTCCAGAAACTGAAATAATAAGCCCTGGTCACTTCACAGTGATGGATGGACATATAATGAATTACTGTAATTTGTAAAAATACTTGGCAAATTGGTACCAAGTTAAAAAAAGACATTATCGTTATCCACTGAAATGTGACACAATCAGAAACTTTTTTTTTTCTTTTTTTTGAGACGGAATCTCGCTTTTGTCACCCAGGCTGGAGTGCAGTGGTGCAATCTCGGCTCACTGCAACCTCCACCTCCCGGGTTCAAGCCATTCTCCTGCCTCAGCCTCCCGAGTAGCTGAGATTATAGGCGCCTGCCACCACGCCAGGCTGTTTGTATTTTTAGTAGAGACAGGGTTTCACTATGTTGGCCAGGCTAGTCTCGAATTCCTGACGTCAGGTGATCCACCGCCTCAGTCTCTCAAAGTGCTGGGATTACAGGCATGAGCCACCATGCCCATAATCCAATCAGAAGATTTTGAGATTCAGAGCAAAAAAACCATTGCACCCAGAAAATTGGAAAAGGGAAAGTTGGGCTCAGGGAAGAGATCATATTGGTATGAGCCTTGAAAAATGGCCTCATGTTGTAAAGGAGCCCAACACAGAGAGAAGTAATGTAAAGACCTTCATAGTAAGTGCAAAGGCATGACGTGGAAAAAAGACAGAATCGACAAATAGTATGGTTTGGTTGAAAGCTAGGAAAATATAAGAGAAGTAATAGGAAACTAAACTGCGAAAATTATGTGGAACTTAACCTAGAATATTAGACTATAGGCTTAAACTTTGCTCAGTAGAAATGTGCAGTCCCTGGAGGGTTTTGAATCAGATTTTTCTAGACGTGTCTTGGCAAGACAAATCTGATCTGGTAAATGACTGCAGAATAAATTGGAGGGCTGAGGCTGGTGGTAGAGTGGCAGACAGAAGGCTTTGCTAGTAAATCTTAGGAAGGCATCATTGACGCCTTAAGAGAGGTGACGTTATGAAAATAGAAGGGATAGCAACAGAGAGAACAGTGCTAGGGCAGAGCCAGCAGAGTGTGAATAAATCTGATTGCAAGAGTCAAGATGAGTCTGAGATTTCAAGCAACAGCGACTACAGAAAAGGTATGGGAAGTCAAAAGGAGGAGATGATTTGGAGAAGGTGATGACAGATTTATTTTATTTTATTTTATTTTTATTTTATTTTATTTTATTTTTTGGACATGAAACGTTTGGGAGACATGCAGGGACCATGGAACTATCATGTCTAGAGCTTGGGAGTGAGATCCAGCTAGTGTGTGTGTGTATGTGTGTGTGGGAGGGAGGGGGATGGGGGGCTGCTTAGGAGTCATCCATACTAAATTGACAGTTGAATAACAGGAATAAATGCTGTGTGAGCAGAGCGCTTAAGACAGAATATTGGGAACTTATGTTTAGTGGGTAGGGAAAGAAAATGGAGTCATAAAAACAGAGGGGAGAAACTTTAGGAATGTAAGAGGATACTCAGGAAAGTGTACCTTAGGTAAAATCTAAAAACAAGTTAGTTTCAGGAAAGCGTAAGTAAGAAGTCAGTTATGCCAAGGCTGCACTGAGGTAGAGTAATGTGAATTCTTAGAAGACATTGGATTTGAAAAGAAGGCAATCTTCATAAAAGTTTCTAGAGCCCAACTGCACATCTGAAGAGTAGCAATGAAAAATAAATGTGCAAGTAGGATATCTTTTAAAGACATGTAGCAGCAATAGTAGAGTTGAAATAGAATGGAAGTGTCAGAAGACAGATTTTTAGAGTTATTAATAAGCAGGCAGAGAGGAAAGGGCAGGGAAAAGGGAGAGATTGAAGATGCTGAAAAGAGAACACAAAATTGATAAAGCAAATTTCCAGAGGGAATAGATGTGTCATGTTCTAAAGGAGAAAAGGCACTTCTTCCCCAGAAAAAGAAGAGAATGAAGGAAACATTTGTGATGGTATAGACAGAAGAGGTAGAAATGAGGGAAATTAAGGAAATAGTGACTGAGTGATCTTAATTTCCTCTATATAAGGTGAATTCATGTGGAAAGAGTGATAAGGTGAGCGTAAAATTGTAGCTTCAGAGAGAAAAAGTCTTGGGTGGGAATGCAATTAGAGGTTTATTAAGAGACACCTCAAAGGGGTTATCAGCTACCAAGCAAGGATAAAATTGAGTTAGCATTTTGTTAACTCCAAATCAGTAAGTAATTTTAAGAGTAGAAGTATTAGTGGTAAGTGACATTACACAGATTGCCTAAATTTATCTAAAAACTTTGGTAGAGAAAGGAATCATTTGCATGAGAGCAGGGGAAGTGACAATATAGGGCTAGAAGTAAGCAAAGTGGCCCATTAAAAGGTCAAAGGAAAAGGAGGTTTCAGAAAATGACAAAAAGGAGTGTCTATTGCAGAGACATCGTAAGTTAAGCAGGGTATGGATTAGGGGTGAAGTCACTGGATATTTGTCCCCTCCAAATCTCATGTTGAAATGTGATACCCAACATTGCAGGTGGGGCCCGCTGGGAGGCCTTTGAGTCATGGGGGTGGATTCTTTATGAATGGCTTGGTGCCCTCCCTCCACATGGTAATGTGCGAGTTTTCCCTCTGTTGGTTCACCTGAGAGCTGGCTTAAAGGGGCCTGGCACCTCCTCTCTCTCTCTTGCTATTTCTCCACCGTGAAACATGCCTGCTACCCCTTCACTTTCTGCCATGAGTAAAAGCTTTCTGAGCTTCACCAGAAGCTGAGCAGATGCTAGTGCCATGCTTGTACAGACTGTAGAACCATGAACCACATAAACCTCTTTTCTTTATAAATTACCCAGTCTCAGGTATTCCTTTATAACATTGCAAAAGAGACTGATACACCCAGGGAGGCAGATGTTCTGGCAGAACAGAGAGGAACTGATGGGCTAGGAAGTGTCTGTAGACAAGATGAAGGAACCAGGTGGCCGTGATGAAGGGGAAGGTCTGAGTTCCAAAGTCTTGGAGATCAAACAAAATGGCATGGATTGAGGTTCTCTGTTGGTAATGCCCTGAGAATCAGAAAATCATGAAGATCTCCTTAGGTTAGACGGTGAAACAGCCTTGGTGCCAGTGTATTTGAAAGAAGGGTTCTCAGTGAGAAGGAGGATGTCACCAATGATGGGGAGAGCACAGGACAAGATGAGCATGGGCCGGGGCTGATGGAGATCATCAAGGAGGATGGGACAATGAGTAAAAGATCGGGTTACTGTGGAGAGTAGCCACCGAGAAGACATGGGTGAGCAATGATTTTTTAAAAACCCGTGGTTGAACGGCCTCTGGTCAGATGGCAGAGTCTTGCCATGGCTCTCCTACAGGAATCCTTTGTGAACAATTCTATTCCGTTCATAAGGCAATTAGGAAATGAACAGTAGGCATTCATCAGGCAGGGTGGCTTCACAGGCTTCACTGAGATTAGATGTTTAAGAATGCCTGCCTCATGTGGCTTCTTGATGTACAGGGTCACTCAGTTAAGCTTCACTTGATTTAAGCTAACTCAGAGGTTTTCTGCCTTTGCTGAAAGGACAATGCCCTGAGGAGGCCATACATTAAGCATAATCAATCATTCACACTGACGTGTCAATGGATCTTTGATAAGACACAATGGAGATAAGGCAGTAGAACACTGAGCATCAAAGGATAGAGGGCGCAAATGCCTCCAAGGAACAAAGGGGAAGGCTGGGGATGTTATCCTCCTGGCCTGGAAGAGCAGACCTTTCAGGGTTTAAACAGCAGGCTTCATAGAACTGCGCAAAGATCCTTGGGATTTCACTTTCATTTGAAGAGTTTGGTATCATGTTTGAATACTGGAGTCAGACCTCCTGTGTTTACAATACTGGGTTTAAACTGCGGCCACTTTAGATGGCCATAGATGATCTATATCTTTAATTGTATATAGCAGCACCATTCAACAGAAATATAATGCAAATCACATTCGTGAGCCACAGATGCCATTTTAAATTTTCTGCTAGATAAATTTTGAAAAGTAAAATGAAACAGAGGAAATTAATTTAAATAATATACACTATTTAACCCAGTAAAACCAAATGTCCCCAAAGCCCCTTTTCCTTGGAATGACCATTTCAACATGTAATCAAATTCCGGAAGTTATTGAGGTATTTCTTCTTTTTCTTTTTTTAACTAAGTCTTTAAAGTACAGTATGTGTTTTACAGTTACAGTGCCTCTCAGTTTGGTCTAGCCACATTTCAAGTGCTCTGTAGTTGCATATGACTGATGGCTACCATATTGGACAGCTCAGGTATATCATTTAATATACACCTGTGTCAAAAACACAGTTCAGATAATATGTGCCTGGCGGAATTAGGAAGGGGAAGGGTCAAAGGAAGGCTGAATTTCTCAGGTTGAGAAATTCTTCATGGAATTTAGGATGGAGTTTCAAATTAGGATGGGTGGAAAAGAGGTGAGAATAGGCCATTCCAAGAAAAAAACTCTTTGGGGACACTGGGAGTAGAGAAAGTAGAAAAAATAGAAAGTTCAACAATCCCACAATAAGGGGAGCAGGGAGAGTCAAGAGACCATCTAAGTGTCTGATTAGCTGAAAGCAGTGTAATTATTCCCCTCCATCTTTACAGCTGTTACCGTTTTGGGTGAGGCTTCCTCTTGCCCAAATTTACACCATGATCCAGAGTCCTCTCACTTTCCTCCCCACTGTGAATGTAAGCAGCAAGGCTGGGCTGAGCTGAGTGTGTTGACAGAATGTTGATTATCTATAAGTGAGTTTTCATTTTTCAGGTTTGTCCCTCACTCCACAGCTTTCGATCCTGCACCCAGCAGCCTTTTATCAAGGGCTAGAGTGGTGCTGTGGGGAGATGACAGACAAAAAAGGAAAGAAAATGTCCTCACAAAACAAAAATGATATTTTCAAAATTCACTCTGCTGCTTTCAGACTGTTTCCATCAACCCTCTTATTCATTTTGATTTATTTCTCTCCGTAAGCAGACTAACGCTTCTCTGTGCTTTTATTGTTCTTCAAGAATAGGCCTTCTATTGGAGGAAAATAATGTCTCTACGACCACCACTTTGCTCAATGCAGATCTTCATTAATCTGCAGTCACAGAACAGGCTTTTAGCAGCGAGCACTTTTGATGGGAATTGAATTTGATATTGCATTATGGTTGCAGGGAGCCTCACAATAGACTGTGTTCTTTTCTGTGTCTGAGCACAATCAGAGAGACCCAATTAAATAATTTGGTGCAATAATGGAGAACAAAAGAGTATGAGGGCTTAAAGTGAGGCCTTCAGCATTTGTATTCTCTCATTTCCGTATCATGTTAATTAATTTGCCTCAAAACCAAAAGAAAGAACACAATGTAGAGCAGCAGAGCTCATCTACAACATGTAGACACTTTAAATGCAGACGGTGCACCAAATGGACTCCTAAGAAAAGGGCAGTGGATTCATTTCCTAGGGCTGCCATAACAAAGTCCCTCAAACTGGGAGGCTTAAAACAACAGAAATGTATTCTCTGGCAGTTCCGGAGGCCAGAAGTTTGAAATCAAGGCATCAGCAGGGCCCTGCTTCCTCTGGAAGGTAAAATGCTTCCTTGCCTCTTTCTAGCTTCTGGTGGTGGCCATCCATCCCCAACTTTCCTTGGCTTGTAGCAGCATCCCTCCAATCTCTGCCTCCATCCTCACCTGGTATTCTCCCTTCGGGTCTCTTCTTTAGCTGGTGTTTTCCTCTTCTTATAAGAATACCAGTCGTATTGGAGTAGGGCCCACCTTAATCATCTCATCTTAACCTGATTGTATCTACAAGGATTCTATTTCCAAATAAGGTCACATTCACTGGTACCAAAAGTTAGGGATTCAATATATGTTTTTTAGGGACATGAGGCAACCAATAAGGGGCAATCTATGCATTTCCATATAAAGAATAAAGTTGGTACTCGTGCCAATTCTGAATGATCCCTTTGGTCCAGGTGGTAATAGTAGTCACTGCTGCCTGTGCAGTCGCAGAGAGAGCACTCTGGAGTTCTCCGATAGCATTTTTTTTTTTTTTTTTTTTTGAGACAGAGTTTTGCTGTTGTCTCCCAGGCTGGAGTTCAATGGCGTGATCTTGGCTCATTACAACCTGTGCCTCCCAGGTTCAAACGATTCTCCTGCCTCATCCTCTGGAGTAGCTGGGATTACAGGTGCCTGCCACCACACTCACTTAATTTTTGTATTTTAGTGGAGACGATGTTTCACCATGTTGGCCAGGCTGGTTTCAAACTCCTGACCTCATGATCCGCCAACCTCGGCCTCCCAAAGTGCTGGGATTACAGGTGTGAGCTACCACACCCGGCCCTCTGATAGCATCTTACAGTCAATAATGTGACTTTATAATATAACTGGAGATGCGAAAATGAACACAGCAGTCTAAGAGGAGAATGACCTAGTCAGACTCAATGTTTATGTACCTTTAATCAAATACTTTATGTGCACACCAGAATCTTTGACTCTGAATGCTGACTTTGTTCAAGATTGTCTTCAGCACATAAAAATGATCATTATGAGCTGAGTGTGGTGGTTTGCTCTAGTCCTTGCTACTTGGGAGGCTGAGGCAGGAGGATCATTTGAGCCCAGGAATTCAAGACCAGTCTGGGCAACATAGTGAGATCCTATCTCTACGAAAAAATTTTGAAAATTAGCCGGGAATGGTGGCACACACCTCTAGTCTCAGCTACTCGGAAGGCTGAGGCAGGAGGATTGCTTGAGCCCAGGAGTTGGAGGCTGCAGTGAGCTATGATCGTGCCACTGCACTCAGCCTGGGCAACAGAGTGGGATACCGTCTGGGTGGAGGAGTTTGATGCTGATGCACTCATCACCCCCAACTCTGACCCATGGGTACAGAATACCCTATTTCAAACCTTATCCTAGATTTCTATAAAACTTGATGAGAATATACTCCTAAAAAAGGACAACACTAAAGGGGGCAGACGTGGAGTTGGTTATGTTGTGTAGTTATGTCTGTCATCCTGCACTAAGCAATACATTAGACAAACTTCTCTCTACCTGTGACCTAAATAAATGGCACATCTTTGTATACTCTGCTGTAGGAGTGCATATTTCCAAACCTTAGCTAAATTCTTGTTCATTCCATATGTTGTTAGCAAGAGGGGAATGATAATTAATATTGGAGCCAAATAAATTGACTCACTGGACAGATGGGCAGTAAGGGGTGCCAAGTGGAATTTACCAGATAAACTAGTGGTTTAGAGGTCAAGGGGTCTTGGGCTATGTGAAGTTTCACTTTTCAGGGTGACTCAGTTTTCACTGTTTTATAAAAGAAAAGGGCACCAGGGTGGGTGTGTCATTGGGTTTGGGATGGGGTCTTAGTCCTGTGATTCAGGCACAAGAAACAGCACATTTGGGTCCGGAAGGAGGAAGTGTGGGATTTGGGGGGTGGGCACTGGCTCCTCCTGGGGTCCCGGGAGCTCCGTTTTTCAGGTTACTGCACGTGCCATGATTTGAAATTTGGCTTTAGTCCACTTTGAAGTTCAGGTTGTGCCATCAAAGTGCTAGAGCTGGGAGAGAAAAAAGCTGAAACAGACTTCAGTGGAAAAACAAAGGATTTGGAGTCAGACCCAGACATGAATTCAGGCTGAGCCACATACTTGCTATGTAACAGGTAACCCGGGCAGGCTACTCAGTAACTCTGAGCCTCAGTTTCTTCATCCGTAAAATGGGATTCACAGCACAATCTGCTGTGGGGTCTTCGGAACACTGGGAGATGGAAAGTGTGACGTGCCAAGCAGACTGCAATTGCTCCATAAATTGTAGTTCCCAAGTTTGGCCCTTGATATTCATAAGACCTGAGGGCCAGTTCACCAGTTCACCAGCTGTCTTGAAGCTGCTAACCTTTTCTTGCTCCTTATAGAGATAGACTTTGTCAGAACAGTGCTACCCAACAAACATTTTTACATCATGGCACTTACAGGAAATGGTAAGACTTGTGCTGTACGCTGGAGCAAGCAGACAGTACGCTCACAGCCTACCGCACGTCCCACCTGGTTGGACCAAGGGCTAGATCGGTATCTCAGGACCACGTGGTTGTGTTTATCAGTCTCATGGCTCATCATTTGGAGCATGTCCAAACAAACAAATAAGAAACACAGACGCTGGGGCTCCAGGACCAGGGCCTGGCCCAGGCATGAGTATACTTTTAAAGTGCCCCAGGGGATTCTGATATGTTGCCAATTAGCGGTGCCTGCCATAGGGAGACATCTTGAAACTTTGGGCAAGCCGCTATTTTGTAGGAGTCAGATTATTCGGATTCAATAACATAAATGGAAGACCTGTCCCAGAGATTATTTTTATCTATTGGTACTTTTAAAGTAATTATTTTTATGGTAAAATATACATAGGATTTATCATTTTAACAAGTTTTAAGTGTACAATTATGGCATTAAATACATTCACAATTTTGTGCAACTATCTACCACCATTTATTCCCAGAACTTTTTCACCATCCCAGGGAGAAGCTCTGTATTCATTAAACAGTAACTCCCCATTCCTCCTTCCTCCCAGCCCCTGGTAACCACCCTTTCAGTCTCGATGCATCTGACTACTCCAGGTACCTTGCTGTCTTAGTTAGTTCAGGCTGCTATAACAAATTACTATAGACTATCTGGCTTAAACAGCAGACCTTTATTTCTCATAGTTCTGGAGGCTGGAAGTCTGAGATCAGGGTGCCAGTATGGTGCGACTCTGGTGAGGGCCCTCTTCTGGGCTGTAGACTGCCAGGTTCTTGTGGTATCCTCCCGTGGCGGAAAGTGGCAGAGAGAGCTCTCTGGGGTCTCTCATATAAGAACACTAATCCCATTCATGAAGGCTCCACCCTCATGACCTAATTACCTCCCAAAGTTCCCACTTCCAAATACACTTACATTGGGTGTTAGGATATCAGCATATGAATTTGAGGCGGCACAAACTTTCAGTCCATAACGCTTACTTCTGTGGCATCATACAGTATTTGTTCTTTTGTTTCTGGCTTAGTTCACTTAGCAAAATGTTTTCAAGTTTCCTCTGTGTTGTAGCATGTGTCAGAATTCCATTCCTTTTTAGGGCAGGATAATATTCCTTATATATAAATACCACGTTTTGCTTATCTGTTCATCTGCCAATGTACATTTGGCTTGTTTCCACCTTTTGACCACTGTAAATAGTGCTGCTGTGAACGTGAGTGTACAAGTATCTGTCTGAGTTCCTGCTTTCTTTTGGGTACATACCCAGGAGTGAAATTGTCAGATCATATGGTAATTCTATCTTTAATTTTTTGAGGAATTGCCAAACTTTTTTGTTTTTTTTACAGTGAGTGCACCATTTTACATTCCCACCAGCAATGCACGAGGGTTTCAATTTCTACACATCCTTGTCAGCACTTGTTCTTTTCTTTTTCTTTTATTATTTTTTATTTCTTTTGAGATAGAGCCTCATTTTGTCACCCAGGCTGGAGTGCAGTGGTGTGATCATGGTTCACTGCAGCTTCAACCTCCCTGGGCTCAGGTGATCATGCCACCTCAGCCCCCAGAGTAGTTGGGACTATAGGTGCAAGCCACCATGTACCACTAATTTTTGTGTGTGTTTTTTGTTGTTGTTGTTGTTGTTTGTAGAGATGAGTTTTTGTCATGAGTCTCTGGGCAAAGATGAGTCCACATCAGAGGGAAGCTTGCAGGCTTGTCTCCGGGAGCCCAGCCATCAAAGTGATGTGTGTCCCTATTTCTAAGAACCCTATGAGTTGTCATGGTGGTCCTCAGTAATAATTTTTGGTCGGCCAGGCACGATGGCTGACGCTTGTAATCCAGGCACTTTGGGAGGCCAAGGTGGGAGGATCGCTCGAGCCCTGGGGTTTGAGCCTGGGCAACAAAGTGCAAACCCCAGGCTGTCCTTGTACTCCTGGGCTCAAGCAATTCTCCTGCCTCAGCCTCCCAAAGAAGGGGTTATAGGCGTGAGCCACTGCACCTGGCCTGCTTTCTTTTTTTTATATGTAGCCATCCTAATAGGTGTGAAGTGGTACCTCCTTGTGGTTTTCATTTGTATCTAGTTGGTATTCTTGCCCACAATAATCCTGTGAGGAGGGTATTATTAGCTTATGACTTTAGAGATAAGGAAATGGAGTCAAGGAACCTGTCCAAGGTGGCATAGACAGTACAGTGGCAGTGCCAGAATGAGAAGCCATGTCACCTGTAGATACATACCAGGTGTCTGTTTTAAGAAATCCTGTGGATGGCCAGGCACGGTGGCACAACCCTGTAATCCCAGCACTTTGGGAGGTTGAGGCAGGTGGATCATGAGGTCAGGAGTTCGAGTCCAGCCTGGCCAATATGGTGAAACCTGTCTCTGCTAAGAATACAAAGATTAGCCGGGCATGGTGGCGGGCGCCTGTAGTCCCAGCTACCCTGGAGGCCGAGGCAGGAGAATCCCTTGAACCTGGGAGGCAGAGGTTGCAGTGAGCTGAGATAGTGCCCCTGCACTCCAGCCTGGGTGACAGAGCAAGACTCCATCTCAAAAAAAAAAAAAAAAGAAAAAAGAAATCCTGTTAAGTAGACAAGACCCTTTAGCTTGTTTCTAAGTCCAGATGGTCCTAATTTGCTTACACTGAGGTCAGCATGCTTTGCATCAGCCATGGGCCTTACATTTTTGTAGCCTTCCTCAAAATATGGTAGCACCATGGTTTCCATCAGAGTCTAGAATTCTTGCATTTTTCCCACATTTGACCCAAAATTATTATTGTTGTTGTTGTTATTATTATTATTATTATTGAGACAGAGTCTTGCTCTGTTGCCCAGGCTGGAGTGCAGTGGCATGAACATGGCTCATTGCAGCCTCACCCTCCTGGGCTCAAGAGATACTCCCACCTGAGCCTCCTGAGTAGCTGGGACAACAGGTGCTCACCACCACACCCAGCTAATTTTTAAATGTTTCATAAAGATGGGGTCTCACTTTGTTGCCAAGGCTGGTCTTGAACCCCTGGGCTCAAGTGATCCTCCCACCTTGGCCTCCCAAAGTGCCTGGATTACAAGCATCAGCCATTGTGCCTGGCTGACCAAAAATTATTACTGAGGACCACCATGATAGCCTGTAGGGTTCTTAGAAATAGGGACACACATCACTTTCATGGCTGGGCTCCCAGAGACAAGCCTGCAAGCTTCCCTCTGATGTGGACTCGTCTTTGTCCAGAGACTCATAGCTGACTCACTCATAGTTGACTCTTCCAGCCCTGGAGGAGGTGAGGTGATAAGAGGTACCCCTTTGTGACTGACACTTCAGTGCTGGACTTTCCTTCCCCTGACCATCATCTTACCTCCCACTGCAAGGGCAGGAAGGGGAGAGCTTGGAGGAAAGGACAGCTGCCATCAGGCTACTCCTTGAGTTCCCCAGGACAGAATCTGTTGGGCACTTTACTTTGCTACCACCTGCATGGAGGGATGAATGCATTCATGGGTAAATTCTTTGCAGTTGAAAGTATTGGATAATAAAATACCTGTCTACTTTGTATTTTCACATTTTGAAAAATATACAAACATAACGAAAGTTACTTTGAAGTCCGTTAGCAAAAGAAGATTTAATAAGGCAAGATGACTCCTGTGGAAAATCCTGCCTTAGCTTGTGTGCATGGCAGAAGAGAAGTTCTTCTGATTCCAAAGTGATGCTGGTGTTTGAGTGGAGAGAGAAATTGCCCCTTACCAATTAGTTGTACAGTCGTTCTGATGGGTTAGGAGTGGGCTCCGGTACAATACTGTGTTGTATGATATGGAGTGAAGTCAGAGAGCTTCACAGATACAGAGCATTACTGATTCTTGATCCTGAGATTTCCAGGGTAGAAAAAAAATCATTTTAAAAGATCCATTTTTGAGGTGGAAAGGTGGGCAGAAGTTGGTGAGAGAATAGAAGCTGGAAGCAGACCAGGTAGCTTAGATTCTTCTGCTTCCCTGGGGAGCTGACTTTAAAATCCAAGTGAGATCGAATAATAAGCCTCCTCCCACTTAGAAGACTGCTCCTAACTACCCACTCTCCCTGATGTCTGGGTACCAAGAATATCCATTTCAATGAACAGTTATTTACCTCAGAGACACTATCCTTGAACTTTAAAGAGAAATGATTATCTTGTACCTTAATATTTCTACCATCATGCTCATTTTGCATAAAGGATGGTCTCAATACCTTACTTTCATTTCAGATGAATTATAGAATAGGAGCCCTTCCTAATCCTTACCTCCAGATGAAATTCACCCAAGCAAGTGTTTCTCAAGGTGCTCAAAACCCGATCATGACCTTGTTCAATTTGGTGAGATCCCCAGGACCACAGCTTTTCGGATGGTGGTTCTATGACGTTCTGGTGAATCAGTGGCAAAGGTGGATCTGAAGGGCACTGTTGAGCCTCACTGGCCAAGTTACTGTATCTGACTCAATGAGTTTCTATCGTTTGATGCTACAGATTGGTAACTCTTCTTGCCCATAAACTTGGGGATGGAACAAGCCGTCATTACTTTACCAGGTCATTTGGGAGGATTTGCAAGTGTCTTTATTAGAGCCGTCCATTCTGGTGCTTCTTTGGGCCATAATTGAAATAAATGAGGCATGCTGTTGTTACATTACATTTCTGATTCCCTCACGAGAGGAGGGAGACAGATGAACACAGAATAAATAATTTGCTCAGGTCTTTATAAATGCCTACAATAAGTTGATGAAGTGGGTTGGAGGGAGGAGAGAAGAGAGTTGGAAAGGGCAGAAAAGGGAAGGGGGAGAGATGGAGGTACAATCTACATTTCCCCATATTCCCAATTAATTCAGCCTAAAAGTATCACTCTTATTCAGCAGCAGTTAAAATAGGCTGTGATGAGAGCATGACAATTTCCAGCTAAACTAGAGGATAATTAGAAATGCCCCGTAGCAGGCAAGTCAGTGCTTCAATTTATTTGCTGTTTATTACCAAGTCCCTGCCCCTTGGGTGTAATGACTGTAAAACTGCGCCGGCAGCTTCCCCGGGTTTGATTTAGTGCCGTAAATGGTGCTCAGAGAGTAGATTAAGCTGGAATGTGATCAAACCTTATTTGCAATCCGATTATACAAACTGCTCCTTGCACTGACCAGACTGAAGTAATTTCCCTATAGAAACGTTACACTCACTTTGGTGTAAAAATGATTAACATTTCCTGACTGTAGGTCAGCCTTTCACTTCCACTATAATCCTTTATCAGGCAATATGCCCACCTTTCTCCTAGGTTTGTCTCGTTCACATCCTGCGTGATATTTAACCAACACAGAGCATCTCAACCTAATTTTTAAAAACAACAACAACAAACTCTAAGTAGCCTCTCAGGCTGATAGTGATGAATGATTACAATAAATAAACACTCTGGAAGAAGCAGATTAATAGCATATTTACTTCCGGTTTGATTGTTCAACATTCTTGAACTCACTTAATGATCTAATGGAGAACTCTTATGCACCACCAAAGAAATGTCCCTATCCACTTGGAAAGGTCTGTGGAGGTACTTAGAAACAAGTGGCCTTAACCCCAGACAGGTTGATGTATGGGCACCAGTATCAATCACTGAGCCACCATTTAAATCACTTCAAAAAGTATTTAAATGCCAACAGCCACTGCTAATCCTTCCTCTTTTAAATAATTATCCACAGAGGATGTTTTGGGTTCCCTGATCCCCCAGTTCCCTTTAGCATCTCAAGATTTCTGGATGTGAAAGCAGTTCTCATACAATTAGCCTCTAGTAATGAAACACAACTAACTCCACGCTGAACACTGAAAGCAAACCCATGGCTCCTCACATATTTTTGTGGCGACCAAAGAAAATATTTGAATCTGAAATTAATTATCATAACCTAACTCCAATACCCACAATAACATGTTTTGTTGTAAAACATACTTAAGCTGATTTTTCTTCAGACATTTTCTGCCTTAACCCTTTAAAAACCATACATACTCTGTAAATGTGTTCCCAGGCTTCAGCTAGATAGTTGAGAAATGTTGAGGGAACAGAGGTTAATTCTGCTAGAGTATTTCACTTAGAGTATTTCTAAGTAATTTAAAAGATGCAGATGGCATGAAACCAAAAGAGCCACATTTAGATATATTCTTTGTATAGCATTTTTTTATGACATGTAAATGGTATAGCAATGACATCTGAAGTCTGTGCAGATTGGAAGAGGGAACTACTTTTTGTATTTTCTCCATGCCAGAAAAGACTGTATGTCTCAAGGTCAGGAAGCTTCAGGATAACAAAACCAATGTAATTTTTAGCCATGTTGCTGATATTCTTTGGAATTTACAGTCCACAGAATGTGTAGGAAATGACCTACTTGAACTCAAAGCTTCAGAGGCAGAGATATGCATTCTTTTCTTTCCAGGGATGAGGAAACATTTTGGAGACAGAAAGTACCATATGGTAGAACTGAATTTGACTCTTCCCAAATGATGTGTGCATTTATGTGCATACATGATGGGTTTATATTAACAGTTACAAGTCAGCAAATAGATAACAAGAAATATCTTCCTGGTTTTTTATTTTTAACCATTTCCTCTTATAGCAAGGATTCGTTAGATAGAATTTAGGTTCTACTAAAAGCCATTATAAAATTCTTGCTTTTTTTTTTGTTACAAAAGCAACACTCTTAGAAACACTGAGCGGAAAAAAAAACCAGTGAAATTAAAATAAACTGAATGAACGTACTAAGGCTCCACTAAGGAAATAAATTCTGCCTGTAGATTTTAGAAACAACAATGAAAACAAATCAACAAACAGCCCTCGTAGCAAGCCACCATCTGTGTCCATTTGCTTTGGGTTCTGACACACAGAACACACGGGAAAGAGAACAGGACAAGCCTGAGCAGCTAGGATCACAACCCTTGCCACAATGATGCCTGCACGTGCAAACCTCAGCCCCCTTGGGTGAACAAAGATGCCGGTTGCCTCCTCTAACCGTCATTATTATAAACTAGGATTGTAATCCCAAGTCGCTACGTCAGACTAGTCTTGTGTCAAGAAACTCAGCAGAGCAGCAGAGTTGGGAGGCTCTAGGCATCTAGTCTCTCAGGGAGAAACAGAAGATGAGCCCGCCCTGGTGAGCCAGTATCAGCAGACGGTATCTGATGCTTGCCTCTCATTTGGTCCAGTCGTGAGACTTGGACAGATGGGGCTTGCGGAGCAGCCATCCCGCCTGAAATGAGCAGGGGTCCATTCCCAGGTAGCTTGGCAGGGAACTCAGCAGCTGTACAGGGAACCAGCACAGATGCAAAAGAACCCAGGTGAGGGAAGGAGAGCTCGCACTCAGACTGCTGGACAGACAGTGTCTCTCTCCTCCCTATTCTCATCTCGCCACCAGCCTTCTCAGCAGCCTTCTTGGAATGGCCAGGTTTTCTTTCTGTGACACTCTCAATACTTGTAACTTTTGCTAATATGAAAATGTTGGAATAAAGAGGATGCTAATTTGGAAGAGCAGGTAAAGAAAATGAATGTGTATCAAGGAGAATCCAGGGTATGTGATTTCTAACAACTCATTTCAGAGGCACTCCCAAAATATAGAATGTTTCCTGTATGTTTATTCTTAAATTATCCTACCTTCAGGGAAAAATGCAAGGTTGAGGCAAGATGTGAAATTTATCTCAAATGTGACAGCTCTGAAGCTGTCTTATGAATAATGCTTTGTTGGCACAAATAAAATATTTTCACATTGAATGTAAAGGGCAAAGTCTGTTTCCACTTCTGCCCCAGGTCCCTGAGGTCTTCCTGTTTCATGTTACGCATTTTTACAGAGTGTGCTGACTGGCTAATTTTGTGGTGCTATGTATAAAATAAGAAGCATATGTATTATTTCCAACCTATAAACTCTTGCGTTCAAATATCATAAAAATCACTGATTTGGAGGAGGACATACATATTAATAATGCTTAGTTTTCTGATTTTTCATGCCATGCAACTAAGAAAACAGATCAGAGGTTTCAGTCATTGAAGTGATTTACATGTCGCTATTGGCAGATAGCTGCCCCTAATTAAACCTTTAAAACTAATTATTGAATTAAAAGATGAATTATTTTGAAAACACACAAAATTGTGAGCCATGTTACATAAGTGATAAAATTATAATCAGAGCCCAGTGTCTTTATCCTTCAGATCTATTCTGTATAATCATCAAAACACTACTTTAGGTGATAGCTATCACTTTTCACAATGCATCTCCTCTCTACCTGCCGTTGAACTTGATGGTGCAGCAGCATTCACTGAACACAAACTTTCACAGGATCCCCCACCGCTCCAAGAGGGACACAGGATTCACCCAGCTCAGCACCTTTCGATATGTTATGTGCCTTTTCAGGTAACCCTGATTTCTCTCTGGTTGCCGCTGATGCCAGACAAACATAAATTGTTTTTGAAGTAGTTTTCAATTATACAGGAAGTTTAGTTTTTATTCCTAGTAGCTTGAGAGTTCCTGACACTGATTCATCACTGAATAAATGTAGGCAGCCTTGCTGCAAAAAAAAATGAAACAAAACAGAGAGACATGTTTCCTCTCTCTCTCTCTCTCTCTCTCTCTCTCTCTGTCTCTCTCTCTCTCTCTCTCACTCATTCTCTCTATCTGTCACTCTCTGTCTCTTCCTCTTCCTTCCTCCTTTCTCTGTTCCCCCTCCCTATCTGGATGCATTATATTTGCTTTATAAAAAACAAAACAGGCCCACCTATTTTGTGAAATAGCAGATGAAAGGAACAAAGAGGAAAAAGAACAGGAGGATTAGGGAAGGTTAGACAAAAAAGTTTAGTGTCAGAGACTTAGGAAGTGTAAAGACAGGATTCCAGCAACTGTTTGTACGTCCACATTATAGCGACAGTGGGAATGGACCACAGAACACAAACACTTAACTGGTCCAGAAATTCAAACCCACATTTTCTGACTTCCACTGTGTAGTACTTGTGACAGAGGCTATTCAAGCCAACATCACAGGTGTTTTCTCTTGTCTTAAAAACAAAGAGGCTCTGTGCTATGGAACTTTGTATAACATGTCATTAAATGTCAGTGACGCAGAACCACTGAAATTACGCTCGGCTCCTTAAAAATGGAAGGCTTTTCGGGTGTGACTTCACCAATCCTTGCCTTCACATTTAACCTAGATATGCGATGCTGGGTTTGAACTTGAAGTTTTCCATGTGGCTTTTTTTTTTTTTTTTCCATCTTTCCAGTTTCTGGAATGCTCTGCCCTCCCTTTAACACACTGGGTTGTGCGTGTGTGTGTTATAAATGTGTTTATGTGTTTAGCTGGAATTCGGTGTCTCTTTTTGATATGTTTGCAGCCATCTCATTTTAATGCTTCTGCAGAAACTTTGTGCATTCATTACAAAGTAATGGCCCTGAATGACTACATTGCTAAACCCCACTCTCGTCTGAATGAAAATTCGGTGTCCCTCTGTGGCTTTGATGCCTGCTAGAATGGCATAATAAAAGTACTAGCTGCATCTGTGGTAGGTTTCTGTGCAGGTTTTCAAGACCCTCTGGTCATTATTTTACCAATGGGGAAACTGAGGTGTCAGAAGTCATGCCAGGAATCATATCCAAACATCATCCTGATTTGTTCTGTTTGTTTAATGTACCTTCTTTAGTAACCAGGACATTTCAGGACTTCCTGACGTTGTGACTAATGGGCTCATTTGGCAAGCTGGGGCACAATTCAATTTTTGAAGTGAGGTGACAGGCATCAGATGAGGTGGCTCACACAGCATTGGGGGACTTACAATTTAGGAGCTGAATTCATCATAAGCATGGTGCCATCTATTTTGGACTATGTCTTGCATACAACTTTATGGGAACATTTGTCAGGCAAAAGTGTAATAATGGCAAACTCTAAGCCTTTTATTTTAAATTAGATTGGTGTGATGTGATGCTGATGGGAGTGAGAGTACTGGCCTCATCCTGTGCAGGCTGTGCTGAGGACAGCCTGGTCTGCCACGCTCCTCGAGTAGCATTTTGTGTGTGTATCAGGGTCTCCCTTCTGGGGCACAGCAACAAAGAGAAGTTGCTAAGGACAAGAAGCAGGTGCGGAAATGCATCTCCCATTGGAACAGCCCTGGGCTTACTCCAATGGCTGAGAGAGGTGCTATGGCCAGTCCTCCCAGAGCTCTGCAGCTGCAGTTGGGGGTGGACAGTCTCGAGCTTGTCCTGCATGATAACGGCTGTGAAAGCCAGCCAACTGCTGCCCAGCAACGCGGAGCTGCAGAAGGCCTGAAAACATCCAGCCTCACCAACATTTCCGCAAAGTGCTTACATAACCCCTTCCTGCCAGCGGCTTCCTCAGGACACAGCAGCAGATTCCCTCTTCCCTGGATCGCCTGGCCAAGAGAACACATGTGCCTCTGCTTGCAGGCCAGCGTTTCATCCACCGGCCCATATCCCATGAATCTATCCAAAGGCTGCAGAACACAGAAAAGTGACTACAGAGAATTGGTCCAGCTTGACTCATTTTCATGCAGTTAAAAAAGTTGAGAAGAGTTCTTTGGGTTCATCTAAGTGAGCACCCTTACTTTTAGAAAGGGAAAACTGGGGCCTGTTAACTGCCAGGGTCAGAAGTCACAATACCTGTTTGTGGAAGATGTGCGTCTGGCATCCACATCTCCTGACCTTGTGATGTGTTTATTGTAAGCTGGGTTTCCTGATGAAAGGTTAGGACATTAACTCAAAGCATATTTCTTTTCCACTATATGTGGAATCTCTAGAGAACCATATCTCCTACCTCTTAGTCCCTAACACTGAGCAAAGGACCAATTACACTCTATTGTTTATTCAGTAACAATTTATTGGGCCTGCCGCGGTGGCTCACACCTGTAATCCCAGCACTTTGGGAGGCCAAGGTGGGTGGATCAACTGACGTCAGGAGTTCAAGGCCAGTCTGACCAACATGGTGAAACCCTGTCTCTACTAAAAATACAAAAATTAGCCAGGCATGGTGGCGGACGCCTGTAATCCCACCTACTCAGGAGGCTGAGGCAGAAGAATCACTTGAACCCAGGAGGCAGAGGTTGCAGTGAGCTGAGATAGCGCCATTACACTCCAGCCTGGGCAACAAGAGCGAAACTTCATCAAAAAAAAAAAAAACAACAAAAAAGGAAGAAACAATTTATTGAGCCTACCCTAAAGGCTGGACACAGGGTCACCAGGCAGGCAGGGTCACCAGGCAGGCATGGCCTCTGCTCTCCCTGAGCCCACACACTGCAATACCCAGAGTATAAGTAATTTTTGAAGGAATGGCTGCAGATTAGTTTTTTAGCTGCCTACAGTATAGGCAAACTACCATATGTTGGTATTGGCTGACCTATTGACAAAATCAAAATAAAATAAGGCTTGAAGTGGAAAACATTTAAATCCCCTAGCTTAAGCAGAATCTCTTCTTAGTTCTCTTTAGAAATTGATGTTGATGAGCCATCCAGCTAAATGAAACAACAAAAGACGATTGTAACTGGCTTTCAAATGTTTACTATTGCAATAGATTTTTTTTTAGAATCATGCTGTTTTTCAGTGAGTATGGCATTCCTCTCTAGTGAGAGTGGCTAGGATGGTGGGCAGTGGTAACAGAGACACTTGCTGACAGCTGGGTAAAAGCAATGTGGGGTTAAGAATAATAATAATGAACGTGGGGGGACTGCGGAATTGCATGGCCTTAGCTGCATTTGCTAAAGGTTCTGGACTTTGTTCAGTAGTTCCTTTCAAATAATGGCTGTATACAGAGCAAACGAGGTACCTCAATGGATTGTTAGGGATGGGCAAAGTCCCCTTGTCTTCCATCGTGCAGCCTGTCTCCTTTCTCCACCAAGAGCAGCAACTGCTTTGGCAGGAAACCAGTTTGATTGGCTGTGGTTGGAAATGGAGAACACGGATTGGGCTGTATTTTCAAGTTCGTGTGATAATATAACAGTGTACACTGGCTTTGCACACAGTATATTTTACGAGGAGATATGTGTTCTCTATGAGATGGGGGTGGGAAAATAAAACAGGAAAAGCAGAACCATCCCCAAATCCTATAAACTAGCCAGGGACAGAGCCCGCTGTGCTCATTACATGAGCAGATTCCAAGGGCTTCCAGAAAATTCATTTCTACCTTTTCTAACAGTCTGTTTCAAGATTACTCTTTATTTTCATGATGGACTTAAAATGGATATGTAGAATTTGCCCAGAAAAAAACATTAAGGAGAAGTTTGTCCTACAGAGCTTTCCGACTGGTACTACACATGCCTGGTCCCCCAAGAGGGTCTTTTCTAATTCCAGCTTCCTGTTCTTCCTCCTGCCTGGTGGCAGCTGACTGGGCTGAGACATTGATTGTGTTAATGTGTCAGGTAGTAATAACAGAATGCTGACAAGTAAATGTGCTACTTCTTTCTTCTGGCCAGCATACATACACCTTGAGAAGAATTCTCTGGAGCCAACGTATTCACTAGAAGGAACTATTCCAATGGGGGTGATTTCCAGTACGGTGGCTGGATAACCTTGTACAGCTTCAAATCACACCCCAAAGAGAGCCACAAACTCTTCAATGCACAAGGACAACCCTGTATGCAGCAAATTTGTCACTTCAGTGATGGTTGATAACGTGTGTGTGTGTGTGTATGTTGGAAGGATATAATTGATAAAGTTTCGATTGAACAAACCCTGCTTGTTCATAAAAAAGAATGAGATCATGTCTTTTGCAGAAACATGGATGGAGCTGGACGCTATATCCTTAGCAAATTAACGCAGGAGCCGAAATCCAAATATTGCATGTTCTGACTTATAAGTGAGAGCTAAATGATGAGAATTCATGGACACAAAGAGGGGAACAACAGATGCTGGGGCTACTTGGGGGTGAAGGGTGAGAGAAGGGAGAGGATCAGAAAAAAAAACTAGTGGGTACTAAGCTTAATACTTGGGTGATGAAATAGTCTGTACAACAAACCCCTGTGACACAAGTTCACCTGTATAACAAACCTGCACATGTACCCCAAACCTAAAATACAAGTTAAAAAGCACCCTGCTTGTGAAGTGATCATCTTCTCCAAAGCTTTGATGGGATTGCCATTCCTTTTGGAGCTAGGGAAAGAACCTTCTGGGTCTTCCACCATATAAATATACAATGTTCTAATCACTGTCTACATTGTGCTCCTGCTATGGGCAAGGTGGTTGGAAGAGAAGAGCCTCAGGCATAAGTGGCTATTTCCTCCAGAAAAACGGGGCAGAAGGAACACCAAACCCTGTTTACTGGGACTTGCTGCCTTACCCAACCTGTTTCTCCACTTAACTACCAGAGTCAGGGCCCTTTGGGGGCTTTGAGCATGGGATGGGGCCAGACGACCCACTGACGTGTAGAGTTGGGGAGTATGTGGTCAGGAAAGCAGCCACCCCTCCTCTCTGTCCACATAGAGTGCCAGAGCCCACTTCTTACTAATCAGACTGTCTGCCGTGACATCAAATGCCTTGTGCCCTTTTCCTAAAACTTAATACTTTGGTCAGCCACTCTTGGGGAAATAATTCTAAAAGTGGGCTTGCAAGCTTTTCCATTAGAAGTACATTATATGGGTAAGTTACTTAGGAAACTGCAAATTTTTCTTTAGGCTTGTTTTGTTAAATTTCTGAGAAGAAACAGCTTTCTATATTTTCTGTCAGAAATGCAAAAGCAAACGGATTTATGAAGGGAGCATTCTGTGGACAAGTAAATTGCACATGGCAATTTGGGGCAACATTTTCTTGTATTTCTGCTAGTCCCTGAGTTCTTAGATAAACTGCAGAGCCCTGAAATTATGGGGAAGTAGAAAATAACATGAATCTACTTTTCTCTGTAAGGCTAATTTAAAAATATCCACTAGAACCTAAGCAAACCAGTCAAAGATTTCCAGTGAAATATTTAAAAGACTCATTGCAATGCTGTCTAAGAGATGCTAGAGGTCATTGTCCAGGCAAAAAGAATAAAGTCATCTTGTTGTCTTCTCTCCGGAATTACAAATGTTGTAGAAGTATAAGTCTCTGCTTCCATTTTATCCTTGTTAGGTTATAAACTCTGACTAACAAATTTCTTATGAAAATATCATAGAGGCCGGGCGCGGTGGCTCAAGCCTGTAATCCCAGCACTTTGGGAGGCTGAGACGGGCGGATCACGAGGTCAGGAGATCGAGACCATCCTGGCTAACACGGTGAAACCCTGTCTCTACTAAAAATACAAAAACTAGCCGGGCGAGGTGGCGGGCGCCTGTAGTCCCAGCTACTCGGGAGGCTGAGGCAGGAGAATGGCGTAAACCCAGGAGGCGGAGCTTGCAGTGAGCTGAGATCTGGCCACTGCACTCCAGTCCGGGCGACAGAGCGAGACTCTGCCCCAAAAAAAAAAAAGAAAATATCATATAATGATGCTCCAATCATTTTCTTAAATAATATCAAAAATATTTCTTAAAATGTTTGGCCTAATTCAAATAAATAAATTCAAATTTAATAAGCAAAGATTTAAAATGTTAACACTCATTGTTGGTGAAGATACTGTGAATTGGGAACACTTATTAAATACTTATATGTCTATGAATTCATTCAACTTTTTAAAATAGAAAAATCTAGAAATAGTACTTACTTTTAAACCTTTCATAAAGCAAATGGTCATGCCTTTTGCACTGATATCTCATTTAAGAATCTGTCCTAAGAAAATAATCAAGGGTAACTAAAGGTAATGTTCAATACTATTTATTGGAGCATTATTTTTAACAGTGAAGAAATGGAGAATGTAATTCCCTTTTAGAATCCCAGACTTTCAGAGAAATAAAGCTTCTTCAGATTATTTAGGATAGAAAGTTGATTAGAGCTATGGTAACCAGGATGATTGTTTAAATGACAGATTTAAACAAGACTCATCCTTCATAGAATCTGATTCAGAAGGAGCTTCCTTCTTCTAACTATAATCACTTTCTGTTGTAGTGAGGCTAAGATTTCAGGAAATGATAATCTGAGGTTACTATGATGGGCACTGCTTGTAAAAACAAACAAACAACAACAAAGCAAAACAAAACAAAAGAAAAAAAGCAAAGGAAAGAAGCACCAGGAACAGATAGTTCAGGAGACAAGATTAGCTCTAGCTAAGGGTAACCATGGGAGCCTACTGTCCTTGTGACTCACTTCTCTTTGTCCCTGAATCTATGGTGACTGTCTTTTCTGAGTCTTTGGTATTCCCTCTGCCTCATGAATTCCGCTCAACTTTTTTGTTTTGTAAAGCGAGCCAGATTTTATTCCCTAAGCAAGTGACACAACACCAGAAATGGGAGTCACTGAGATCCACTGGGCTCAGGTGAGAGAGAGCTGTCTTAGTCAAGAGGTCATCTGCTTTGCTTCTCTCAAGTCTAATTGACAGAACTGCAGAGTTCGTTCATCAGAGCTGACTGTGCCAGGTTTTTAGAGCCTACATGTTTCCCAATAAAGAGATATGTGAAGCATTGTTTATCTTCTTTATGCTGTTATTAAAGGGTAAAACTGTTAAAATATGCTTTCTGGATCACTCCAGGAAAAACTAGGTTGAGTTTTATAAACTTTTCAGCTTGAGGTTTTACCACAATGAATGTCATATTCTGACGCTAGCATTCCGGTTTTACAGAAAAGTACACAAATCATATGTGTCCAGCTTGGTGAAGTTTTAGAAAATTGAAACACCCATGTAACCACTAGGTTAAAATAAAAAATAGAATGTTACAACAATCTCAGAGTTTCCCTCATGCCCCCCCTCAGTCATTATCCTGCCATTCTGACATCTTCCAGCCTAAATTGGTTTTGCATGTTTTTGAATGAGTGTAAATGGAATCATACAATATATACTCTTTTTTGTTGCTAGGCTTATTTCTCTCAGCACTACATTTGTGAGATACATTTATATTGTGATATGTAGCTGTGGTTTATTTTCATTAGTTTATTACACTAATAAACTACAATTTATCCATTTTACTATTGATGCACATTTGGGTTATTTCCAACTTTAGGTTATTTTCAACTTTTTGCATAGTGTTGTTATGGGCATTCTAGACATTATTTTAGTGTACATGGATAAATATTTCCATTGGGTATATTCCTAGGAATAGAATTGCTGAATCATAGATTATATACATGACCAACTTTAGTAGACATGTCCTAACAATTTTCTAAAGTGGTAAACCAGCTTACTTTTCCCCCAGAAGTGTATGGGAGTTTCAGTTGCTCCACATTCAGAATTCTCAGCTTGAAAACAATTTGTCATTCTGGGATGTATATGTAGTATCACATTGTGGTTTGAATTTGTATTTCCCTGATGAATGATGAGGTTGAGCACTTTACATATTTAGTTGTTATTTGGTTTTCTTAATTTTGTGATGTGCTTATTCAAGTCTTTTGCCCATTTAAAAAAATTATGTTGTCTTTTTTTTCTTATAGATTTGTAAGAGTTCTAAATATATTCTGAAAATAAGTCTTCTGTCAATTATGTTGATTGCAAATATTTTCTCTCCATTCTTAGGATGGTACCTTCAGGTACTAACAATAGTTCTTACTTTTAATAAAGCCCAGGTTATTTTTTCCCTTTATGTTCCATTTAAGAAACATCTCTATCCAAAAGTAAGATACTTTTCTATGTTATCTTCTAACAGTTTCATTGCTTTGATTTTCCCATTTCTATCCAAAATCAACTGGAATTGAATTGTGTGTAAGGTGTGAGGTAAGAGTGAAGGTTCCATTTTTCCATGTTGATATTCACTTGACTTGAATTATGATTATTCTTGACTTGTTTGCTTTGTGGCTTTTATTGCCAGTTTTCTCTACTTCTCAGCCACATTCCTGTGAACTATTTTCCCCTGCTTTGCATTTATACTCCCAACAAGACACTCTGCCTGAGGGTATTAATCACTGCTCCTGGATACAGTGTCTCTTTTGAACAATATTTTTTATCAGGTGGTAGTCTCTCCATAGTTGTGATAAATGCACCATAGAAATGTAATATATAGGGGAAGCTGGATGAGGGGTAGATGGTAATTCTCTGTAGTATCTCTTCAACTTTTCTGTAAATCTAGAGCTAGTCTAAAATTAAAAGTTCATTAAAGAAATTCTGCTTCTCTAAAAGAAATCAGAAAAATCAAGTTACCATCCAGGTACAAGTTTGTCCTTGATTTTTGTATTCGTTCCTCAGTTAAAAGCCTTGAAGTTGGATATGCATCTATTTTTAAGATCTGTTTTCTTCCTTAGTGAAGAAGACTTATTCACAAAGCAGCAGGTAAATATTCAGTATTTGATTGCTCTACACAGAATCCATGAAGCTAATTTATGGTCAGCCTTAAGCCACTGGACTCGCAGAATCACCTATTCAGGATGACATTCTCGTTATATTGTGTAATTACCATCATGATATCTATTCAGCAGCAGCAGTTAAGAAAGCCCATGGGGTTTGATAATAGTAGCACAAAGCCAGTAAACTTGGGCTTTTCCTACAGTGATCTTGGGTTTGAGGTCTACTTCAACCATGGCCTGCAGCTGCCTTATCAAAGTGTCATTCCTATCCAGGTAGTCCTGGTAATGCTCGGGTTCCTGACACATCTGCTTTCTTCAATAGTGAATAAGGATTTCATTCTGCAGTTTAATATTTATTAAGTCCTTATATTATAGAAAGCACTGGCTCATATCTTAGGTGTCCAATCACAGTGCATGTCCAGGATGGCCAAGACATAAGCTCTCTCAGGATACCACACTGTAATATTATTTTGTTCTATAAGTGTCTAGAATGTACCATGTCTTAAAAACACTTGGTGGGGAGCATCTGTGATGTAGGGGTGGCTGCACCATGCAGTGGAAAAAGAAGGAGCTTCGCAGTTGAACAGATATGGGTTTTAACTCCAGTTCCTGCGTTTACTTGACCCTGGGCAAGATACTTAAACCCTCTGAGTCTCACTTGCCTTATCTAGAAACAAGAGTTCTATTGTCTTCCTGGAGTACTGCAGCCTCAATTGGGAGTGAATGTGAGTGCCAGGGACATTCGCAATTTTTCAGTAAGTGGTTTCTTAAGATTATTTCCTGATGGGCCAAGAGCTGTGTTAGAGGTTTCCACAGATGACTAACATATAAAAAAAAGTAGTGTTCTCTTCAGGGGCTCTCAATTCAGATGACAAAGGCAGTCACGCAAAAGAATAATGATGATTCAGTGTACTCAGTGGAGAAAGCAACCAGCTCCGAGTGGCTTCTCAGTGCCACCTTGAATTAAGTCACTGTCATTAGAGTGAGTATGACTGTAGGGGGGAAACATAGTTAACACATTACGACCCATTAATAATTGAACATGGGTCCAGGTGATTGAGCAAAGAGCCGACATCATAGACTCATGGCCCTGAGGCAATGGTTCAAGATGGGTGTATTAGTCTGTTTTTATGCTGCTAATAAAGATATACCCAAGACTGGGTAATTTATAAAGGAAAGAAGTTTAATGGACTCACAGTTCCACATGGCTGGAGAGGCCTCACAATCATGGTGGAAGGTGAAGGAGGAGCCAAATCACATCTTGCATGGCAGCAGGCAAGAGAGTGCGTGAGGGGAACTTCCCTTTATAAAATCATCAGATCTCATGAGAATTAGTCACTAGCATGAGAACAGTATGGGAAAGACCCAAGGCCATGATTCAGTTACCTCCCACCAAGTCCCTCCCATGACATGTGGGAATTATGGGAGCTACAATTCAAGATGAGATTTGGGTGGGGACAGAGCCAAACCATATCATTGGGTGTCCAGTCTAAAGACATATGAACCACATTTCAAGATGCGTGTCCTAAAGTGGATGCTTCCCCTTGCTGCTGCCTTGCAAGCACTGAAGGGGAGAAGGAAGAAAGGAGGGTCATGTGTGTGACATTCATTCTTTCCTTTAACAAACATGTGTCCAGCTCCTTCCATGTGCCTGACTCTGAGTTAATGGGTATACATCCACTATCAATACGCTCATCAGGTCAGAATGTCCTTGCTTTCATGATGCCTATGTTAATAAATAGGCAGATGGTAAGAACTACTATGAAAATGGCCTAAGATAAACTGTCCCTGGCCTAAAGATTTTCTAGTATCTAGTTCTCACTGTATAACTGAAAGGATCCTGAGCAAATATTGACTGAATATCTCCTGCTCATGAATCTAGAATGAATATGCTTTGATAATGGTGCCCACTAAATAGATTGGTTGAATCCCCTGAATGAATGGGCCTTCCCCGAAGGCTGTAGAATGTGATGGAAACCGCATCGGACCTAGAGTCCAAAAGGATATTTAACATGCTGCCCATTTGCCATATTAGAGCCAGGCTTCCAAAGCTAAAGCACCATGAAGAGTGGAATAAATCACTGAGATTACTTTCCCTTCTCTCAGCACTCTGCTTTTCTCTCTCGTGCCCTCTTTCTGCCTGATCCAAATCGCTTTTGCTTAAATTGCTTGGAAAAATTACCTAACTTTTCCTTTTCCTTTGACTACAGAAATGTGGTCCATCACACTTAGCCAGTTTCCAGAACAATTTGTTCTGTCTGCCCACTCAGTAAGTGGTGGCTGACCAAGTGAAAGTATTCCATATGTGATATCAATGTTTTGGACAACCAAACTCGGGGCTAAAACCCGAGGTCATAATCCACATTTAAGTAAATCATGTTTTTTAAAATATGGAATATAAGTATCAGTCTGTAAAAGTTAGTTCTGATCAATTATTAGCTACCAGTTATAGTAAATCACCTAAAATTGTGTGGCAATAGTATTCTCACATACACACATTAGAATGCAGAAGCAGTGTGTCTTTTCTCAAATTGTTGCTAGGTATATTACTTTGATCTTTCAGAATGTCAACTAGCATTCTACAGCAAATTCATGATACAGATTTTAAAAAAAACATTTAATAAGCCACAGTTAAGAGTTTTAATTATATGCAACCAATTGTTAGAGGAAGATCTGGTTTCTTGTCTTTAAGCAAACCAAACCTCAGTTCCCACATCATGATTATGAAGGCTTAGAACCACAAAATTCTGTTATTTCTAATACATGGTGAAAACTAACTTGAGTTCGATAGAATAAAATCTAACAGAGTTAGTTGCATAGAACTGTTCGGTATAGCCAGGTTAAGTTTGTGAAGGGAATAATTATTTTAACTATTAATTTGTGAAGATGAAACACAAACTACTTAAAAGGTATAAAGAACCTTAACAAGAAGAAACTCCAGGCAATGAGATTGTGCGCATAAAAACTAAGATCAATTGTTTCCCCATTACATAATATTTCACTGGTTTCAGGTCAAATGACCAGTGTTTATTATGAGTCACCAAAGCAAATATTGTTTTATTACCATGTATGCATAATAACACTCTTAATTACCTTCCTTCCAATGACTTTTAAATTGTTGGTTTTCCTCTAGGTATGGCATGAGTGAGTGACTGTTTCTCCTAGGGTAAGGAGGGATGTAAAAATGTTGTCTAAAACAGAGACTCATCAGATATTTCAAACCACTCTGTATTTGTAAGCACATTTATCATATCTTGTGTTAAGTAGTAACGTTTCCTTCAAAGAACTCCAAGGACCAACAAATCTTGTTAAAATAAGTGTGGCCATATTCAAAGAGCTCTTCAGTGAAAGAAAATGACAAACTGTTCTCTATTTCTGATCACCATAAAATAGAAAAAATATGTACTTAGGATTTAGACTTTTAGTAACAGAAAGAATTTCTTGAGTATGTCAGAAATTGGTTAACTTGGCCAGGCGCAGTGGCTCACACCTGTAATCCCAGCACTTTGGGAGGCTGAGGCGGGCAGATCACCTGAGGTCAGGAGTTTGAGACCAGCCTGGCCAACATGGTGAAATCCCGTCTCTACTAAAAATAACAAAATTTAGCCAGGTGTGGTGGCACCGGTCTGTAGTCCTAGCTACTCAGGAGGGTGAGGCAGGAGAATACTTTGAACGCAGGAGGTGGAGGTTGCAGTGAGCCAAGATCATGCCACTGTACTCCAGCCTCTGTTTCAAAAAGAGAAAGAAATTGGTTAACTTATTTTAATGGAATGAAGGGAGCGAGGTCCTACAAGGATGACATATTAGACAGTAATTGTATAGTGTGTGAGATGGGAGGAATTGGGGACACGTGACGGGAGAGGAGGGTTGCATGGCAGGACGCATCCGTAGAAAGTTCTGGAAGATGTGCATCTGATCCCAAGACATACCTGTCTCACTTTGCTAACCAAAAATGCATTTCAGTTGCCTTCCCTCCTTGGAGAACTACAGGGGTACACGATAGGGCCCTCAGAGAGCCATGCCTCTGTTGGAGGCTCCTCCCTGGAAGACTGAGGAGGACAACCAGGACAGCTGCCTTGAGGTCTCCATGTGGCTGCGACACCACGTCCATCTGTGGGGTTCAGCGTGAAGGACACTGGCAGAGGCTGCTGGAGGAAGGCGGGTCCTGTTTCAACTGGGCCAGGCCTGCATAGAAGCAGAGAGTAGGAGAGTCCACTTAGCCTGTTTTCTTTTTACAAGTCCCAAAGATATATCAGTGGCTACATTTTAAATTTTTTATCTGAAAAAAGAAGCATGGTCTTGCTCTGTTCCTGCTGCAGCTGCTTGCGCTGGCCCAGGGGTGGGTCTTCCTGTTGTAATGGACAGCTTAGCAGATGTTCTACATGTGTGTGTGCCCGTGTGTATACACATATATATATATAAAATGAAGTTGCTGCCTGCCGGTTGTAGTGGCTCACACCTATAATCCCAGCACTTTGGGAGGCCGAGGCAGGTGAATCACTTGAGATCAGGAGTTCAAGACTAGCCTGGCTAACGTAGAAAAACCCTGTCTCTACAAAAAAAAAAAGAAAAGAAAAAATTAGCCAGGCATGGTGGTGCACACCTGTAGTCTCAGCTACTTGCAAGGCTGAGGCAGAAGAATTGCTGGGACCCAGAAGGTGGGAGTTGCGGTTAGCCAAGATCACACCACTGCACTCCAGCCTGGTGACAAAGTGAGACTCTGACTCAAAATAAATAAATAAATAAATAAAATAAAACAAAATGAAGTTGTTGGGACTACAAGCCAATTTTTCTTATCTGTAATGGTGTGATAATGATAATGTGTGTGTGTGTGTGTGTGTGTGTGTGTGTGTATATGTGTATATATATATAATTTTCTATGAACCAGACACTGGGTGGGTATTTTATGGATATGATCTCATTTATCTCAACCCTGTGAGGTAGGGCACTGTTACTGTTTCTTTTCTTTTGTTTTTTTGAGACAGGGTCACCTAGGCAGGAGTGTAGTGGTGCCATCTCAGTTCACTGTAGCCTCACCTCTCGGGCTCAGGTGATCCTCCTCCCTCGGCTTCCCAAGTAGCTGGGACTACAGGTGTGCATTACCATGCCTGGCTAATTTTTTGATTTTTTGTGTTTTTTTTTTGGTAGAGATGAGGTTTTGCCATGTTGCCCAGGCTGGTCTTGAACTCCTGGCCTCAAGCTATCCTCCTGCCTCTGCCTCCTAAAGTGCAGGGATTGCAGGCATGAGTCACTGCACTTGGCCTATTGTCTCTTTCAGAGGTAGGATGCTGCAACTAGTAGAGGTTGAAGAACTTCTCCAAAGACACACTCATGGGAGGTGGCAGAGCCAAGATTCAAAGCACGTCAGTGACAGTAAAGAAAGATGCCCCTGGTATCCACTCTGTGATTCCAGCATGCCCCACCTCCCAACAGTGGCCTCCAAATCCAATGCTGTGACACTGTGAGACGTGACTGTCTCACTTGATCATCAGCTTGATGACTTCCTCTGAGGGGTTGGAAGTGAAGTGAAAATGCCTCGGTCTCCTGTAGAAGGCAGTTTAGGAGAAACACCAGCAAGGGGAGGTTGGACCCTGGGATCAGCCTCACTCACCCCCACACACCTCCTCTGAACATCAGCACATTTGCGTGGACACCTACACGTGTGCACTCATATCCTGTCCTGTTTCCGAAGGGAGCCTAGACAACTTGAGAAGATTCCAAAAATACAACAAAATAAAAGAAAATGTATTTTGATGATTAATAGAAAAAAAAACAGAAGTTAGGAATGTGGCTAATACAAAAACATTTATTTTAAATTTCTGTGTACTTGCTAACGTGGAACCTAAGTTAGCCTCAAATCCTTCAGTTCCAATATGAAATGGGAACCCTGCCCAGTTACTGACACATGATTCACAGAGTCCATGGTAAAACCAGTCAACTCTTATATTAAGACCAGGGGAAAAAATTCTACCTAGGGAAATTGTTTTCTGTGCAGGATGATGGACACTGTCCCCACCAGTAATCTCACAGTAGACACAGCAATGAACCTCATTGGGATCTTTCTTCTAATTCAGTGACTGAATTAGCTGGGCACAGTGGCTTACACCTGTAATCCCAACATTTTAGGAGGCCAAGGCAGGAGAATCCCTTGAGCCCAGGAGCTTGAGATCAGCCTGGGCAACATAGTGAGACACCGTGTCTACAAAACCTAAAAATATAGCTGGGCATGGTGGCATGTGCCTATAGTCCCAGCTAGTCAGGAGGCTGAGGCAGGAGGATTGCTTGAGCCTGGGAAACTGAGGCTGCAGTGAGCTATGATGGTGCTACCACACTCCAGTCTGGTGGACAGAGCAAGGAGGATTGCTTGAGCCTGGGAAACTGAGGCTGCAGTGAGCTATGATGGTGCTACCACACTCCAGTCTGGTGGACAGAGCAAGACTCATCTCAAAAAAAAAAAAAAAAAAAACAATAAATGAATTAAAAGCCATTTTCTGCTGTTCACAGCTTAGCCAAGAAAATGCCTACTGGCAGCACCAAGATTCTTGTTAGGAAACAGCAAAATCACCAAAAAACAAATTTGTTCTGAAATTGAAAGTCTGGGCTTCAAGTATATGCTCCCTGCCACCTGATCCTGCACATGATCCTACCTAGCCAGCTTGGCCACTGAGGTCATGGGCTCCCCCAACCCTCCCACCTGCAGGGATGCAAGAGGCTCTTGGGCCTGCAACAGGCTCCTTCCCTTCTCAGCAGGGGTCTTGTGATGGCATAGGCCACTGTCCACAGAAGAGTGCTCTGTTCTCTGGTTCTTTCTTCTTGTTGCCCTGTCCATAACCAAGAGAGCTGAGAGCCGAGGAGTTTAATGGCCTAACACACCAGCAAAGCCTACAGCAAAGCCTGCAAGACCTCAATTTATTTTGCTTTGCTATCTTCACAACGTTAGCACATACCGTTCTGCTGTGTGTTTTGTTGGGGTGGGGTTTCTACTTCGGTCTCACTGTCTCCTGTTCCTCAATTTATTTTTCTCCAAAGTTTTAATAGTGTGCAGCAGGCTTAGAATTTGATGACTGGGGTTCAAGTCCTGCATTTCTCCTTCCACTGCCCTTCTGTGGAATATGGTGGCCTTAACGCCTCACTCCCAATGGGACTGTGAGTAATAAATGATGTGATGTGGGTAGAAACAACCAGCACAGTCCCTGGCACAGAGTAGGTGCTCAATAAATATACTTAAAAGAACAACTTGCAGAATTAATATTTCTTCTCTCATCTTTACACAGCTGCCAGCATCCAACATAGATACATAGGGTTGATGTCATTTCATTGGGATATTTGCCAACAAGTTCGGGCTACCAATATGCCTGATCAGAGCTCTAAAGAGAATGAAAATGATTTGCCATGAAATAGTATATTGGGGAAAAAAAAAAGAATCTGAGTGTACCTGCCCTTTTTTTGTGGCCTGATTTTCAAACCCTGACTACACTGGATTGTGATGTCAAGAGAAAGAACAGTTTCACAATTAAAATTATAGCTCAAGTTGCTACCATTAAGTTATTAACTTTTATACTTTAAAATGATAGAATAAATATAGCTTTGAAACTACCTAAACCACAGCACTGTACTTCAAAGGCAAATCTATGGGAAAAGCCACACTGAGGGTAATTTTTATTAGTTTTATAGACCCCAAACTTTTATAAACATTTTTAATAATATAACTTACAAGCCGAAACCAAACAACTAAACACTGTATAAAAGTAGCCCCCTCAGGAACCTATACAACGTTGTGTATGTATAAGGGTAAGTTTCATTTTTAAAAATAAGTGCAACTTACTAATTTCTAAAGGCTGATATTTTCCACTTACCTTCAAATTACAAATAAATTTAAATTTAATTCTTATTTTCTTGGGTAGCAACTGGCTCAACTTTTAACCTTTGAAAACATCATACCTTAATAAAGACAAATTAGGTTGAAAATAAAGCTTTATTTTATTAGAATGTGTGTTAACTAAAAACACTGAGTTTCCATTACCTTTTCATTAAAGCAAATATCTTTAATAATACTTTTTGTTGTAGAGGTTATGTGCATTCTCCATAGAAAATTCAGAAAATGTGAAGAAGTAGAATTTTCCAAGAATAATTCATAAACTCAGGTGATGAGAGGTGCTTAGAGTTTGGGTATATTCTTTTAAAAAGTAATAGTATGTTAAAATTAATAAGTTTTTTGGCTTTTCTGTGAATGCCCCTGACTTGGGCATATATGGCTGCCAACATTACTTTTAAACATTTTGTTCATTTTTCTTTTTAAGACTATTTATGTACTTCTCTTGAGTAATTTTTCATGCTTTCCAAGCTTTAAATAGCGTTGCATTTGTCTTCATGTTCTTTACCAACTAACCTTTCTTTCATCAGTTGATGTTTTATTAACAGCTCTTTCTTGTCAAGTCTCTGAATTTTTCAGCATTCTACAAAAGTAGGACACATATAATATAGTTTTAGTTGCCATGTTATATCACCTAGTTATGGTAAGAAAATAGTTATTAACACTTAATGAGCATTTACCTGACACCTTGCAGTATTTTTTTTTCTTTTTGAGAAAGGGTCTCACTCTGTCGCCCAGGCTGGAATGCAGTATGATCTTGGCTCATTAGAATCTCCAACTTCCAGGTTCAAGTGATTCTCCCCTTCAGCCTCTCGAGTAGGTGGGACTACAGGCAAGTGCCACCACACCTGGCTAATTTTTTGTATTTTTAGTAAAGACGGGGTTGCACCATGTTGGCCATGTTGGTCTCAAAGTCCTGACCTCCAGTGATCCACCCACCTTTGCCTCCCAAAGTGCTGGGATTACAGGCATGAGCCACCACGTCCAGCCACCTTGCAGTATTTCAGTATCATTTAATCTTCTGAACAGATCTTTGAAGGTGGGTGTAACCCTAGTATCCCAATATTACAGATGGGAAAAACTAAAGCTCCGAGAAATTAAGTAACTTACCTATACATTTAGGAATATATTTTGAAGGTAGGCTCAAGAGCACTACTTGGTGAATTTGATGTGAGATATTAAAAAAAAAAAAAGTTAAGAGTAGCCCCTGATTTTTTTTTTTTAGCTTGAGCTACTGGAAGAATGGAGTTGCTGTTCTTTGAATGAATGTCTGAATGGGGTCAAAATAGGAAGAAAGATAGCAAATTGGAGACATACATGAAGGCTTAAAAACTAAAGGGGACAATAGTTCCTTTGTGAGTGAATTAAATGAATAAAATCAAAACATCTTGTCTTGAGTGTTTTGAAGACATGAATAAGATAGCGTGAGTGGTGCAACAAAAGCCCTCATGTTCTAAACAAACTCTGCAGTTTGTGGGAAATTGTATACAGTGCAGCCAGTAGCATTTCCTTTCAATTGAAAGATAACAAGATTGGTATCTATTCTATGTACTAAGATACTATCAGAATTGCTAACATAAGAAATATCTTTCAGCTTGGTTTGGAGAGATACAAATGATTGACAATTGCAATGATTCCATGTGAGGGCTCCATCCCATTAGAGAAAAAAAAATATGTATTTGTATTTATGGCTAAAATAGGGAGAAAATAAAGAACTAAAATTGTGGCATTGAGCACTTGGATTCCAAGATGCCTGACATCCCCCAAGGAGGTAGGCTCCATCTCTGTGTCATATGGATAAGCCTAACTAACCTATTCTCAGAGCCAACTTGTTAATCGAATGCTTTGTATTTGATAACTTACTGTCTCCCTTCCATTTCTGTGTAATTATGTTTCTTTTATGTTTTATGTTGCAGGATTTTACCTTGTAAATAGCTCTATAATAAATGTTGTAATTAACTTAATAGCACTCCGACCACATTACATTTAAGGGTGTGCCCTCTCTGAGCATCTTTTGGAGCCATGCCAAGGAGCCTCTGTGTAGAAGCAAACTTGTCAGACTCCCCCTAACAGATTACAGTAATGGGAGATGAGAGAGCAAGGAAGGGATGTAACCTTGGAATACAACTCAAAATGCAGATCACAGATCCAGGGTTCTCTCCAAGACCTACCACCAATAGGCTCATGAATTATGAAAGGCAAACCAAGGGGTTCCTGGCAAGACAAGGCCATGTCGCCATATTCTCATTGGAACCCGAAGAAGGGGCCCAGTGGAAAGTCTGAGACTCCTAAATAAAGCCCCAGGACATCCTCTGTCACCTCCAAGCAGTGGGACAAGAGGTCTCCAGTTTTGTCATGGCTTTCAGAGTCCCTGGGAGAATTTTTCTTTTTCCATCTGTGACAGGAGAGGTCTATGCTGCTGCCTCTGAGGACATGGGGAATGAAGAGGAGTTGAGCGTATTTAGTACTGCTCTCTTAAAAACTTCAGTGCAAAGCTGCAGAGGTTCACAGATAGCACACTAGTAGAGCAGTTTTCCCTTTGGGGCATGTTCTAGAAGGAATTGCTGGAAGGAAATCCTCATGAATGTCCAAATTCAATAGATCTGCCAGACATTTCTCAGGTTTATCTCTCCCACCAGTCACCTCATCATTACTGCGGAATCTGCCCCTTGATAAAATCTGTTTGGTGGGTGATATGTTTTCACCTAAGGAGATATTCTGATTTAAATACACATCCTCCTGTAAATCACGGTATCTTCATTTTTATGGATTCCATGGTGCCTATTTACAGTCTAAACTTTGAAATAAATTCACACACTTAAGAATGGGCTGTCTAGCATATGAAATCTATTTGGCATAAATGCCACTCATGAAGGAGGGAGGCCGTCCCTGTGGTTTCATTTGATCAAAACTGGAAAATAAGTCTTCTGGGCTCAGTCTTTGCCTTTGGAGGCCTTAAACTTTTAAGATTCCACTTGGTAATCTTGCAGCTGTGATAGGAGGGGTGGTTTGGGCTTCTGCACAGAGAACCAGATAAAGATTTTGAAAACTAATGTCTATCAATGACCCATTCATTTATCCTTTCGTTCATATACGCATGTGTTCAATAAACAAATAGCAAATATTTATTGACTATTCATGGTGCCAGCACCAGGGAGATTAGCAAATATCCCCCACCTCTTGCCCTCAGAAGACTTCCAATATAGCAGAATAGAGAATCTCATGACCTCACCAACTTTTCACACCTATAAAATCAAAATAATATTTATTTGCCAACAAGCAAGAAATATTTTTAAGTGAACAAAATGTGTTGATGCTTCCCACAGCTTCTGAATTCTTCAATTCTGAACTCTGCAACCTTTTTCTGGCCTAAGGTAGATCCTGATATCTGTAGAAGTTGTACATTCATTAAACTAAATCAGTCAAAGCCACAGTTTCAGTTACAAAGATGGTAATAATAAAAACATTACCATATGATTATTAAAACAAGAACCATAAAAGCTAGCCCTCTGGCATTTAATTTTGTTCATTTACATCACAGCTTGAAATAAATTGTTAAAAGTTAACAATGTTGAAAAATTAGTCCTGTTGTGCTTTAAATACACTTCTTTAAAAATCTTAACACTAAATGTCCTTGGGTGACAGCACCTAGAGAGCCTAGAGAGCCTTTATAAGACATAATAATGCAATAAGCTATATTGGCAAAACTAATCACTTAAAGTTGTAAAATGTGCCTACAAGAAGTTAGATCCAATATTCTTTGAGAACCTGTTCTTTAGGAAAATGGATGCAGTTCATGGTCAAGTTGAAGTTCAGAGTCCCCAAGACACGATTTTAGACAGATTGCCTGCAACCTTGTATTTGTGCACTATGCCCTTTACAGCACAGAAGGGTCTACTCCCCTGTAAACTCCTTGAAATATGGGGAGGGCGATATTTAAAATTGTAATGGCTATTTCAACACAAAGTTAATAATTATTATCACAAAAATACAATCGAGGCAGGTTAAGAATGAAAAAAAGCTGAATTTTTCTACCCTTCCCCATACCCCCTGATCCCACATCCCTCATTCCAATTCAATAGAATAGCCATTATTAATAGTTCATGTCCTTTCAGATTTCATTCAATGCAAGAAACGTATAACAATGAAAATTAAAATATCCAGGGAGATTAAATAAAGAACATTTCACCCCCTGGGTATTTCATTCCCACTTGCCAAAGGTAGCCACTTCCCTCTTTTATTTCTTCTAGTGGTTACCTCCACATATCTGGCTATTTCCCCTCAACCTTTCTTTCTTGACTTATCAACTTTAAGCTGTATCAATGGACCGAGAACTGAGAGCTTATCTGAATTACTTCTCTCTCCACCTCCTCCCAACCTCACATGTTTATTTTCGGTTCTAGTGGTTGATTTTATCAATTATAAGAATATTCTAAATCCTCTATTTTTTGAGCCGCTAGCTTTAGACTGTGTGCCTTGATCTCCTAGCATGTAATTTGAGGAAACTGGAGCCCTCTACCTATCCCTACACTTTTCTGCCTTTCTACCTACAACTTCCATGACTTTTATACTCTGTTCTTTAACAATAATTAAATCTGGTATTTTCTGTAAGTTTATTTTAAATATTGAAAACCAGGGCCGCGTACAGTGGTTCATGCCTTTAATCTCAGCACTTTGGGAGGCTCAGGTGGAAAAATTGCTTGGGTCCAGGAGGTCAAGGCTGTAGTGAGCTGTGATCGTGCCACTGAACTCCAGCCTGGGCAACAGAGTGAGATCCTGTCTCGAAAACAGAAAAGAAAATAAAGAAAAACAATAGCCAACTCTATTATCTTCCATTTCATTGAATTTTAAAATTTCAGTTGTCGTACTTTATGACTCTTCCCTGTTCTTTGGGTTTTCCTTGTCAAAGTAGCCAACTTTTTAATTAAATCTGCTTTTTTCATAAGTTATTGGGGTACAGGTGGTATTTGGTTACATGACTAAGTTCTTTAATGGTGATTTGTGAGATTTTGGTGCACCCATTACCCGAGCAGTATACACTGCATCATATTCGTAGTCTTTTATCCTTCGCCGCCCTCCCACTCTTCCTCCCAAATACCCACAGTCCATTGTATCATTCTTATGCCTTTGCATCCTCATCACTTAGCTGCCACATATCAGTGAGAATAAACGATGTTTGGTTTTTCCATTCCTGAGTTACTTTACTTGGAATAATAGTCTCCAGTCTCATTCAGGTCGCTGCAAATGCTGCTAATTTGTTCCTTTTTATGGCTGAGTAGTAAAGTATTCCATTGTGTCTGTGTGTGTATATATATATATATATATACACACACACACACACACACACACACACACCCCCCACAGTTTCTTTGTCCACTTGTTGATTGGCATTTGGGTTGGTTGCACGATTTTGCAACTGTGAATTGTGCTGCTATAAACATGCGTGTGTAAGTGTCTTTTTCATATAATGACTTTTCTTCTGGGTAGATACCCAGTAATGGGATTGCTGGATCAAATGGTAGTTCTACTTTTAGTTCTTTAAGGAATCTCCATACTGTTTCTCATAGTGGCTGTACTAGTTTACATTCCCACCAGCAGTGTAGAAGTGTTCCCTGATCACCACGTCCACACCAACATCTGTTTTTTGATTTTTTTTATTATGGCCATTCTTGCAGGAGTAAGGTTATATCATATTTTGATTTACATTTCCCTAATGATTAGTGATGTTGAGCATTTTTTCATAGGTTTTTGGCCATTTGTATACCTTCTTTTGAGAATTGTCTATTCATATCCTTAGCCCACTTTTTGATTGGATTTTTTTTTCTTACTGATTTATTTGAGTTTGTTGTAGATTCTGGATATTCATCCTTTATAAGATGTATAGATTGTGAAGATTTTCCCCCACTCTGTGGATTGTCTGTTTACTTTGCTGACTCTTTTTTTTTGTTTGTTTGTTTTTGTTTTTGCTGTGCAAAAGGTCTTTAATTAATTCCAACTATTTATCTTTGTTTTTATTGCATTTGCTTTTGGGTTCCTGGTCATGGAATCCTTGCCTGAGCCAACATCTAGAAGGGTTTTTCCAATGTCATCTTCTAGAATGTTTATAGTTTCAGGTCCTAGATTCAAGTCCTTAATCCATCTTGAGTTGATTTTTGTATAATGTGACAGATGAGGATCCAGTTTCATTCTCCTACATGTGGGTAGCCAATTATCCCAGCACCATTTGTTGAAAAAGGTGCCCTTTCCCCACTTTATGTTTTTGTTTGCTTTCTCCAAGATCAGTTGGCTGTAAGTCTTTGGGTTTATTTCTGGGTTCTCTATTCTGTTCCATTGGTCTATGTGCCTATTTTTATACCAGTACCACACTGTTTTGGTGACTATGGCCTTATAGTATAGTTTGAAATCAGGTTTGTGATGCCTCCAGATTCGTTCTTTTTGCTTAGTCTTGCTTTGGCTATGTGGGCTCTTTTGTGGTTCCATATGAATTTAGAATTATTTTTTCTAATTCTGTGAAGAATAATGGTAGTATTTGATGGGGATCACATTGAATTTGTAGATTGCTTTTGGCAGTGTGGTCATTTTCACAGTATTGATTCCACCCATTCATGAGCATGGGATGTGTTTCCATTTGTTTGTGTTGTCTTTGATTTCTTTCAGTAGTGTTTTGTAGTTTTCCTTGTAGAGGTCCTTCAACTCCTTGGTTAGGTATATTCCTAAGTTTTTTGTTTGTTTGTTTGTTTTTGGTTTTTTTGTTTGTTTGTTTTTGTTTTTTTGTTTTGTTTTGTTTTTTGCAGCTATTGTAAAAGGTTTGTTGCTGTAAAAAGAGTTGTTGATTTGATTCTCTGCTTGGTTGCTGTTGGCTTATAGAAGAGCTACTGATTTGTGTACGTTAATCTTGCATCTGGAAACTTTGCTGAATTTTTTTTATCAGTTCTAGGAGCTTTCTGGGGGAGTCTTTAGGGTTTTCAAGGTAAACAATCATATAGTCAGCAAACAGTGACAGTTTGACTTCCTTTTTAACAATAGGGATGCCCTTTATTTCTTTCTCTTGTCTGATTGCTCTGTCTAGGACTTCCAGTACTACGTTGAAGAGGAGTGGTGAGAGTAGGCATCCTTATTTTGTTCCAGTTTTCAGAGGGAATACTTTCAACTTTTCACCATTCAGCATTATGTTGGCTGTGGGTTTGTCATAGATGGCTTCAATTACATTGAGTATGTACCTTGTATGCCAATTTTGCTGAGAGTTTTAATCATAAAGGGATGCTGGATTTTGTTGAATGCTTTTTCTGCATCTATTGAGATGATCATGTGATTTTTGTTCTTAATTCTGTTTAAGTGGTGTATCACATTTATTGACTTGCACGTGTCAAACCATCCCTGTATCCCTGATATGAAACCCACTTGATCATGGTGGGTTATCTTTTTGATATGTTGTTGGATTTGGTTAACTAGTATTTTGTTAAGGATTTTAGCATCTATGTTCATCAAGGATATTGGTCTGTAGTTTTCTTTATTGGTTATGTGCTTTCCAGGTGTTGGTATTAGGGTGATGCTGGCTTCATAGAATGAATTGTGGATGGTTCCTTCTTTCTCTATTTTGTGAAATACTGTTAAAAGGATTGGTACCAATTCTTCTTTGAATGTCTGGTAGAATTCTGTGAATTTATCTGGTCCTGGACTATTTTATTGGTAATTTTTAGATTACCATTTCAATCTCACTGCTTTTTATTGGTCTGCTCAGGGTATCTAATTCTTCCTGATTTAAGCTAGGAGGGTTGTATTTTTCCAGGAGTTTATTCATCTCTTCTAGGTTTTCTAGTTTATGTGCATAAAGGTATTCATAGTAGCTTTGAATGATCTTTTGTATTTCAGTGGTGTCAGTTGTAATATTTCCTGTTTCTTTTCTTAGTGAAGTTATTTGGATTTTCTCTTTTCTTGGTTAATCTTGCTAATGGTCTATCAATTTTATTTATCTTTTCAAAAAGCCAGCTTTTTGTTTCATTTATCTTTTGTATATTTTATTTCAATTTCATTTAGTTCTGCTTGGATCTTGGTTATTTCCTTTTTTCTGCTGAGTTTGGGTTTGGTTTATTCTTGTTTCTCTAGTTCCTTGAGGCATGACCTTAGAATGTCAGTTTGTCCGATTTTTTTTAATGAATGCGATATCTTCTCAAAACTCCAAATAGAATTTTTGAAGCTTCTCTTATGTTCACTGCATAAGCTCTGAGGTTGGTTGTTCTGTTTTTTGGTCTGGTTCCTTCTCTCTGGTGCCATAGTTTATCATTGAATGTCTGGCTGTCTTTTGTTGTGTCTGTGCAGAGACTGCTATCTGTCCATCAAAATCTGCTCTTCAAGGGTCATAGCTAGACTGTATTTTCTAGACATGCTTTCAGGTAAGTGTTCTATCCAAAGTAATGAGCCTCTTCTAGGTGGATACTTTTAAGACCATGATCATGACCCCTTCACAATCTCATCCCCTCTTTCTGCAGACTGAAGTGACCTTAGACCCCATGGTTGACCATGGCTGAGCTGCTCTCCAGAATGAGTTCATGAAAAGAGCCATCTGCTGATTGGATGACTGCTGGATAGGAAAATGGATTTTTACATTTCTTAAGCTACTGAATAATTGTTAGGTATCTTGTTACAGCATCATTTTTTATTATTATTTTGAGACAGGGTCTCGCTGGAGTGCGGTAGTGCAAACACAGCTCACTGCAGCCTAGACATCCTCAGCACAAACGATCCTCCTGCCTCAGCCTCCCATGTAGCTGAAACCGCAGTACAGCATCTAAACCTACCTTTGTCATATACGATCCTAATTGAGAAGCTTGTGTAGATGGCTTCTAGATGTGGGTAGTCCTGTTTTCTTTTCAGGCCTTCTCTTAAAAGGCAGCTGACTGTAAGAAATGTGTGTGCCTATAAGGCATGTCAACTTTATAGTCTGTTGGCAGGGAGCTGGTAAAACATCTCTTTTTTATGCCAAAATAAAGAAGTCTTAGCTCTGAGTACCCACAGTCACTCTCTGTTCCCTAGATCTCTCCAACCAATTGTTTCTTTACAGAGCAACACCTCATTTTAATCTGAGACTAAAGATCCTGCCCATACTTGTAGTGGGTAGGGATGGGAGAAAAAGAGCCCATTTGGGTAAGCGTTCCAGAAACTACCCTTCAATGAACCACTTCCATTTCCGCCTATGTGTCACTCACTCCTACTCTATGTTGCCACCCCTGTGCTTGGAGCCTCTCTCTGGCTAATCCTGCAAAAGAATGTTCCCATCCCCACTCCTCCTTCAGGAACCAGCACATCCTGTTCCAGGCATCATCCCTCTATATTATTCCTTCTCCTTCCCATCTGCCAGAAACCCGTCGGCCTTTCTGCTCCACTGATGCTCCCTTTTCCCCCACCTCTCAAGCTCACTTACCCCATTTTGTTCTTCTTTGTTGTCATCCGAATGGCATTTTGGTGGACAGAAGAGTAAACGACTGTGTTTAGCCCACCATCTTGGATTAGTAGGCAGTACCCTTTTTTTTTTTTTTTTTTTTTTTTTTTTTTGAGACGGAGTCTCCCTCTGTAGCCCAGGCTGGCGTGCAGTGGTGCGATCTCGGCTCACTGCAACCTCTGCCTCTGAGTCCCGGATCAAGCAATTCTCCTGCCTTAGCCTCCCGAATAGCTGGGATTACAGGCACACGCCACCATGCCCAGGTAATTTTTGTATTTTTAGTAGAGACGAGGCTTCACAGAACCCATTTTTTGAGACACAGAGACTTTATGAGGAGAAGGAATCAGAATTTCACTCTTCTCACTGAGGTCTTGGGAATTAGTTTTTAAGGAACAAGTTGTTCTGTAATTACACCCATTAGAAAGTGACAGTAAGCGACCACCAAAATGCCCCACGCCCCATTGGCCTGTACGCACAACACGGTCATCTCAACAGGAATATCCACGTTCCCATGGCTCTGACCCCTGATGTGACCATGCAGGAAGTCCACTTCCTTGAGGACCACCTCTCTCCAAATATTTCTGCTAACTCGCAAGAGGTATTTTACATTCTTGGATCAGTATCTTCCTTTCTCTTGTCATACTGGGGCTTTGACCAAATGAAAACATACGTGGGCTACTAGAGTTGGAATTCGGCACCTCCTGAGTTAGCCACTGCCTTCCTGGTGCCAGTCAGAGCCGGCATTTTCCTGCCTCCTCACCTGCCAGCCAGGCTGACCTTGTGGAGTTGGAAGGCAAACACTCCTTCTTTCTCTGTTATTCTGTTAGGAAAGGTCCCACAGCAAGGTTGCTTTATCCCCAGCATAGAAAGGAATGAAATCAGGAACAGCTCTGTTCTCTAACATGAGCTAACCATGGCACTTCTACTTGAGTACGAGTGACCATCTTGGTGCAGATCCCCTCTGAAATTCACCAACTGACTGATGATGCTCTGACTCTGGCAAGGCTGGTGCTGCTGGGCAGGCTCTTAGGAAGGGAGAAGGCAGACTCTGCTCATTCAGCTCATCTCTGCTGATTAAAGAGGGAGGATGGGATGGCAGGGTGAGAATTTTATCGTGGAAAGCTTGGGCCCAACACACTAAAGGATTTCTTGAAGCAATTCTTCCACTTCACATGAACCCCAGTTTGTTCGAGGCAGCAACAGTGCCCAAGAAACTACTGTCCCTGTCCAAGATCCACTGCTCGGTCTGGTTGACTCTGCCCTTCTCCTTCCCTTTGAATAGAAATTTGTTTCTGTCACCTCTCCCTCCTCCAATCCGATCGTGTCACTATGTCTGACCAATAACTCTGGGGAGAACTCCAGTGTCCCCCTCCCCAAAGAAGCCCCCTTCATCCTACGTAAATCAGTAAATGAAATAGATTCTGAGAGAAGACGGTGTCACTTTAGGTCACATGCAGGATTCAAGGCTTGAAAGGAGATTCTCTTTTTCCAGGCATGACTTATTGTTCTTCTTGTATGTTGGTAATCTGTGTATTACCAATTTTCCCTGACTGTGGGATAATTGAATCAAAAAGCAACTTTTAAATATCAAGAGAGCACACTAGTAGCCAGACAGAAAGGGCCTCAGTACATGAAATGCTCCCATCTAGGCTTTGAGCAGGGCCACGTCTGGAATCAAGCCTATGCATAAGTGAATGTCCATCTCAGGGTCACTGTTTTCTCTCTGTGGGTGTGAGGGAAGGTGCCAGGTGAACTACCCCCTCCGGGAAGTCAGGGTACCTGCACAACCGAGTGACCACACAGCTGAGGGCCTTAAACAACAGAAATGTATTGTCTCACCATTTTGGAGGCCAGAAATCTAGCATCAAAGTGTGGGCAAGATTGGTCTCTTCTAAGGGCAGCGAGGGAGAATCCGTTCCATGCCTCTCCCCTTGCTTTTGGTGGGTCAGTTGGCAATTTTTGTTGTCCCATGGCTTGTAGAAGTATCATCTGATCTCCATCTTCATCTTCTCATGGTCTTCTCTCTCTCTCTCTCTCTCTCTCTCTGTGTGTGTGTGTGTGTGTCTATGTCCAAGTTCTCCCTTTACATAAAGGGGCCAGTCTGACCTCATGGTAACTAATTAAATCTGCAACAACCTGATTTCCAGATGAAGTCAGATTCTGAGGTCCTGGGGGTTAGAACTTCAACATACAAATTGTGGGATGAGGGGAAACACAATTCAACTCATATTCTTTTCTTGGCTTGGACGAATTATTTTACCTCCCTATAGCTTAATTTCTCATATCTACGACCTAGAGTTGCTGCGAGATAAGAGGGCAAGTATAGTGTTCAGCATAGTGAACATTCAGTAAATATTAGCTATTAGGATATTTGGTTTCATTTTCGGTACTTCTTTCAAAGAGTCCCACTTAGTATTGTTTGACTGCAGTTGTGGATATTGTCCATTTCCGTGGGGAGCCTTCTGTAGTGACTTTTTATAGTGACAAACTTGTAGTTGCGGGGAAACACACATACTATTACGCTGTCTCCTAATCCAGACTCATCAAATGATATTTGCATTCTGTTCCCAATAGAGCTTTGAATAGATAGCTGAGTGACAATAGTAAATCAAAAACTATTTGGTCTTTGGCTGAAGTCCATACATGGAGTAAGTAGATAGGGCTCCAGACTGTGCTTTCACTCAGGCTTTTGAGTTTTCTGGAACTTCTGAGTTTTGTGCTTTGCTTTGTTTCATTGTGATTTCTTTTCTTTTTTTCCTTTTTTGAAATCCATTCCATGTTCTCACATACAGGAAGTCTGTAATCCAGGCCTGTGCTCCGAAGCTATGTGATTCTTTTTGCTGCCTTTGATGAACAGTAAATACATACCCTGTCGATCAGTGAGTGACATCCTCACTCATTGTGAATTTTTCTCCACCTCTTTTTCAGAAGATAAATATATTTGAACACACATCCAGAGTCTTGATACCTAACGTAAAGCAAAGCATTCCAGTGTTTTTTATAAGCCTAATCCACAATGTCTTCCTCGCTGCCTGGGAGGAAGACAGCATAAATTGGCGTGGCTATTTGACAAATAGGTTTTCAGTCCCGAAACACTCATCTGTAGGCTTTTATAAATCAGTCTGGTGTGGAGTTCTGTCTGCCTGTGTGTGCGTTTGTCATTTGTGCTAGAGGAGCAAAGATGAGTCCGGCAGACATAATTTCTTCTACATTTGGGAAGAAGTGAATGGACCCTTTATAAAATCTAATGTCAAACTTTCTCAATCTTGGTTTTGGCTGCAAATGTGCATACGGCTAGTAGTTCTTAAGAGCAAAGTTATAAACAAAATTTTAAAATTGAGGTGACATTAGCATGTGCTGGTGCCAGTTCTCTAAAGACATAAAGAGGCTCTGCCAAATTCCCATTTTATTTGAGTTTTCTACACATGGTAAGATTCAGAGATTTCAAGTTAGTTGTCTGCCTATGTCTTATGGAAAAAAAAAAAATTATTTCTTTCCTTTTTGACTATTTTTCTTTCTGAATAAATCACACATGATTTAAAATAAATGTAAAGGAAAATAATTCAAATGGAAAGAAAAGGCAGTGAAAGTAGAGAGGCCTCTGAGAATACATTTAGTTACATTCACCATAGACACAGGTTAAAAAGAAATCACAAGAAAAAAAGATTTGATTTTCAGCTTCTTCAAAGACATTAAAATCTCTTTAATAAGAGTGGGATGGAGTGAGACTAACAAATGGTAATACTTTTTTTTTTTTTTTGAGATAGAGTCTTGCTTTGTTGCCTGGGCTGGAATGCAGTGGCCCAGTCACAGCTCGCTGCAACCTCTTGCTCCTGGGCTCAAGTGATTCTCCCACCTCAACCTCTCAAGTAGCTGGGACTGTAGACATACACCACCATGCCTGGCTAATATTTTGTATTTTTTATAGCATTGGGGTTTTGCCATGTTGCCCAGGCTGGTCTCAAACTCCTGAGCTCAGGCGATCCTCCAGCCTCGGCCTCCCAAAGTGCTGGGATTATAGGCATTGTAATACAGTTTTTAAAAATCAAACTCTTCATTCAACATTTTTGCAAGCCATTGTTTGCTAATGCATTAAAAAGTAGATTTAAGGGACTTTCATCAGTTCTGAAGTGGCTGCTTCTCTAAATTTATGTACTCTCTGGTAAGTGGAAAATACAATGAAAACATTAAAAACCTGCAGGAAGTCATTGCTTTGGAAACATATCTGCCATTTTAATATCTGCTTCAAAAGAAGACACGGAAAAGGGTAGTGTTCTAGAGGTAGCTGAGTTATCCAACCTCAACGATTGTGTTCAATGAGTAGAATTAGTAGTCTGTTCAATAATATGTGTAGAATAACTGATTTTGATTTTTTCCTATGAACCTCCTAAGAAGGGAGCCTTTCCCTTCTAATTTTTTGAAGGTCTGTATTAAATTGAATGGCAGATATTACAGAGAATACTGAATTCATGTGTGTGATAACACAATGTATATGTAAAACTAAGACGTGTGGCTGTTTACTTCCATGGTACAAAATACTTCCCACCTTGCACATTTAGGACATGCTGATGTCAACCAGCCACTGATGGATACCTCCAAATGTGAGGACCGCAGCAACATATCATACAGTTTCACCAGATGTTGACTTCATATCCACTGTTGCCATTATAGATAATGAGCTTTTCCCCCATTCGAAAACTTTTATTTAAAAAACACACAATATCCTCCGTAACCTTCAACCACACTGTGCTTACTGAACTAAAGCCTTCTATTTCCTTCTGAATAGAAACGCCTCCTGCCCAGACCTTGTGTAGCTAGGGATTTGAGTGCAATAGACAATTTCAAAGACTGCTCTTTCTACTTAACAATTGGTGCATTAGGCTAAAATGTTCACACAAATGCAGCAGCAACAGAAGGGGTTTGCAATGTAGTGACAAGGTCCTTCTTTCACCTGGATCTGGAGAATGATGAATGAGCATTAGCAGAATATTCTTTTGGCCCTTAGGTTTACCTTGATCTTCTCACAGAATTCAAATTGACATTATATCCACATTTCTATGGTATTTGTTACCGTGGTCATGATGTGAGGGCTTTTTCAATATGAATAGTGTAAAAGGGGAAACATATTACTGCAAAGAGACATTATTGTGCAGGGAATGTATAAACAGATGAGAAGAAAGGAGCGACATGCTCATAATAGAAACTGAAAGCTCCTCATTTTGTCCCAATTGTCTACCCTTCCTTTTTAAACAACCTTCCTTTTTTCTAGCTATCAATACAAAGTTCTTTTTGGTAAAATGAAGTGCATTCATGCTGCCTGAAAGAAGCTTTTAAAGTTGATCTGTGCCCACACAAAAGAGGCAGCGCTAGATCCAACCAGTGGGGGAAGCAAAGTTGGTCAATGTTCATTACTCATGGCTCGACATGCCGGCCCCCATATCATTTTGTAAAGAATCAGATAAACTTTCCTCGTGATAAACAACTGAAATAATTTTTCTTAGCTGTCAGCTCCCTTTCTCCTTTTCCCAGCCTGTTCTCATACTCTTCCCCGCTCGTAAAAGCAACCGAGCGCAGCTCTTTGGTCTGATAAATGGGCTCCTTTCAACGGGTGGCAGGCTTCAGGAAAAAGAGATAATCCTGGATAATGTGGACACAGTTTTCATTTCATGTCACCCAATTAAACTGCAATTATCCAGAGTGCAACAGCAGAAAAACGGGAAAGAATGGCCGGAGAATGAGGCACTGAGGCACCCTGGGATTCTTTCTACCACGCACATTAGCCTAGATTTGTTCTGTTCTGATAATAAGGTGCCGGCCTGAGCACTCAGCCACACAAAACCGTGGCCAGACCAGCTGCAACCTGTAGCTGCACAAGAAATGCTCCCACAAATTCGATGAGAAACAGCAGTTCAAGTCACAGTCAGTTTTTTGTTGGGTAATTTGCATTTAAAGTCAAGGTCTGCGTGGCGGTTAACCACCCCCTAAGCCTCTTCAGCACCCGGGTTAGCCTTGCCTTTCCACAGATGGAACCAGGTAGAAATTTCTTATCAGAAAAGAGCAAAATACTTTCTCTGCCATGACAGTTTCAGCACCACATACAATACCAGCCCAAGAACCAGTCATCGGACAGTAAGAGAGTGAAGGGATTGATGATAACTCTCTTATTACAAACACGTTTAATAAATCATACAAAGACATATTAGTCTGAAGCCTGAATAGATATAAACATCTCAGTGAACAGCTGGCTCATCAATTGAGAGGCTTTTCCTTCATTTCAATGTGATGATATTCAGCCCTGTAAAGAACTACAATTATGCAACGGGGAGTATCTAAAAGGAGCCATCGTCTTACATTTCTAAATTATGCCGTTTTCAGATTCCCCAGTAGCATAAAACACTGGACTTTTAGTAGAGGAAATGAAAGAAAATGCAAACCTTAAGTGTGAAGCTCTAATGGAAATAATTATAGTCATATCTGTAAACACAGCCAAGAGAAAATTAATAATAGTAGAATTCACTGGAGAAAAAAGAAATAGAATGGAATAAAAATGATCTTTGAGGATGACATTGCCAGAATACAGGAAGATAAAATAAGGCAGGTCCCAAACTCACAAACTCCAAAATAACATTTTCATCACTGATAACATAAATCTTTGGATTTATGAATACTCTCCTAAAATGAACTGTACAACTTTACCAGCTGGTATATTTAGTGATGAATCAACTACTTTAATCTCCTAAAATTATTCTCTGGTGTGCTGTTTGGCCCTATATCTCGTCTTCTTTCCTCTTTTTGAGATGGATCCCATCTTAATCTTTTTGAGAATAGCCATTTACGGCTCCTAAAGGTGGCAAATGAGACAGAAGAGTCACTCAAACTTGGCCTTAACCAGAATAATTTACCCGAGTGTTGCTGTCAACAGGCCTGGAGCTCTGCGACCTCTACCAGGCTCTAGTAGAACAGAGGTTAAAAAAACAAACAAACAAACAAAAAACAAACAAACAAAAACACCATCCTAAAAGACTCTGCCTGTCTGCCTTTTTCCCCAGGTGATATCAGAAGCCCAAGGAGCTATCTTACCCCAGGCCTTTAAACCAGTGTGGAAGAGCACACCATTGCAGTCACACAGGAAACATCTTTTAAAAATTGGAGAGATGTTGAGATGAATTTGAAAACGGGTTCATTCTTCAATAATCAAAAATGCAACAATAATGACCGTAATGATGTAACAACACAAGACAACATATACATGCCTTTCATCTAAGCTCAAAGCACTAGACAAATAATAATCTGGGCTAGGATCCCATCCTATGCAGCTTTATGGGAGAATCTACACAATTACAATAACATAATGACACTATGATAATGATAATAATACCTTATGTTTACATAATGCCTATCTCGGGGAAACCTGAGTAGTTTAAAGATGCTAATCTAATTAAACTCCAGAGCCCAGTCAGACAGGTAGGAGGCAGGTAGTTTTCATTCAGAAGCTGTTTAGGAAGTGATGGGAATACTAATATCTTCCACCTCCCTTCCCCCTAGGTATTTGTGAACATAAAGAAAAAAGATAGCTCAGATTGAAATCTTCTAACTACATGGAAGAACAATGATAATAGTAGAATATAATAATACTGTTTAGATCACTTGTCATCTGATATACTTGTTTTTCAAATTATAGGTTGAATTCATATCCTGTCTTCTTTCATGGGAGCTTTTCACACAGCTCCAACATGTGGAAGTAAAGGGAGAAGTAAAGCCATGTTCTTCTGCTGACAAACCTCAGGTAGTTTCTTCAGCCTTTCCTAGTAGGGCCTAATTTCAACTTCCCTGGGGATAGTTCCCTAAACATTTCACAGGGATGGCTCATAAAACCTCAGGTCATTTGAAATGGACTTTTTAATATCTACTTTTGGCTTTTGGAGATATTAAGTTCAGAATATTAAAAATAATACTAATAATGAGGCTGTACTCTTGCCTCAACTTGAGAGGAGCTCAGATTAAATAAAATAGCTAAGTATAAAGGAACATCTTAAAATATTACACATGATATAGACAAAGTCAATGGAAGGAGAGTTTATATAGGATGACTTTCCTTTCATTAATTACTAGAGACTTAAAAAAAAAAAAGACTTCGTTTTAAACCAATCTCAAATATTAGGTAAGAGCCATGGCATTTATCAAAGTCTGTAATCGTGTTGTTTACTTATTTGCCTATTTATTTTCCCCACCCTTGAAGATGAGCTCCATGAGGGCCAGAACCACATCTCTCTTATTTCATTATTGTATCCCCACAATATCATGTCTTTAGTACATCATAGATGTTAAATAAATATTTCTTGAATGAATGAATGAAGAAGAGTCTCCAGCACCGTAAAATGATTAGGTACCTGGACTGTGCAGTTAGCAGATCTGGGTTTGAATCAGGACTCCACTGCATACTAGGTTTTCAAATCTGGACGGATCTCTTAAGCTCTTTCAGCCTCAATTTTCATATCTGAAAATGGGAATTATATATTTGAGGGTTACTATAAAGATGAACTGAAATGATGTAGGTAAATTCATTAGCCTAAATACTTAATAAATATTAGTATTACTTTTTTTTTTTGCTTCCAAAATTGAATGTTAGGTTGACCCAATGTTTAAGGCCAATCATATGCTTCTGAAATCTGTAGCTTTCCCTTTCTCCTCTCTGCACAGTTTACCACTAGGCATCATCATCTAATACAGATATATGGCTTTCTTCCCTGGCACTGTAGCCCATAGCACTGGTTTAAAGAAGGTGGAACAGCCTTGGTGCACCCCCCTTCCCCCACTTATTCCTAGGCCCTGGACAGTTTCTGCCTTCACCTCTGTAACTTGTACTCAGAAGCTGCCACCTTTAACTCCCTGCAACCATCAGGATTTGGGGTTTTGGGGGGTGGGGCTGAGGGGTGGGGGCTGGACTGATATTCTCTGATATCGTGGCTCTACCCACATTCAGACCAAACTAGAGAGCAAAGGATGGAGCTTCCAGTCACCCCTACAACCTGCATCACATGCCCCCAAACTCACCCTCCTGTTCCAGGTTGGTTGGTAAGGGAATAAGGTCATTTTAGGATAGAGACAAGGAGGGAGAGGTGGCAGTGCCTTAAAAACCTCTGTGTGCCCCGACTGTAAAAAGGAAAGGTTTGTCCAGCACTCTCCCTCTTATTCTTCTCCCTTCCCCACCAAACAAATGCTTCTGGGCAAACACATTAGCCTGGGGCATTGAAGGCAATCCTCGGAGAGCCAGAGAGAATGCAGATGAGGCAGGATCTCTGCTGTGTCCCACAGGACTCTTGTTTTGTCAGTGTGGGGACACCCTGGGCAGTTTTCCAAGCCTCGTGCATCTGTTTAACAAATCTGCTCCCAGCTGAGGGCTGTAAGCCGGTTGGAAGGGGCCTTGTTGAGTTTGCAAAAGAATGTAAGCTGGTGCCAACAAGGCTTCTGGGGGTCAGGGAGGAAGAACTTGGTCTCCTCTGCTCCTCTACACAGGCCTGAATCAGGAGGATGAAATAGGTTGAGTGACTAAGAACAGTCATGATGCCGGAACCCTTACTCTGCTACTTAACAGCTGCTTGATCCTTGACACATTATTTAACCTCTCTAGACCTCAGTTTCCTCACCTGTAAAGGGGAGATAAGCTTGCTATAAGAATTAAATAGGTAATATGTATAAAATGCACAGCACTGGCACATACAAGTATAGGATCATTGTTGTCTTTGACTGCTGTTTGTGGGCTGTATTTATAATAGCAAAAAAATGTACAAATGTCCACTGATGATGGACTGGTTAAATAAGCTGTAGTAAATCCACACCAAAATGACTGAGTATCTTGCTAAAAATACAAAAATTTGCCGGGCATGGTAGCACACACCTATAATCCCAGCTACTCCAGAGGCTGATGCAGGAGAATCGCTTGAACCTGAGAGGCGGAGGTTGCGGTGAGCCAGATTGCACCATTGCACTCCAGCCTGGGCAAGAAGAGTGAAACTCCATCTCAAAAACAAACAAACAAACAAACAAACAAAAAAGCAATGAAGAACATTTGTATATACTGCTTTGGAGGGATCTCTAGAAATTATTATTGAGAAAAAAAAAAGTAAGGTGGAGAAAAATGTGCTATTTATCGAAGAAGAAAGGGCTTGCATTTTATACGCATATTTATATGTTTTTTTAAAGCAATAGACAAAAATAAACAGAGTTAGGGGATAAAAAGGAAGGAGGAGTCCTGCTACTTGGGAGGCTGAGGTGGGAAGTTGGCTTGAGCTGAGGAGTTCGAGGCTGCAGTGAGACTGTGCCACTGCACTCCAGACTGGGCAACAGAGTGAGACTCTGTCTCTGAAAGTAAAAAACAAGAAAGGAGAAGGAAGTAGGGCTGTACATTCACACTGTGGATTCTCACTGATAGATTCTTCAATTCTTCCCTTCTAATTCATTGCTGCCATCATCACCATCAGAAGAAGAAACTTCAAACTTACCACCTTAGCAATTTTAGGACTTTGTACGCTGGAGTGGGCACCCAAAGTTTGATGTTGCTTACTGTAGCCTGCAGAGGGACTGGCAGTCATTAATAATTGTAAACTCTGAGGTTTCCCTTTTGGGGTGTAGGTGATGGAGACAATTTTCCTTCCAGACTTTGTATTAATTCTATCTGGTTCCTAATTCTCTCTTCTCTACATACTGGGCACATGTGAAATATTGGCCTCTAGTCTAGAGCAGGAGTTGGCAAACTATGGACTTGGGGCCAGATCTGGCCACCATCTATTTTTGTACATCCTCCAAGCTAAGAATTTTTAAATTATTGGAAAAAAATAATATTTCATGAGATGAAAATTACATAAATTTTAAATTTCAGAGCCCATAAATACAATGTGTTGGAACATAGCCACACTCATCTATATCTGTATTGTCTATGGCTGCTTTCACACTACAACAGGGTGAGCAGTCACGTATAACCTGCAAAGCCAAAAAAATACTTTTTGGTTCTGTACAGAAAATGTTTTTCCCCTGGCCTAGCACATCAGAGGAGATCTGGGTTTCAGATACGTCTGCTGTTTTCTGGAGCCATCTCTAAGCCCTACGTGTAGAAAATGTCTTGTGTGGGCTGGCTCTGGATATCTATTGTGTTTTTTTCTAATTCTTTTTTGCCTTTATTGATGAAGAAAAACTAGATTAAGCCTAGAGTCCTATAAATATATTTCTAATCAATGATGGAGAAACATAATCTATAACTCTAGTCACTGGTAGGCAATCTCATCTACCAGTGTTTCTATTTCTATAAAAATATCTGTTCCTTTCTTGATTTCTCAGGGCAGAATAATGATTACCACCTTCCATCTTGCTGGTCTGGCCTAAAACTAGCACGGGTCCCCATGTCATCTCGTGTTAATACAGTCCACACTGGGCTACTGTAGACCAATGGGTCTTAAACTTTATTGCTTATAGAATCACCCAGAGGATTTGTGAAAACAGATTCTGATCCCGTAGACCTGGGGTGGGGCCTGTGAATTTGCATTTGTCACAATTTCCCTGACTGTGTTTACGGTGCTGGTCTGGGGACAACACCGAGTAGCGGTGCTCTTGATCCCTGGGTCCATCAGATCTGAGCTGGACTACCCGCTGGCTCCCATGACGAGAGGAGATTTTCATGGGGTAAATCTATCCATTTTCCCACCCTTCTTAATCTTGAATAATCTTTCTCCATTCACACAATTATTTGTTGAGCACTTACTATGTGCAAAGAATGTACAGCTCTAAAGAACTTAATGTCTTAGTTGAAAGGCCTCAACATATACTTTCAAAGAAAAACAAACCACTATCTGCCGAGAAAGACTCAATTTAAAAGTTGCCGCCTAGTTTTAAATCTAGACGTGGATTTAAAAGCATGTGGGAGATATTATTTATTCTAGGGAGAATCACTTTAATGACCCTTCTTAGTTAATGTAAATACAAGCCAATAGACACTTATTGCCCTGAAAAGAAAGATATGATAGGACTTTCTAATTTTTATATTGACAAAGCTACCTCTTTCAATGTTCCTTTTCATAAAGGTGGCAAAAAAGGGCTGGAGACATTTGCCGGGACCTTGATGGCTTTGCGGGGTAGGCTTGTTCTAACAAAGCAGAGGACTGAGTCTGGAGGCCATACCCCCAGCCCATGGTGCATATTTTGGTGGCAGCAGCTGAAAGAGTGGGTGTGAGTTAAGGAGTTTTAGCATCAAAGCTAGATTAAAGCTAGCTTTTGCCTTTTGCTGAGGCCTTATGTGGCAAAGTGTAAGTGCAGGTGAGCATCCCTGGTGGGAAAAGGTTTCCTGAGGAGCTGTTGCTGCAAGGAGTGAGTCATCACAACATGTATGGGGAGCACCTGTTTTCAACTGGGATCCCCCTGTGACCTTGACGGACCTATGACACCAGAAAACAAGGGGCCTATTTTGTTCAGGTCATACCAGATGAAGTGATATGTTAATCATATTACCATATGAGAATAAAATGGGTAGAAGATACATTAGATGAATGGATAGATAGATAGCTAGATAGATGGATGGATGGATAGATGGAGCAAGAATTTGAGAAAATGGAGAAACTAGAAGTTTCTGCATATCATTTGATTACATGAAAAATGTCATTTTTGGACAATATGTTTGATTTGGGGGAAATATCAAAACTCACCCAGAATTATGTAAGTAAATATGCTGGGTAACCAGTGTAACAAATCCTCTTGTATTGTGAGGGAGTGAAAAATCAGTGCTTAAAGTGACACACATGATTTTTATGTACTTCTATGAATTCAAAAGAAGAGATTACCCTGAACAGTTTTAATCAATGTGGGATATCTTTGAAATGAAAATATGATTTACTTTTAAGGTTACTTATTCAAAGTCTGTTATGTCTTTTCCTTTGAAATGTGATAAAATAAATGGAAAGGGTCATTTATCCTGCCTTTGTATGTGTACTCTGTGTGCCTCATGATAACCAAATAACTGATATGAGAATTTCTTTGTATAGAAGAATTTCAACTAATATATGAAGACAAAAGATAGAATTAGAATATTAAAATTTTTGAATGTCTAATGAATTGGCGAATCTAGGCAATAGTCATCAATAGTTGACAATATCATAAAAAGAAAGAGACAAGGCATTATGGGCCTCCCAGAGAAAGTACACACCACTGCCTATGAAATAGTTTTGCCACAAAATCAACATAGAGTAGGTCAAGCCCCTAGCTCCGAATATCCACTTAATAGATAAACAACCAAGAACACACACCACCTCAATGACCAGTCAGCAAAATCCAGACTGTAGAAAATTCTACCAGACAAGCCATTCAGTTTCTCCAAATAAATTGCAAGGAGAGGGGAGAAACTTACCAAAATAAAAAAACAGATGGAGGAGAAACTCAAAAAAATAAAATGAAACCATAAAGATATATCATCGATTATAATATATGGGCTTAAATGCATCCTGGCTTGAATAAACAAACTAGAAAAAATAAGTTATAAGACAATCAGAAAAGCTGAATACTTACTGGACAATTAATGATATTAAAGAATTATTGTAATATTTTGGATAGGATAATAGTATTGAAGTCATATTATTTTATTTTATTGGAGACACAGTCTTCCTCTGTCACCCAGGCTGAAGTGCAGTGGTGTGACGTCGGCTCACTGCAATCTCTACCTCCAGGGTTCAAGTGATTCTCCTGCCTCAGCCTCCCGAGTAGTTGGGACTACAGGCGTGCACCACCACACCTGGCTAATTTTTGTATTTTTAGTAGAGACAGGGTTTCACCATGTTGGCTAGGCTGGTCTCGGACTCCTGGCCTCAAGCGATCCGCCTGCCTCAACCTCACGAAGTGCTGGGATTACATGTATGAGCCACTGCGGCCGGCTAAGAAGTCATATATTTTTAAAATCCTGATATTTTAGAGAAATATACCCAAATATTCATGAAATAATAAAATATCTGGGATTTGCTCCAAAATATTTGGGGCAGAGAGGCAGTAGGAAAGGTATAGTTGAAACAAAATTGATAATTTTTTGGAAGCTCTGTGAAGGATTACATTATTATATCTACTTTTTAAATAAGTTCAAAATGTTCCATACAACATTTTTCTTAAAGCAGAATAAAATTGTGAAAATAGAAGGCACATATAATATCTGGCTTCCAGAAAAGGTAGTTTTAGAGAGAAAAGGATATTTACTATTAGTTATAGTCATAAGTGATTATATGAGAAGGAAAGAAAGAAAGGCTGAGAATTGAAGGTGTAAGCATCCAATTTGTTAGAAAAACACCAAAAGAATTCCTCCCACCTCCAAGTAGAAGAAAGTATACAGTTAAGTAAGAGCAAAAATCAATGATAATAAGAATCAAAGAAGCAAAAAGTTGGTTCTTTGGAAAGACTAATAAAATTGACCAACCTCTGGTAAAGTTGTTCAATAAAAAAGAGAAGGAAGGTAAAAATAAACAACATTAGGACTGAATAAAGGACATAACTATAGATAGAAGAAAAGATTTCAATAAAAGTAAGAGAATAATTTGATGTTAATATATTTGAAAATTTGGATGTAACAATATACATCTTCAAAAAAGGTAACAGACAGGCTGACACAGGAGAATAAAAAGTGTCAAATATCCTGTAATTATTAACATGCATGAATTGTTAATGTAGGGTTTTTTGCACACAGAAAACATCAAGTTCAAATAATTTTGAGGTTACTTGCACCATACTTTTAAAAGTAACAGGTTATTTCAATTTCATAATAATTCTTCCAGGGAAAAGAGAGGAGAGACTATTGCTTGATTTACCTGCTTAAGCTAGTAGACTTCTGATACGAAACTAGTGGGGTCAGTATGTGAAAGGAAATCCATTCACCCATCTCACTCATAAACCCAGATGCAAAAATTCTACACAAAACAAATACATCATGAACAAACTGAATTTATCCCAACAATGTGCAAGTGATTTAACACAGAAACTTTATTATTGAAATTATTCTCATTACAGCATATAAAATAGCCAATGCCTAATCATGCCTAAAGGAGAAAAAAAAATCCTGTAAAACATGATTATAAGAGTATTTCCTTTATTTTACAAAGGCACTCTTATAAGGAGTCTCTACCAAAACCTACTGTGAACATTTTTCATGATGGCAAAATATTTAAAATATGTTTAAAATTAGAAACAGGACAAGGTTGAATTATTACAATTTCAACTCAACATTCAACTTTGATCTAACCAGAGCTGTAAGACAAGATGAAGAAATGAAAGTTTAAAAGATTGAAATGGTAGAAAGAAAACCCTCATTTGCAGATCGTATAAATTCTATACATAGAAAACTCGACAGAATCTACAAATTGTTAGAACTAATAAGAACATCTACATAGGAGGCTAGATATAAGATCAAATATTTTAAATGCCTTTTTATAATTTAGTAACACTAATTAGAAAGCCTAGTATTTATAAATGCTGCACCATTTCCAATAATAAGAAATGGAGCAAGTAGTTAAAAATATACCAGATCTAAGTAAACTGGAAAATATAGAATATTTATGGATAGAAAGAGTTCAATATTGTAAAGATATCAATTCTTTCTAAGATGATTTATAAATTCAAAGCAATCTCAATCAAAGCTCCAACAAAATTATTTGAGGAACCTAACAAGCTGATCCTAAAGTCTGTACAGAGTAGTCAAGAGACTCCTGGGAAAGAACGTGGGAAGAGTTCCCCTACCAGATATCAGGACTTACAATAAAATTATAGTAATTAAGACTATAGAAAAAATGATGAATGCCACTGAATAAAGAGCTCAGATACAGCCCCTCACATCTACATGGAAACTAGATGTGATACCACAGGTCAGGGGGAGAATGAAGAAAATATTCAGTAAGTGGTGTTGGTCAATTAGTTTGCCACTAGGAAATTGAATTTCTATTTTTCAGGCCATGCACACACACACACAAAAATTGCAACCGGATTAATGAGTTAAATATAAAAGTCAAAACTCTGATGTTTGTGGGATAAAATATATACTAACTTTACAGCCTTGGGAACCAGAAAGATCTGTTTTGAAATACAGAGAAGCACTAATCACAAAGATTAGAAAAAGATTTCTAAATTGGACCTCATTAAAATTAAATTCTGTTTATTCAAATTATAAAGAAAGTGAAAATACAAGCCAATGAGGGGTAAGGGAGGGAAGCTATTTGCAGCATATTTATTTAAAAACAAAAAAAGAGATAGAGAATAATTCGTATCTGGATTATATAAGAATTTTTTAAAAAACCAATAATAAACCAAATAGTTAAATAGAAAAATAGGCAAAAGATAACAGCAATTACTTTACTTTAAAAAAACAGAAACATTGAATAAATACAGCAAACTGCTGTATTTATGAGATTATTTTATAATCTCTCATGAGATTATAAAATCTATCATTTTAATATATTAAAATGTTAAAATATATCATTTTATTTTATAAATGAAAAGTTAGGAAAAATAAAAATTTGGCAAGACCTAGTGTCGGTGAGTTTAACAATTCAAAAACATTTTGAAAAGTGGCATTATTTTATAAAGCTGAGTAGGCATGTACTTTATGACCCAGTTCTAATTCCAGGTATATGCCCTAGGAAAAAATGTATATATACCCTAGAGAAAATATATGATAGAGACAAAATTTACAAGAATATTCATAGCAGCCTTATTCATAAGGATAGATAGATAGATAGATAGGTGATCGATGGATAGTAGATGGATGGGTGAGCAGATAGAGAGAAAGAAAACCACATTTTCCTTAATAGGAAAGCAAATAAATTTTTAAAATGATATATTCTCATGGTGGGAATATACTATACAGCAGTGAAATTGAATAAGCTAAAACAACACATGTCAACATGCATAAATTTTAGAAATATAATGTTGAATGGCAAAAGCAAGTAGCAGAAGATAACATGGAATGTGATACCATTTATAAATCTCAAAAACAGCAAAAACTAAAAAAAAAAGTACTCTGTAGGTATTCTATATGGACTTATATCAACGTAGAAAAACAAGAGAATAATGGACACAAAACTCAGAATTATTATTGCCTCTGGATGGGGGAGAGAGATATTATGAGAATTCCATTTCTTGGTTTGGGTGGTGGGTTTCATGGGTGTTTGTTTTGTTTTACTGATGTGCTTCACAGCATGGATTTGTATTATATATATTCTTTTATGTGTGTTATACATATTTTAATTATTTATATATTTTTATTTTTTGTATTTCAAATATTTTTTTTAAAGCTGAAGGAGAAAGGATTACTTCAAAGAAAGTGTGAGAGGTGATGGATGGAAAAGGGAGTCTTCGTTTTATGCAATTTGGATTTTTTATCATTTTAATATATTAATTGGTTATTTAATATATTATTGGTTATTTGTATTATAAGAACAGGGAGAAGGAAAAGGAGGAGAAGGAAGAAGAGGAGGAGAATGTAGGGACTTTTTAAGAGGCTGTGTGTGATGAAATTAACTGAGCTGTCAGCATGGAGAAAGGGTAAGCGTGAGCATCATTCCTGCAGGGAGCAGAAAGGTGGACAGGACAGCTCTGTGTTGGCTTCAAGCAGCAAAGGATAGTTTGACCGTTGTCCGCAGTAGAAGATAACAGAGGGGCCTTTAAATAGAGAGGGAGGAAAACACATTTTTTACTCTTCCCACTCCTTTACTGTTTCTTCTATCTGTTCCCTCTCTTCCCCTAATTCTTTTTTAAATTATTTATTTTGTTTAGGCAGAGTCTCACCCTGTTGCCCAGGCTGAAGAGCAGTGGAGTGATCTCGGCTCCTCACAACCTCCGCCTCCCAGGTTCAAGTGATTCTTCTGCCTCAACCTCCCCAGTAGCTGGGATTACAGGTGCCCACCACCACGCCCGGCTAATTTTTTGTATTTTTAGTAGAGACAGGGTTTCATCATGTTGGCCAGGCTGGTCTAAGACTCCTGGCCTCAAGCAATCCTCCTGCGTCAGCCTCCCAAACTGCTGGGATTACAGGTGTGAGCCACTGCACCTGGCCTCTCCCCCTAATTCTTATTCATCCTTCAAGTCTTAAGAAATATTCTCCTCATTCCTTTGTTATACATTCCCAAGCCTCATTACAATCCAGTTTTGTAACAATTTTCCAGGCTTATTGTACTGAAAACTTTGTGAAGGTAGGGATCATTTCTATTTTATTTACCACTGATTCTTATGCCTAGCACAGAATCTGACATATTGAAATGGATAAAATGGCTAATTAAATCATGAAGGAACAAATCTCGAATGCCTACATGAAATGTGATATTCAACTGGCCATTTATATTTGTATTCATTCTTAACTTCAGTGTTTATAATAGGAGAATGCAAACCAAAGCTAAGTTTTTGCCAACAAGTTTATTATGTAACATCTGACATGATTTTAGATTATCTAATAAAATCTTCCATGGATCGGGCACCAAAAGCTTCCAAAGTGAATTACCAGACTGTCTTAAGTTTGTCAAAAATTTCACGAATGTAGTTGAAAGTTGCACTGTCACCATCTAGAGTGTCAAAAAGATACTTTTTCACAGGTGTTTTTAAAAAGTTTTAAGTTGCACTTTTTTAACAATATGCACGTGATAGGCATGAAGTGAGATTTCACTAAGGTATTAATAGTGTGGACCAACAGTTGCTACCTCCTTTGACCCTGACGCCAAGTACTTTAAGTTGGAAAAGTATGCTAACATACATTTTAAAAACATTTTAGAGATGTGCTAATTTTTTTTAAAAAGTAGATTGATAGTAAAACTTGGAAGCCTGAATTTATTTTCATATAATTTAATGGCAAATAATTTTAATTAAAACATGCTTTCAAATATAAGGTGTGTTGGGATTAAATAATGGCAATGTAACAGAATCAAGAAAATTAGACTCTTTGCTTGAACACCTAAGCTCTCAACCCAGCTATATCTCTAAGTAGCTATGTAATTACTGAATTATTTACATTGCCTGTGTCTCAGCTTCTTGATATATAGAGGTTGACTAATTACATATGTAATTATCAACACCTGGTTGCAAAAATGCAAAATAAAGTATGCTACAAAATTCCATTACGTATGTGGGGTTAGCCCAATACCTTTGGAAGTATCTGTTCCAACTTTGCTTAAGTTGAAAGTAGCGGCTTTCCATTCCAATTTGTTTTTCCCCCTCAGCAGGACCAAGGTCCATTGTCATTCTTATTCTATGGCCCTCACTTTTGAAGATAGAAACTCAAGAGGTTTACATTGGTAGAGAAAACCCTCGTGGACATTTATCCCCCATGCTGGCCTCTAGAGATGGACCATAACCGGGAAGGCAGGGGTATTGTCTGGGCTGCTCCATGCAGGAGCCTGGACACCAAAAGTTCTTAAGAAGGGCAATTTTCCACAATAGCCACCCTGTCCTGAGGACAGCGTCATGTCTGGCCTTCATTCCCTGAATGCAGCTTTGTGGAGTTTAAATTTTGGAGCGTTGATGTTTTCCCCTAAGGAGCTGTTGGAGTACAGAATCCCCGTTCTATTGCCGCAGACAAAAGGGAGAGTGCTGAGGACATTGTTTCAAGTTTCTGTGCCTTTGCTATGAAGAATTTATGGACTAAAGGGCTCTTCGCTGACAGTCAATTTGCTTCTGTCCCTTAAAGGAAAGAAATATTCAAGGGGAACTCCTTTAAAGCACTTTCACAAGTTTTATTTACATAGAGAAATGAGTGTCACTTGTCTTTCTAATGGTTGGTTTGGCCTTTCACATCTGGTGGGGAACTCTGGGGTGAGAGTTACAAGGAGCTAGAACAAGATTTGGTTTTGAAAGCTGGTGCACGGTAACTATACACAAGTGTGTCTACCGCCTCACATTCATATTTATTTAGATGGGATGGTCACAGAAAATTCATGTTTAATTTTAGTTATTTCATCAGTTTATTTATTGAACATTGACTGAATTAGCACTGCCCATGGTGTTGGGGTTTAGTAATTAATAAAGAGTTGCCCTTAAAGAGCTAACACTTTATCCAAGGAAAATCATAAATAAATAGAAATTATAATACAACATAATAAGTTCAAGGAGATGTCTGTGTGTGTGAAATATATATATTTTAAATTTCTCCTGACAATCATAAAGAAGTTTTGAATAAATGGAAAGACACAGCCTCTTCTTGTACAGATAGATTCAGCGTTACACAAATCTCCATCCTCCCTTAAATAATCTATACATTTTAACAATCCCACTTAAAAGACCAGCAGGATATTTTTAACTAAGTAAACTATTTCCAAATATCATACAGAAAAGCAAATATTTTAAAAATACTCAAAACTCCTAATAAAAAGAGTAAGGAGGAGAGACCAGCCCTCCAAGACATTAAAATATATTATCAAGCTACTATAATTAGTGGGATTAGACAAATCAATGGACAAGAACAAAGTCCAATAATAGACAAAAACGTGGAGAATTAGCATATGACAAAGGTGGGATATCCGAGCAGTGGGGAAAAGATGATTAACTTCCTATCATCCACAGGTTTGGCAGATGTGAGATTTCAGTACGCAGCTGGAGGCTGGCCTTTAACCACCTGATGCTTTATACAGTCTTTCTTGCTACATTGGTAGATGCTTCTGGATTAATACGTTTTGTGAACTCTAATAATTTGGATGAAAAAAGGTCCATGCTGGCAAAGACTTTAGTTTGTGTCATATTAAGTTAGTCTTCCTCTTAGAGTGGATTTCCAAATTAAAAGGAACCATTGCATTTCTTCTTTTTCAGTTTATAGTTTGTAGTTTGTAAATGATCATAAATGTCTAGAGTGTAAAAGGACAGTTTTTATATATAATACATAAAGCAGAAAGCTAAATTTAGGTTTTCAATTTGGTTTCAAAAAGTAATGGAGGCTTATGAAAGAAACATATTATCCATCTGAATATATCCATACATGCAAATTCACTTCCAATATATGCCAGAACCTGTGGAAAATGCGGGGATAGGAATTAAAGTCAAGGGCACAGAGGATTATGTAATAAAATGTCAAAGTGCAGTGTTAGAGAAGGTAGGGGGCTTCCCTCTGGCCAATAGTGGCATGTGTTAGTCCACTTTGTGTTGTTGTAAAGGAATATCTAAGGCTGGATAATTTATAAAGGAAAAGGTTTATTTGGCCCATGGTTCTACAGACTAAGACTGTACAAGAAGCATGGCACCAGTGTCTGTTTCTGGTGAGGCCTCAGGAAGCTTCCAATTGTGGTGGAAAGTGAATCAGGAAGAGGCATGTCACATGGTGAGAGAGGGGGCAAGAGAAAGGGGAGGAGGAAGGTGCCAGCTCTTCTTAACAATCAGATCTCACAGTAACTCTTAGAGCGAGAACGCACTCATTACCATGGGGACGGCACCAAGCCATCCACGAGGGATCCGCCCCCATGACCCAAACACCTCCGACTAGGCCCCACCTCCAACACTGGGGATCACAGTTCAACATGAGATTTGGTTTGATATCCAAACTATATCATGGGGCAAACTGTTGGTGAATGGAGAAAAACAACTTCCCTGGTGGATGGTGCCTAACAGTCATGAATCATGAATCATGAATATAGATCTACTGTATAGACACGCACGGGATAAAGCTCCTGAATTAGCACACATGGGTAATTTTGCTAAAGCTGAGTCTATCTGCATGACAACAAACCACTGTGTACTGGTAACAGTCAATGGTGCATTTATGGAGATTATAATCATAGCCTTTGGCACTGTTTCTTGAACATGAACACCTTCTGGATCTCAAGGAGAAAGACTAGATAGCATGACAAAAAAAAGGAAAAAAAAATAGAGTTAGCAGGGCCTGGGTTTGTCTTCTGAGTCTGCCACCTGACTATTTGGCTGCCTTAATTAAGAAGATTACTTCCATTTTCTTATCTACAAATGTGGAATGATAATGCTTATCCGGTTCAGTTGCTGTAAAGATTAAAGGGGGATGCTGGATTTACAACAGAACACTATTCTGAAACTGAACTGATGGTATTTCATCACAGGAAACCTCACTTTTATTTATCATCTCTTTTACCTTTGACACTAGCCCAGAGGGTGAGGCTCGCTGGCTCATGGAAGCCAAGCGAAAAACAGTATTTTGACTCCTAGAGTCAATGCTGAAAATCCGTAGCAGAAACGGTAGCTTTGAAAGCCAAAGCTTTTTCTCATAAAAGAAGTTGTATTTCTTTTTGTTTGTGTTAGAGTGAGAAAAGTGTTTTTGAGGAGCAAAACGGCTGAGTCTGAACAACCCAGGGAAATAAAGTTTGTCCCATAAACATGAAGCTTGGAATGAATGCTAATGGAGGGAGAGTCCGTTTTCTCTCCCCGAAGGATGTAAGTGTGAGCAGCTGGAGTCGTGGAAATAGAGTTGAGAGGGAGAAGAAAAGGAGTATTGTGGTTGGATGATGGGGAGGCTCTCTGCAATGCAATTCTGTGTCAAGCCCTGAGGAGGGGACACTGTAAAAACCTCAAATAGGTTTGGGAGTTCCAGGAGCAGCAAAGACATGAGCCTTGCTTCCCAGAGAAAACCCAGGATAATGTGGATGCCATTGGGTACAAGTGGCAGCCAGGTTTATCTAAGCAGAGACTCTGCTACAGCCCCGACAAGTTACGGGCCAGCACCCACAGGAGTTCTGTGCCCTGAGTGGGCTGTAGACTGCGAGGGTCTTGCAGCTATGATGACGGGACACAATTGACAAGTGCAGAGTAAATTTCATGAGCTACAAACCATGTAGCCCCTTGGTGTTAAACAGAATATATACACTGGGTCTTATCAAAGAAGACTGAAGAAATAGACACTAGAAGGGGACAGGAGATTAATATCGGTCTATGTCTCTGCCCAGACAACGTGATGCCTATCGGCTTCTGGAATGTAGATGTCATTCTGTGGAGGAAGAAGCAGCAGAACCTTACGTTTAAATCCTGAATAAGGTACATTTACCTGGAAGTATGTAGAAAACCTTGTTCTGCTACAGTGCAAAATGAAAGTTTGAGATGGAACTTAAGTTCTCATATAGTTACAGTTTTGCATACTTGATTGCAGGCCTTCCCCTAACATCTGTGGGCTGAGAAGGACCTGGAGCAGTCAAGGATCCAGGAGCTTTGAGATTGTGTAGATTAGTAGATGCTTAGTAGGCAGTAATGAGTATTGTTGTTGATATTCTGAACTTCGGATCAATGGTTATCAATATTACAGCAACACGTATCAGAAAACCAGGATTAGACTTAGATAGAATAAAGCAAGTGGAATATTTGACAAATACTTACCATTGCTTGAGTTCAACACTATACCCTCTTCCATCACACACTGAAGATGATTGACGGATAAGCGGAATAAGAAGACCTGTTGGTCAAATATATGAAACAATGGTTTCTTGTTTACTGTATCTGTGAATTACAGAAAATGCATCAACAAAACCACAGTGCTGTAAAATTAAAATTCATCTCAAAATAGAAGGAAATAATTAAATCAAGGAAACCTCAAATGATCTTCCTGCATTCAAGAATGTCTCTTGCCAAATGGGTACTTGTCCTGACGCCGGACTCTGGTAGACTTATGCACACACTTTGTTTTCAACTTCCGTGATTAACCGATTTTAAAATCTTTGTAGCCGAAGCAATGATATTTGGAGCATGGGATGAGTTGGGGGTCGATACATGTTTCTAAGTCTTAATAGACCACATGGAGTCCAAACACAGTGGGCAAAGATGGAATCTTTTAAGAAAATAAATTTATGGCCGGGTGTGGTGGCTCAAGCCTGTAATCCTAGCGCTCTGGGAGGCCGAGGCGGGTGGATCACGAGGTCAGGAGATCGAGACCATCCTGGCGAACACGGTGAAACTGCGTCTCTACTGAAAATACAAAAAATTAGTCAGGCGTGGTGGCAGGCGCCTGTAGTCCCAGCTTCTAGGGAGGCTGAGGCAGGAGAATGGCGTGAACCTGGGAGGTGGCGGAGCTTGCAGTGAGCGGATATCGTGCCACTGCACTCCAGCCTGGGCAACAAAGCCAGACTCTGTCTCCAAAAGAAAAAAGAAAATAAACTTATTCTATTAACTAGCATTCACATGATGGACAAAGGATTTTTTAAAAACTTATGTGCACATAAAGCAAAATATCAGAAGAACAAGGGCTTGCACATAAGAACCAAACTTCATTTCCAGTCCAAAAATAAAATAAAGTTTTATAAGCTTTATTTGAACAAAAAATAAACTCTTTTCATGGCTTAAAAAAAAGTCAGCATTTCATCTGAATCAGATGACATTAACAGGTTTGTGCAAGAAGTAATGACCTTGATATTCATAAAAGAAATTACATAATCCTTGGGTTATTCATGTTCTTTTTTGAAGGTTAAAAAGATTTTTATCAAAATGTTATTGTCTCAGATTTCTAAAATGCTTCAGATTTGGTGCTCTTCACTCCCACCCACTATATACTTTGCTAAAGTGCTTCCTTTTCATCACCAATTCTACAGAATCATCAGGTTGAATATGTTGTAGCAGTACATAGGCATTCTATTACTGACTAGTAACTTTTTTTGTAGCTCCAGTCGACTCAATCCATGAAAATAGATGAGAGGTGTGGCCAAAGAAAAGAAGTTAGGAGATAAAAGGAAAAACAAAGATCAAATTGGATATGACCATACTCAATTCTAAACCAGACATTCTTATTTCCCAATACACTTTTGTTTTAGAGGAAATAGCTAAGCCCGGAATGCCCATTTTTCCACCAGGGCCATTCGTGCCCAATCGGCATCTTCCTGGACTGTTTATCTCCTAATTTCACTCCTTGCTGAAGTTCTTTCCAATTATCGGTGGAGATTTGACTGAATTTCATCATGCTGTTCCTTTTATGTAGTAAGTCAAATAACTACTTACTAAGTATTTAGTAAGTACTACTTCTATAAGAAAACAGAAAAAGTGAATAAGTCACTAGCTAGCCCAGTTCTTATAGACAGAGAGAAAAGGCACAAATAACCAAAATTAGGCATAAGAATGGTGAATGGTGAATTATTTATGAGGAAATACTTTGAATAAATCCATGCTAAAATTTTTTAAAGAATTTTTTTCGCATTTGAACTGGGGAGTTCAAGGCTACGGTGAGCAGTGATTGCTCTACTGCACTCCAACCTGGGCAACAGAGTAAGATCCTGTCTCAATAATAATAGTAATAATAATAATTTTTCAACATATTAATTTCTTGGAAAATAGAAATGGACAAAAATAAGACTCAAACCTTAATAAACAGATCAATAAACATGGAAATAACAGAGGATATTGTCAAAGAATTACCCCCACCCCCCATACACCTAAATGTGCTAGGTCTAGTTTGTGTCAGATTTGAATAATTTGAAAATAAAAGAATTGCTTATATCATGATAAGTTTATTAATACATGTTTTGCAGAAAAATACAATTATACAAAGAAGCTATTTTGGAAATGACATGTTACAAATCTTTTCCCCAAGTGGGGAGAATGTGGAACAATCAATTGTCCTGCCTTCCAGGACAATGAGGTTCCTTTACACTTCTGAATTTCTCTATAGTAAACATTGAACTGTTCTTCTAGTAAGTATCTTTAAAGCACATGCTACATGCTTTAACATAATGGTGCACAGAGAATTAAAAAATAAGCTTCTGTTAACTTCTTGTTGCAGAAGTTTCTGGCAGAAAAATTTCTTTTATTTTTTATTTTATTTTTATTTTTTGTAGAGACAGGGTCTTGCTGTGTTGCCCAGGCTGGTCTCAAACTCCTGGGCTCAAGTGATTCTCTCCCCTTGCCCTCCCAGAATGCTGGGATTACTGGTGTGAACCACCGTGCCTGGCTCAGCAGACAGATTTCGGACACTGTGTTTGATGATAAGAAATATGCTCTACAGCTGGGGAAGTCTGCAATATTGTGTGTGTGTGTGTGGGTGTGTGTGGGTGTGGGTGTGTGCAGGGAAGTGAAAGTTGTCCCACTGTATAATCCAAGGGTAAATAATAATTCAGGGAGGAATATGAAATAGGTGCACTCCGTATTAAGAATGACCATGAAAAGCACACTTTGGGATTCTAAGTAGAAACTCTTTATAGCCCATCTAGCATCCAATAGGCTTTATTCTTTAAAAAAAAAAAAAAACCCACTATGCTTCATTTTAATATAGAATGATTTGAATACTCACGGTGGAAGGCAGAATAATGCCTTCACCCCCAAAGATGTCCATGCCCTAATCTCTGAAACCTGTGGATATTTTACCATACATGGCAGAAGAGACTTTGCAGATGTGATTAAGTTAAAAATCTCAAGATGGAGAGATTATCCTGGATTCTCCAGCTTGGCCCCATATAATCACATGAGTCCTTAAAATTGGAGCACTTTCCTTGGCTGTGGTCAAGGAGAGATGTGACAGTGGAAGAATGGTGAAAGAGATGCAATGTTGCTGTTTAAAGATGAAGGGAGGGAGCAACAAGTCAAAGGATGCAGGCAGCCCCCAGAAGCAGGAAAAGGCAAGGAAATGATTCTCACCTGGCATTTCCAGAAAGAATGCAGTCCTGCCAATGTTTTGGGTTAGCCCAGTGAGACCCGAGTCAGATTTCCAACCTATAGAACCATAAGATACCTGTATTGTTTTAGCCACTAAATTTGTGGCAATTTGTTACAGCTACAATAGGAACCTAACACACTCCCTTTTTAGTTTTTGTATGCTTTACAGTTTACAAATACTTTATCTCATATCTGTCTAGGTTTTTTTAAGAAAATAAATGGGAAGCTTTAAGCAGAAATGAGTTCAAAATAGTAGAAAATTAGAAATGGACGATTTTCAGCATCCAATGGTTGACTGGTTAATCCTTGTGCAAAAAAAAAAAAAAAAAACTGAAATTTCCGAATATGTCTGAGATGAAACAAAACAAACAAAAAACAAATACAGAGAACATCGGTCTCTGATAAGTGGCTGCTCCCCAAAACTGTCAAAGGCAATTTTTCTCAGAATATTTTTAAAGCTTACAATGAACTCTTTTATAATGTTACATTGCATATTGTCAGGCCTCGTTATAGCCCTGTTTTAAACTAGACCAGTGGCCCATGTCCTATTTTCTTTTTTTATCCTTATATCCTCAAATAGAGCTTGTTTTCTCCTCTTCTTGGTAGTTAACACTACCCAGTCTTCTCTGAAGGTGTTCTTCCCCCCAGTCTGACTGCCAGATAGCTAGTCTCCCCACATTTCCCTCTTCTTGTTCCCCTCTAAACACAAGCGCATGGTCTTATTTCATTTGCAGGGTTATTCTCTCTAACTGCTATAGTGAGACAAAGAGGGCATGAAAAAATAAGCCATGTGGGAAAGGTCTTCCAGCATGCGGCTCCTAACTGATTAAAATCATGACTGCTGAGAAGTAAAGCTGAGAAGAAACAAAATGAAAGGATGACCGACACACAAAGGATATGAAATTAAAGTTTAATAATTGAGTCAAATAATAAGTAGCTGTGATGCTTGCGCGTGAATAGATGCTCTGTGTGTGTGCATATATAATAACTCCAGCCCCGGACTTCTCTTTCTCCATGGTGGAATTGTGTTATTACACAATAGCAACACTGGAAGAAGCCATAGAGGTCATTTTGTTCAACCTCCACATTTTACCAAGGAAAGATTGAAAGACAGACAGACGGAGACTTGTCTGCTTTTTGACTTCTTTTTCTTTGTTTTTGAGTCTTTTTCCATCATTCACACATCAACCAATGATCGAATGAGATTATTCAGTCTGGGGTCATTCTATTCCTTATTCTTATTGACCATTACAATCTCTCCCTTTAATTCCTTTCCTTCCTATCTCATCTTTAACACTATTAATCCATTTCTTTCATGATTTGCCTCTGCCTGATTTTTCTTTTATAGATAAACTGAGTCATCGGCAAGCATTTTGCTGGAAGTCAGCCTTGTTAAATGTCCAGTCTATTTAAGTGACTTTCTATTTTATCCTATCTGCTGGATCGCAGGTTTTTGTTGATCAAACGTTCTTATCATGTCAAGTGTTAATCTTCTTTTAGTGATAGAGAAATTGCCAAATGAAAGTACTTTGGAAAATGAATACATTGACCTGTCATTTCACAGTCCTCACACAACCAAAGTCCTACTTGCCCTATAGGTAGGTACATTTCTAACTGAAACTGTGAAGGCTGTGTACAAAGACTCCTGAGTCAAAAAAGTCTTGAAATTCCTCAAAAAGAATGTTTTGAAAACATGGCAGGCCTGGCTATTTTACTATGGTGAAACATATCACTATGGTGAAATATTACTGCAGTGGTTGCACTATAGGCAATCAACCCAAACTTGGTACAAAACGTTATGGTAGATAATATTCATTTAGTGCTTACAGTGTGCTAAGTATTATTTTAAGCACACTACATAGATTATCTAATTTAATCATCTGAGTTAAGTGCAATTATTGTTCCTATTTCATGTATAGGAAAATGTGGGCACCAAGCGATTAGGCCACTTGCCCCAACCCAGAGGGAATAAACTGTGGAGCCAGGATTTAGAGAGTTAGGTGGAGTCTAGTCTCCTAACCCCTCTGCCAAACCACCTCTGATATGGGAGTTAACATGAGTCAATCCACACCCACACCTTGTATGTGGAAAGAGCATCTTTGAAGGCCACACCCTATGGATAAGTGGAGACACCATGGTTTCAGGCTCCAATAAGCACATACAACAGTCTATATGGCACCTGAAGCAGGCAGGTGCCTTCCTTGTCTTGTAGTAACCCAAAGGAAAATACTCTAATGCCCCGAAGCCTCCTGCCTGGCCCCACAATTCAGCAACCCTATCAGGAAGAGTAGCTCTTACATGGCCCTCACAACTTTAGATCCACTTTAAGATAAACTGGCTAATGATTAGAAGTGCATCTCAGAATTATCGGCCTAATGTAGATGACACGGACTCCTGAATCAGGTCTTGCCTTTCCCTGACTTTTCTGAAGTCTAGAGTATCATTTTGCAATGGCTCAGAATTGGAACTGGACCACCTGCCTGAGGCTGCTTGGACTGCCCACACAGCTTGTAAAAACTGTATGTAAACATGAAATGCAGCTGCAAAACAAACCTAGTTTTCCTCACAGGAAGTTATCCCCCTAAGGAATCAGGATTAGTGTGACAGGCTTGTGTAAACTGCTCAAACGAGGGCCATCTTCAGCCAAGTAGTCCACCACATTGGAGTGTTCGCTAATCAAAGTGAGGGTGAAAGTTTTCATCCATTTCTACACTTTTAAACACCTCTTTAGAAATGAGTTTCAACCCATTTCTCCAGCAACTGCCTGTCTTACTAGCACCCGATCCATATTTCCAGCTGGGACTAAAGCAAAACATATTTTCTTCCCTATGTTACTGAAGGGCGCCAGCATCCACCAAGTTACAGAAGCCAAAAGCCTTGGAATTAACCAAAGCCCTTTATACCTAATGTCAAATCCAACCTTCAATACACATCCTGTAGATCTTACTGAAACGGCTCTTGAATCTGCCTCCTGTCCTCCAGTTTCACTACTCTTATACCAGTTCAAGTGTTGATCCTCTGTACGCTAGACCACTCCAGTAACCTCTTTTTAATTTTCTTTTTTTTAAGAGAGAGAGAGACTGAGTCTCACTCTATTGCCCAGGCTGCAGTGCAGTAGCATGATCTTGGCTCACTGCAGCCTTGACTTCCTAGGTTCAAGTAATCCTCCCACCTTAGCCTCCTGAGTAGCTGGGACTACAGGTGCACACCACCATGCCTGGCTAATTTTTTTTTTTTTTTTTCCTGTAGAAATCAGATTTCACCATGTTGCCCAGGGCTGGTCTTGAACTCCTGGGATCAAGGGATCTGCCTGCCTTGGCCTCCCAAAGTGCTAGGATTTCAGATGTGAGCCACCACGCTTGACCAATAACCTCATAATTATCTTCTACTTCCATATCTTCTGCATCCAGTTAATTTTCTCCTCTATCCTTGGCCATTTTTCTCAAATCAAAATGTAACCATGTCATTCCTATGCTTAATTACTTGGTGCATCTCCCTGTGAACATAATCCAACAATTTTATGTAGCATATATCTTTTTTCACAATCTAGTTTTGACTTATATTTTGGCTTGTCTCTCATCATTACTCGATGTCAGTTCTTTCCACACTCTCCCAGGGAAAATGCATCATTTCCATCATGAGGTTCTCATTTTACCATTTGCTTATAGCATTAATCACATTGTAGCATATCTTTTTGTGTGTCATTCTTTCCCTTTTCTAAAGCATACACAGATCGTGAAGGGAGGAACCCCATCTTGTTCAGCACCACATCCCCAACTGCCAAGCATGGAATTTGACATTTTGAAAGTGCTCATTGAGGCTGGACGTGGTGGCTCATGCCTATAATCCCAACACTTTGGGAGGCCGAGGCAAGAGGATCACTTGAGCCCAGGAGTTTTTGAGACCAACCTGGGCAATATAGCAAGACCTCATCCCTATTTTTTTAAAAAATAGAAAGTACTCAGTGAATATTTGCTCAATAAGTGAATAAAGTCACCTAATTTTATGTTGGACATTACAAAAAATGTTTATATGTATAAGCAATAAATCAATATATGTGTAGTGTGTGTGTATATATAGTAAGTATATACATACACACACACACACGCACTACCCATATATTAGTTAATCAATAATTGAGTATTTACTAGGCAGTAGGAGGTCAAAAAATAAACACTGGAGTCAGAAACCTGATTTAAAATCCTAGCATTGAGTCATATTAGCTAAGTGATCACGGGTCAGTTAAACTCTTTAGTATATTTTTTCATTTTTAAAATGTGGATAATAATATAACTCATGGCATGTGGGTGACAAATAAAGGCAAGATGAGGCAATTTGCCTTAGTGACAAAGTTGGTTTTTAACAAATGACAGTGTGACAGAGCAACTCCAGTGGGCTAACTCGAACAATCTGTAGCCTTTGCAGTCCTTTCTCATCCTAAACTTGTGGGTTTACTAAATTGGGCACTCTCTAACCAGACCGTGAAGAGGAAAAGAAGCTCATTTATAAGTTAAATTGGACAACAAGATTCAAATGGCTAAAATTAACTAGATTCCCATTTTCCGACACATGGCTCCAGGGTAAAAACCTGTCAGAGATTCAGGTATTTCTACTGGGGTGACAGTATTTTATGATGGACCTGATAGTAGGGAATCATGTGGAGCAGATCCCCATATTTTCTGTGCAAGAAGCAGTAAAGTGTTTGAGATTTTGGGTTCTGGAGCCAGACTGCTGGCTTCAAGCTGGATAACCATGGGTAAATTTCTTAAACGCCGTCTCAATTTCATCATCCGTAAAACGGGGCTGAAAGGAGCACCTAATTCATAAAGTTGTTGTGAAGACAAAACAAATAGTATATTAAGTAAATGCCTAGTGTATAACAAGTGCTCAATAAATATTATTTATGAATTGAGTGGCTATATAATTTATCATCACATTGGGACAGCTTTGAGAGTAAAAAGGTGTGTTGTTAAGAATGATGGCAACAACTTCGGATTAAACTGGAATTCTCCTGATCAAAGCAAGATGCACAGTCACACTGGCTGCAACAATGTGGTTAACATGATAATGGTGTTGTCATGCACTGCAAGCTGCAGGTACTTCCCTTTTAGCCTTTAGCATGTCCAACTGACACACCAGCTCCAGCTGAAGTTCAGGATTCACACACATCTCCCTTGTCTCCATTATTCCCAACCAAGAATCGTCAACCATTAGCTGCTACATCAAGCCAAAGGCAAACACAAAACATGCTTTTTTCCTCCTGAGACCCAAGCAAAAAAGAGGAGGTTTAATTATTACTGTATTAAATCAACTACTTCATTTTATTTGGGGAGTTCAGTTTGATAAATCACAATATTGTGGCTGAGACCTGCTGACCAGCACAAATTTGCCTGTTAACTCACAATTCATATGTATTATCTAAATTTCTGAACTTTATTTTTTATAGAGATGGGGTCTTGCTATGTTGCTCAGGCTGGCCTTGAATTCCTGGCCTCAGGCAATCCTTCCTCCTTGGCCTTCCAAAGTATGGAGATTACAGGTGTGAGCTACTGTTCCTGGCCTTACTGATCTTTAATAGCTTTGGGTATGGCCTTGGGTCCTTCTTTTTTTCCTCTTTTCCTTTCTTTTTATTAAATTATGGCAGAAACCCAAATACAGAGGGAAATTCCCAGACACAGGCTGAAACTTGCTTAACCAATTTTATCCAGCTTACAATGTCAGATAATCACTTCAAGAAAGTCAGTAGCTACTAGTCTTACATTATTTAGTAAGCACCTAACTATATATCCGATATTTTGCTAGGAAATATTCAAGACATGATCTCACAAGGAGTTTTCAATCTGGTCCAAAACACAAAAGGAACATTTGTTCAACAGCAATGATATGGGATTATATATAACAGAGGCAGAACTGTCATGCAAATAAGCTCAGCAAGAAAAGAAAATCAGTCAGGGCTGGAGCTCTCAGGGGAAGACTTGTCACAGGAGTAGGTTTTGAGCTGGGCCTTAAGCATGTTTCAATCTTAGTAGATGGAAAAGAGATAGGATAACCTACTAGATGAGGAGGTGAGTGCAAGATAAGACAGGGCTGGGAGTTAGAACTGAGAAAAAAAACTGACATTGCACAATTAAAGAAACCTCTCTTGGCCAGGGCCTGTGGCTCATGCCTGTAATCCCAGCCCTTTGCAAGGCCTAGGTGGGCAGATCACCTGAGGTTGGGAGTTTGAGACCATCCTGACCAACATGGTGAAACCCCATCTCTACTAAAAATATAAAAGTTAGCCGGGTGTGGTGGTGCATGCCTGTAGTCCCAGCTACTCTTGAAGCTGAGGTGGGAGAATCGCTTGAACCCAGGAGGCGGAGGTTGCAGTGAGCTGAGATTGCGCCACCACACTCAAGCTTGGGTGACAGAGCGAAACTCCATCGAAAAGAAAAGAGGGAAGGGAAGGGGGAAAGAAAGAAAGAAAGGAAGAGAGAAAGAGAGAGAGAGAGAGAGGGAAGGAAGGAAGGAAGGAAGGAAGGGAGGGAGGGAGGGAGGAAGGGAGGAAGGGGAAAGAAAGAAGGAAAAGAAGGACAAAAAAGAAATATCTCTTATAGACAGAGACATCCAGCAACTAAAGGGACCGGGCAATAAGGAAATAGCCTCAATTTTGAGGCTCTATTGTAGGTTTATCTAATACCTAGCAGATCCACTATTCTAATTGTACAGGATTTTAGACTTTTAAAAAGGCAACAACAGGAGTTGAGATTGTTGTAATTGTTTCTTTATTAGCCTTTTCTCTGTTCAGGAAGGGCCATGGGGAGAAATGCTTCTCAAAAGTAATCATGAATTCTATCGATAAGGTGACATCAAAGCACAAGTCAAATAAGATCATCCGTTTTGAAACGTGGCTTTCAGGCTTGATGTCCTCAAAACATAACAGTATAAAAATTACAAATATATTGGCTTCCCAATGGGGAAGAAACGTTTTCTTGGAAGAACAGCTTTCAAGCCTGGCAAATAACTCAAGTAAGTTTCTGCAATGCCCTCCCCTGGCGGTCATAAACATTTACTACTTGGCATCCCAATTCAACAACGTATTATTGCTTAATTAAAAGTGCTTCTTTTAATAGATCAATAGACTTGCTTTCAGGAGCTGCCATAATAACACCTATACTTTTTTATTCAGAGTGGTAAGAGGTAGTCAGGAGAGATGACATACATAGGTTTAAAAAAATTTGAGCTGAAATGTGCATGATATGACATGCCATTTTGTGTCCGGGTACACGTAATGCAAATCACAGCTCTTTGAAACAGAAAAATCTGAGCCAATTCAAACTAATGACCTGGCTCTTGTTTCTGAAGTGGGTGGGGGTTTACATTAAACCTTTTTAATGCTGCTCCTAAACACAGTGAACCCCTGAGTTTTTGACCTTCCTGAACTGCAGCCAAAGGGCTTGGCAAAGGCCAACCAAAGTGTATTAGAAAGTAGCACAAAAGGAGGAATAACATTGCATGTTCTTTTATATTCTCTGAAAACCTCAGTCCCATTCTTTATTCTTTCAGATATTCTGCTCTTCTCTTTCCTGGAAAATTTGTTGCAAAACAGCGGTTCTTCACCATTTATGGGGACACAAACCCCTTTGAAATCCGATCCAAACCATGGACTCACTCTCAGAAACATGAGCATACACTCAAAACCTTGCAGAAAATTTTCAGAAGGTCCACAAAGCCTTTGAAACTCATGTAGACCCCCAATTAAGAACCTCCAAATGTTCTCCAGTGACACTAAACAAGAAAAAATAAGACAGGTATTTAAAGTTACTTTAGAAATATATTGAATCTGAAGGGCATTTTGTTTGTGATCCTCAGCTTAAACAGGATAGTGGGTTCATAACTGCCTAGTTCAGGCATGTCCAATCTTTTAGCTTCCCTTGGCCACACTGGAAGAAGAATTGTCTTTGGTCACACATAAAATACACTAATACTAATGATAGCTGATGAGCTAAAAAAAAAAATTGCAAAAAAATCTCATAATGTTTAAGAAAGCTTATGAATTTGTGTTGGGCCACCGTGAAAACCGTACTGAGTTATATGCGGCCTCCGGGCTGTGGGTTGGACAAGCTTGATCTAGCTGGTCAGTATGCATTGCTTCTCCTCCAAGTTTTATGCTGACTCTGGAGGAAGTCACAGATATTTGAGAAATTCTTACCCTCAATGTTTGGGCAGTTGCCACAACAAAATTTGTTCTGATGCATGCCTATGATTGCCTTGCCCCTGATAGCCATAGTGGGTTGTAAAGAAAAGAAAGAGTATGTTCTTCTAGATAGGCCTCTGCTTGCTCAATGAAAGCAGATTTTTTTGGAGGATGTTTTAGAGGTTGCTTTTTGTTGTCGTCGTTGTTGTTGTTGTTGTTGTTAATCTTTCAGTTTTAATGTAACCTTTTCTGGTTGACTCATAAACCCAAAGTGAAATTCAGGTACATAATCTTAACATCTGGCATTGTTTTGGCTTCTCAAGGTATAAAAACCAGTGGCCCTTCACCTGATACATATGCAGTACGCCACAAAACTCTTTGCCTCATGGGAAAAATGGGCTGACAGGGCTTTCTTACCTGTCAGAGGCACAATCTTGTGTGTCCTAATCATTTCATGAAATGAGCTTTCTTCTGTGACTCTCCTTGAGCAAAGCAGCCCTGGCCATTCAGTAAAACCATCTGTGCTAGAGGAAAACCAGTCTCACTCATGGACATGACAACATGATAAAGTGCAGAGCAATGTCCCGTCCACCAGCTTCACAGGCCTGTGTGTTACTCCCTATTCATCCCAGGCCCCCATTCTAAGAACAAGTGGAAATAACTGACAGATCTACACGCTGGGTGCTTTAGTGCATACACTCAATGTTTACATGTCCCGGTAAGGTAGATGATAGTATTCTGCCTATTGTACAGAGGACAACATTGAGGTTTGGAGAAGTTAAGTAGGTTTCCCGAGGTTCCATATCAGTATGTGAGGTTGTATGAATCGGAGCATGGGCAGCCGTTACTGCACTGCATTCCCATGGCCCGCTGCCTGGTCCCGGCTGAGACTTCATCACAGAAGCTGAAAAACTTACAGTGGTTCACATGGAAGGTCAGCCAAGTGCTGAGTGAGTCTTCTCTTCTAGCCAATGAAGAACCGCCATTAGAAGGAGTGGGGTAGGCCAAGCGCAGTGGCTTACACTTGTAATCCCAGCACTTTGGGAGGCCCAGGTGGGCAGATCATTTGAGGCCAGGAATTCGAGACCAGCCTGGCCAACACAGGGAAACCCTGTCTCTACCAAAAAATACAAAAATTAGCCAGGAGTGATGGCACGCACCTGTAGTCCTAGCTACGTGGGAGGCGGAGACAGGAGAATTGCTTGAACCCAGAAGGCAGAGACTGTACTGAGCCAAAATCGTGCCACTACACTCCAGCTAGGGTGACAGAGAGAGACTCTGTCTCAAAAAAAAGGTGGGGTGGTGGAGTGGAGGTGGGATAATCCTTATGGATTTATATCAGTTTCTAATTCCATTTGGTAGAAGACAAAAGTAGAATTCCCAGTTCATCATTGTGTTTTGGGTGGCCTGTGGACTGCTTTAATTTACTATTTCTGCTCTTCACGGGGAATACATTTTAAGTTCTAGCAAATAAATAAATCATATTCCCATTGATTAAGCTGGTTTGAACTAAGAATACATAATCTCAATACTTTTTCTTCCCTGAAATGAGTAGAAAACACTCCAAAACAGCCCAGAGTAAGTTGCTCAAACAGAACCAAAAAGTAAAGGTTAAAATACAAGGTAAATGGGATTAGATGAAATTCATCGCTGTTTTATGTGAGCTCCCCCAATCCAGTTATTTTTCTTTATTCCTTTCTAAAAATATGTGGCTGCTCACTTTCACAGAGCACCCACTCTGATGGTTTCTGTAACTTTCTTTGTACATAACTATCGTATCCACACCCAAAAATAAATAAATAAATAAATAGTTTTAAAATAAATAATAAACTTAATGCATGTACAGTAAGGTTTTATCCTCATGGTACTGCCACTAACTTCTCTAGTGCCTGCTTCCTTCAGAGCTACTCTGTGGGAGAACAGTTTTACAGAAGTGTGGGGCACAATCCTAATTTACCTGGAAGTTGAAGAGAAATCAGATACTGGGACAAAAGAGCTTTTCAACAAAGTGGGAAACTGTGTAAAGGTACATTGCTATCCATGTGCGTGAGTGTGTGTGTGCACCTGAGTGTATTTACGGTGGCTTAATAGACAATGGTTATTATATGGAATGACTATTTGTTGTTTTACATAGATCATTCCATAAAGTAAATTAATCAAGCCAAATTAAATATTCATGGAGGATGTAATTTTAAAAACCACATCTGTAAAACCATATATTTTAGACTGGTCGTGGTGACTCATGCCTGTATTCCTAACACTTTGGGAGGCTGAGACGGGAGGATAGCTTGAGCCCAAGAGTTTGAGGCTGCAGTGAGCTATGATCATACCACTGCACTCCAGCCCAGGCAACAGAGAGAGATCCTGTTTCCTAAAACAAAAACAAACAAACACACACACACATACACACAAAATCCCACATTTTAAGTCCTACACTTGGGGAATGTGCACCTTTTGTTATTATTGTGCAAAGCACTTTTTTTCCCATACTGATGCCCAGTCACACACAAAAATCTGCCTTTTCCATAATGGGCTAGATTGCCTTCAAAAGTGTCTGACAAAGTAAAAGAGGATTATTAAAGTTGTTACTAAAACTAACTTGCATTGAGTTTTTTTAAGTCCACTTAAATGCAATTGCCATTGTTGAAATAAATGTAAATAATTTTCGCTCATTTTATTCTTCACTTCCAAATAAGATCTTTTAATATGAATTAGTTTCACAGTTGCACTGTTAACACTCTCAGCATAAATAAAAATGTTTTAAAAAATGAGCACTAGAGGCAGGGCACAGTGGCTCACACCTGTAATCCCAACACTTTGGGAGGCCGAGGCAGGCAGATCATCTGAGGTCAGGAGTTCGAGACCAGCCTGGCCAACATGGTAAAACCCCGTCTCTACTAAAAATACAAAAATTAGCTGGGTATGGTGGCACATGCCTGTAATCCCAGCAACTAGGGAGGCTGAGGCAAGAGAATTGCTTGAACCCGGGATGCGGAGGTTGCAGTGAGCCAAGACTGCACCACTGCACTCCAGCCTGGATGACAGAGCGAGACTCCATCTCAAAATAATAATAATAGTTAGCACTAGAATTTCTTAGCTTCTTAATAGGCCTTTTTGCCAGAGTGAAAAGTAGCCTACTGAATTTATAACAGACTTTGATGAGGGCAGTGGCCATCCATTAAATATATTATCACATATGAACATTCTTCTAATTGCACTAGAGATTGAAAGTACATGTGTCGAGCACCTGCACGCACACACACACACACATGCATATATACAGCACTTATTCTTGAGACTTACCCTTGGGTTATATTCCTGCATATTGAATAAATAAACAGCTCAAGAAATCTGTCAAAGAGGTGCCCAATATATATTTTTATGCTTTTAGATATCAACCATTCCGTGTTCTGATTTTTACAATCATCAGCAGGCCAAATGTGACATCACCCTTTACAAAATGTGATACTTCATAAGGTCTTGGTACCTAGTGACTTTTTTGAGCCAAAGAGCCCCTTCAAAGGAGTGTGCTGCTTTTTTAGGTGTGCCTGACAAGAGGACTGCTTGAATTGAATGGCCAGCAACACACGCACACGCACACATGCCACACACACAGACACACACACACACACACACACACACACACACGTATGACCATAGGCACTGAAATTTCATCTCAGTAGCCAGTTGTGACCTCGGTGTTTCCAAGAAGAAAAGGAAAAAATGGCTGATACAAAAGGGAGTTAAACTAACCTTAGTGAAAAACTAAACTGGCGAGTTTATCTAATAATTGCCCGGGTTCAGCATTTTTCTGCGATAAATGAGTAAACTTTAAATGTATCTCTGAGATGCACTATCACAGGCATTGCCATGGGCAAGTTTTATCCGATGATGAAACAGCAAGGCCTAGTGAGATAAAGATGATAGAAGGGGGACTATCAGGTGGCAGCCGGGTAATTACAACTCTCTATTTGGGCTTTGCAGTGATGCTGCGTGTGATAAGTGGAGAATAATGAAGAAAAAGGAGTAGTGATAATGCAGGAGCTAAATGGTAGAAAATAGCCTATCATAGCCCACAGCCCTCTGAGCGCCTATGGGGACTTTGAACTATCTTCTTCAGTTTTCATCCGCAGAAAAAAACACTCTCTCTCTTTCTTCTTCCTTTGCTAAATTTATGTCTGGTGGGACAAAAGGAAAAACTGAAAGGAAATCAAGGGTATGTGAAGAGAATATGACCTTTGCAAATAACTCTGAAGGTCACTATGTAATTATTCTAAAATAAAAGTATCCTGTAATCTTGCCCATATTCACCAAAGATGCAAGAGCATTTTTCAAATGTGATTCGGTACAGTTTTGTTGGGGATCATGACTTATAAAGGTCAAGTAAAGTATTTCTAATTATAGCCTGTCAAGTAGAGCCTCGGAAGAACACTCAAGCCATTTGTTACTATTGAGTCGAACTTTGATTAAGGTAAAGACAGGCCAAGACACAATCCATTATATGGAAGGAAAGAGATGCTTCTGGCTGACGGTTTAGGTGCAGAGTTTTAAACCAAAATAACCTGTGTAGAGAAGCTCAGGTCTTTTAACCCTGGCGCTTTTGCCAGCTAAAGCAGTGTAAGTCTAATCTATCACAGGGGCCTGAGTTTGTGTTGTGTTCATTTTTGTTTTACTTGGAGCCATCTGGAACCTCACACTGATGATGGATGCAATCAAGGGGGGGGAAAGGGTGTGTATGTATAAGTACATGTATGTGTACATGTTTGTGCACATGTGATGGCAAAAGTCATTTAAACATTTTTTAATTGTGGTAAAATACCCATAACATGAACTTTACCATCTTAAGTATACAGTTCAGTAGCGTTCAGGACATTTGCACTGTTGTACAGTCAATCTCCAGAATTCTTTTCATCTTACCCAACAGAACCTGCATAGCCATTGAATGATAACTCAGCATTCTCCCTTCCCCCAACCCCTGGCAACCACCGTTCTACTTTCTGTCTTTATAAATTTGACTACCCTAGGTACCTCAAATGAGTGAAATCATACAGCATTTGTCTTTTCGTGACTGGCCTGTTTGACGTAACATACTGTCCTCAAGCTCCTTCCATGATGTGGCATGTGTCAGACCTGAGCTGGGGAATTCTTCCAGGGAAAACAGAGTTTACTGGTGTAGGAGCTGAAGGCTGTTTCTACCATAGGGCCCACCCTGGCTGGAATGAACAGACCTAAGATGTAGATTTAAATAGCTCCTGTGCTAAAGGTGCCTTGAAACTTAAGGCATGCAGGGTAAAATAGTGGAGCTGGTCATCTAAACCATTTTTTGATTGTGAGATAATTCACATACTATAAAATTCACCTTTTGAGAGTAGACATTTCTGTAGTTTTAGTTCATTCACAGTGTTGTGCAACCAGAGCCACTATTTAATTGCAGAACATTTTTATCACACTGCAAAGGAAACCTCATACCCATTTAGCAGTCACTCCTCATCCTGCCCCATACCCAGACACCCCATATCCTGGCAAGTCACTAATCTACTTTCTGTGTCTATGGATTTGCCTATTGTAGACAATTTATATGAATGAAATTATACAATATGTGGCCTTTTGTGTAACACAGCGTTTTCAAGGTCCATCCACGTTGTAGTGTGTATCTGTACTTCATTCCTTTTCGTGGCTGAATTATGATTCATTGTATGGATATAACACATTTTGTTTTTCTGCTCATCAGTTGCTGGGAATTTTGGTTATCTTCACTTTCTGGCTATTATAAATAATGCTTCTAGGTACATTTATATACCAGTCCCTTTGTGAATATTTGTATACAAGTCCCTTTGTGAATATATGTTTCAATTCATTGGGTGTATACCTGGAAGTAGACTTGCTGGCAACTCTGTGTTTAACTAGAAGTAGAGTAGCATGGCAGCTCGATGTTTAACTTTTTGAGGAACTGCCAAACTATTTTTTACAGCTGCTGCACCATTTTGCATCTCCAACAGGAATGTATGAGAGTTCTGGTTTCTCCACATGCTCACAAAGACTTGTTGGTGTTCAGGGATTGTCCTTTTTTTAATAGTCATGCTAATGGGTATGTAGGGCTATCTCATTGCAGTTTGATTTACATTCCTTGGATTGCTAATGATGTCGACCATTTTTTCATGTGCATTATAGAGAAATGTATATTCAAGTCCTTTGCCCATTTTTAAACTGTGTTGTCTTCTTATTGTTCAGTTGTAAGAGTTCTTTATGTATTCTGAATACTAGGCCCTTATCAGTTATGTGATTGCAAATATTTCTTCCCATTTGGTAGACTGACTTAACTTTCTTGATTTTGTCTTTTGATGCACAAGAGTTCATTGTGATGAAATGCCATTTATCTGTTTTTCCTTGGTTGCTGTGCTCTAAGCATCATATCTTAACCAAGATCACAAAGATTTATACCTGTGTTTTCTACTAAGAGTTTTTTACATGTTACACCTGTATTTTGTTTCTAAGAGTTTTATAGCTTTTCAAATTCATTTTTAAAAGAGTACAATTAAAATTTTTTTTAACTTGGCTCCAGATGACAATATCTAAAACTTAGATTTGACATGGAAATCCACAGACAGGAATTCCCATAGCTAAAAGTATACATTAGTAAAAAATTCTGCTGTAGCGGCAGCTATGAACTGGGCTCCTGAAGTACAGTGGGAACTAAGCCATCATCCCTGCTTTGAAGAAACTCACAATACTATGAGAGAGAAGATTTCTGAACAAATACAGTATATATAAAAGTAATAAATACTTGATCTTCTCTTAACCTGACCATCTGTTAAGACACATATTAAGGATAGGGACATAGCCTTAGACATGAAGTCATTTCTCCAAAGTCACATAGCTTGATGGAATTTGAATCAAGATCTACTTGTGTGGCTGATGATATCATTGTCACTGTTCTTCGACTCCTCTGCGTCACTCTGATCCAAGGCACCATCATCATTTTTCTGAGACTCTCGTGCTAGCCTCTTAGCCTTTTTCCGCTCTTGGCCACTAAAATCCATTTTCCTTTCATTAGCCAGAGTGATCATCCCAAAACATACATCAGTTCACCCTTCTCCCTCCTTAAAACTCTCCCATGACTTCCCATCGAAACTAGAATAAAACCCAACTCTCACCATGGCTTATAAGCCCCTTCGTGACCTGGTTTATGGCTACTCCTCTGACCCCAGCCTAGACCACTCACTTCTGTGCTCTTTTGTAGTCCAGGCCTCAATACAAGCAGCACCTTCTCAGAGAGGCTGTCTCTGAACACACAGTGGAAGGCACCTCTTTCCTCCTCCTGATTCTCCCTCACATCATTCCAATATCTGTTTCACAGCACACTTGCCACTGTCTCAAGTAAGTTTTAAATGTATTTACTGGTTTACTGTCTGTCTTCTCCTACTGAATTATAAACTCTATAAGGGCAAGGACTTTGTTTCTGTCATCCATTGCTAGCCCATCCATTCCTAGTTGGGACTGTCTGACACATAGTAGGTGGTTAATAAATATTTGTTGAATTAATTAATAATAAAGTGCACAGTGCTTAGAAGCAGGAAACAACTTCCTGATGGGGCAAAGAAGCAGAAAAGCGGTGAAAGGGAGGACATGAGATGTTGAAAGTCTTTAGAGAGAAGACAATTCGAGCATTTTAAATGGAAGAATCAAGCTCTGAGAGCCCTGCAGAGAGAAGTGAGATGAGGATATTCCAGAATGACGGAGCAGCACGTGTAATGTCATAGCTTTGTGAAACGCTAGCACAATTTTCATACGATTTTACATATTTTTGCCCTCCATAGCTTAAAAGTACTTCAGTATATTTCATTTTATCATTCTATTCTGCATCATCTTTATTTCTATTTTGCAGATGAGAAAATTAGATTTCCAAGCCCTTCACATATACATTTACAGAAAGCAGCCAAGAATACAAATTTTATGGTTGGATCTTTGTGAAAAAAAAAGTTTTGGCCACCCAGGTGGCTCACACCTGTAATCCCAAGACTTTGAGAGGCAAAGGCAGGATTGCTTGAAGCCAGGAGTTCGAGACCAGCCTAGGCAACACAGTGAGACCGTTTATCTACAAAGAAATGCAAAATAAATTTAAAAATTAGCTGGGCATGGTGGTGTTCACCTATAGTCCCGGCCACTTGAGAGGCTGAGGCAGGAGAATCACTTGAGCCCAGGAGTTTGAGGCTCCAGTGAGCTATGATTGTGCCACTGCACTCCAGCCTGGGCAACAAAAAGTTTTCACAAAATCAATGATTACTAAAAAGAAAATGATGTGTACCATTCTAGCTGGAGAAACACTACCTGCTAAAACAAACTCCGAAAGTTCAGCGTCTTCCCGCAACGCAAGTTTATTTCCCATTCAAATGTCGGCCAAGATGAGCATTCCTGGTGTCGTTCCTTTATGCAGTGATTCAGGAACTCAGCCTTATGCCATCTGTGGATCTGCCGCACCCTAGGGCCTTATCACTATCAATTCAGCTAAAGAAAGGGGCAAGAGTGTAAATAAGGAACAACATCTTAAAATCTTTGACTAGAAAGAGCCACATATCATGTCCACTCACCTGTGAGAAATAGTCACTAGTCCACCCCACACGATTGTGAGAAATTAATGGAAAGAATTAGAAAACAGTAGCAGAGGGCTAGGACAGGAATTAGGCATCGTTCCATTGATTCTTCATCTTTGCCTTCCTAAAGCTTGTGTCATCTTCTAAATCCATTAGATATTTTAAGAAAATGAATCTCTGCCTCCAAAACTTACATGAAAATCTCCCTTGGCCTTCATATTGTTTTCAAAACTCATTTTTCTTCCTTTGCCATATCTCTGGATATTTTCCTGAGGAAATAAACTTTCCCACATGTCACAATCATCCACCACTCCTTCACTGGTACTTTGCCAAAGTTCTCTTTTTTAAATACATTTTAGACAGAAACAAGTTTTTCCCAGAAGCCCACATTTTGCCCTCAAGATACTCAGGTGCAAACCTATTTGATACCAGGGGAAGGTACAGACTTCAGAGCACAAATAATTAATTCTTTGGCACTTTCATAAAAATTTTATTATGTTTTAAGAAGCAACCAAAAGCTAAAACCATATTTGACTAAAGAGAAAATTATTTAACTTTTCCTACTCCTTAATTTTCACATCTTTCATTACTCGGTCTACCTGCTCTGAGAACCTCCTCCTACTCCTTCTTGCTTCCTGCTGTGTCCTCACCCAGGCATTCCTGCTCCACAGTCTGGTGGCTTCTCCCCTGAGTTCCATGAGAGTGCTATGTGTATTTCCATCACAATACTTATTATAATTTTTTTTTTTTAAGAGAGAGAGTTTCACTCTGTCACCCAAGCTGGAGTAGAGTTGTATAATCTTGGCTCACTGCAACCTCCACCTCCCAGATTCAAGTGATTCTCTTGCCTCAGCCTCCCGAGTAGCTCAGATTACAGGGGACTTCTACAACACCTGACTAATTTTTGTATTTTTAGCGGAGACGGGGTTTCACCATGCTGGCCAGGCTGGTCTTGAACTGCTGATCTCAAATGTTCCACCAGCTTTGGTCTCCCAAAGTGCTGGGATTACAGGCATGAACCACCGTGCCTGGCCAACCTATTACATTTTTAAATAGCCAATTAATAGTGAAGTTCTTAATATTCTTTATGAGAAATAACAGTTGATGTTGATAATAATCATAGATAACATTTACATACAACTTATGTGCCAAACACTGTTCTAACTACCTTATATATATATATCAAATAATTCAATTCTTACAACAATCATATGGGGTGATTACTGTTTTTATCCCCTTTTTCCAGATGAGGAAACCATGATACAAAAAGTTCAGTTGATTGCCCAAGTCATGTGGCTAAGAAGTGGTGGGGCCAGGGTTTGAACTCAGTCTGTGGATGCTGTTAACATCTGTGGAACTTGTGTTTTGAAAAGACTCTATAACTATTAGATGTGAAAGAAAGTCGTTAAGATTGCTGCATATAGGACAGTTTTCTTTATTTCAAATCACACAGAGTCAATGATAGATCTGAAACTTGCAACCTGTATCTCCCCTTGCCCTTTGCATGGCCTGCTATGGGATTCCCACGCAGCACAAGCATGCAAGGTGCAGAAGCTGCCACCCAGCATGGGTAGTGAAATGTTTCCAGTGCCTGAATTTCTGTATTGACCTAGAGAAAATTTGGATATTGATTCTGTTTCTTTTCTTTCCTTAATTCTAGGTTGTTGGTATTATCTCTTAGTTGTCAAGGTAAATCTTAGAGGCACTAGAGCAATATCTACTCAACATTAAATACTGATCTTTTCAGTGGAAAAAAAAAGTCAAGTGGTCTCTGTTTCTCGATAGCGTTGCCTACAGGTGTCTTCCTTTTCTCTCTTTCACCATCTTCACTGCAGAGGGAGAGGAAATAAAGCATGAAGATATTTATCACATAATCACCTCAAATCAACATCTAAAAAAACAGAATTTATCACTTCCTCTGAAAAAAAGAAAAGTGCCTTTTCATGTAGTCCCCATTTCAGTGGGTGGTACCATCATCTACAGGGGCTAATGGAAGCCAGAAATCTGGTAGTTACCATAGATCCTTTCTCACACCATCTGTAACCAATTAATCACCAATCCATGTTGATTTTTCTCCCCCAAAGATCTCTCTATCATTCTTCATCCTCACCCTCTTTAAACATCCTTCAGTCTACAGTAGAAATGATCTTTCTCAAATGGTGTACTCTAAGTCACTACTTGAAGTAATTTAATGATTTTTATTACCTTCAGGATAAAATTCAAGCTCCTTGGCATGGCATCCAAGGCTGTTGTGTTCTGGCCCATATCCCTTGACCAGTCTAATTTCCTAACACTTCTCCTAAGTCTCATTACTCTCCAACCACATAAAATATATCATAAAACTTATTCTTCTTTCCCTAGCTGACTTTTGCACATCTTTCATTACTCGGTACACCTACTCTGAGAACCTCTTCCTACTCTTTCTCGCTTCCTGCTGCGTCCTCACCCAGGCATTCCTGCTCCACAGTCTGGTGGCTTCTCCCCTGAGTTCCATGAGAGTGCTATGCGTATTTCCATCACAGTACTTATTATAAGGTATTCTAGTTGTCGACTTACTTGTCTTCTTTCCAATGAGGCTGGGCACTATTGAGGGTGGATATTACATTTTTCCATGTTTTTGTATTTTTATATTATTTATCAGTCTATAGAATGACAAATAGTTTTCTAGCCAATTAATAGTGAAGTTCTTAATATTCCTTATGAGAAATAACAATTGATGTTGGTAATAATCATAGATAACATTTACATACAACTTATTGTGTGCCAGACACTGTTCTAACTACCTTATATATATCTCAAATAATTCAGTTCTCACAACAGTCATCTGGGGTAATAGTAATAGTTTACTATTTGTCATTCTATAGACTGATAAATAATATAAAAATACAAAAACATGGGAAAATGTAATAGTTTACGTACTGTTTGTCATTCTGTAGACTGATAATAAAAAAATACAAAAACATGGAAAAATGGATAATTTGCATCAAAAAGAGCTCATTGAATTGGAGATATATATAGTTAGAGAACTTAGAATCAAAGTCTATAAACTGTCAACAGGGTGATTAATGCTAAATTATCCTCCTTAGAAGATAATTGATTTCCATAGAGTGAAAATCTTGTCTCAGAATAGTGATAGGAGAGGCATAACATGACACCTTCACTTTTTTTGAACGTTATCTTGCATCTTGTTCACAAAAGCTGATATGATTTACCCTCCAACTCTGCTGGAGCTATTCTCACTAAGCCCTAATAATTCAATTGGCTTAAATCCTTAACAGTTTAAATGAAGCAATGGATAAACTAGGACTGATAAAGGAGCTAAGAATCCTGTTCTTAAGAAACTTCAACATCATCAACATGACCTTTAGAGAGGTTCTAATAAAACTATAATAATAGCCAGCAATCGTAATAATAACAACAATCACGATTAATACTCATAATACTCTGTACTTATCTCATACCTTTCATCCATGGATCTGAAAGTTCTTTTTACAAGTATCAATTATGACTGACATTCTTGTAAGCTGAATATTCGTAGTGTCCAGAAAATGGATTGAAACAGTTTTAAGACAGGATGGCCCAAAAGGGATAAGTTGCAAGCTCTAGCTCTCCCACTCAATTCCAGCAGCAAACTCTGCTATCCATTAGGTTGAATGGCCTGTGACTGCCAGGAGACTATAAACTGATACAGACAATGATAGTTGGTTAGTTCTATGGAATTCAGAAATTGTGTTAGATGTGATTGCTAAAGAAATCCTGATTATGAGAGTTCTCCATAAAAATTTAGTCATGTCAAGGAAATGAAACTGTCCTTACTGGCCCAAATTGAACCTACAGATACTCATTTTAATGTACTAAAAATTTGGCACAGAAAAATAACTTTTGGTGTTGGTTTAACTTGTAGAAAAACTTGGATTGGGTATTTTTTTGTTAGTTTGCATATGAAATGAATGGACATACTATTATTTTGAGAATGAAGTCTTGGGAATCTTTAATGGTGAGTTTCATGGTTTCATCAAAACCTTAGCCTAAATGGATCAGTTAGGGACTGCCAGGGAAGGAGCAAGGAGGTGCCTGGGTGATCAGTTTTTTATGATGCTGCCCCCAAATCTAAAACACAAAACAAAAAAAAAACAAGAAAATCAAAGGAAAAATACAAAATGTAAAAATATTTTATAAAAAATACAGTATTTTATAAAAATATAAAAACAAAGTAAAATGGAAGAGGAAGGGAAACAATTGGTGTAACACAAGAGGAAAGTTTTTATTCATCCAACCAATGTTTTTTCAGCATCTTCCAAAAACGAGGCATTTTGACATTTTTATTTGCAGGTATGTGTGCATAGAAGACTATAAAGGTGATCTCATCTCCTTTTACTAAGTTCATTGGTCTGTATTAGTCAGGGTTCTCTAGAGGGACAGAACTAATATGATAGATATATGTAAAAGGGAGTTTATTAAGTAGTATTAACTCACACAATCACAATGTCCCACAACAGGCCATCCGCAAATAGAGGAGCAAGGAAGCCAGTCTGAGTCCCAAAGCTGAAGAACTCAGAGTCCGATGTTCCAGGGCAGGAAGTATCCAGCACAGGAGAAAGATGTAGGCTGACAGGCTAAAGCAGTCTAGCCTTTACACTTTTTTCTGCCTGCTTTATATTCTGGTCATGCTGGTAGCTGAATAGATTGTGCCCACTCAGATTAAGGGTGGGTCTGCCTTTCCCAGACCACTGGCTCAAATGGTAATCTCCTTTGGCAATACCCTCACAGACACACCCAGGATCAATACTTTATATCCTTCAATTCCATCAAGTTGACACTCAGTATTAACCATCACACAGTCTCATTCCATTGTCATTAGTTTTGGAAAGCATTTTTTGTTTAGATCAGAGATTTTGCTATAAAATATTAATGCATTAATCAGTTTCTTAAGACTATCATTTTAAGGCTTTGTGTCAGTCTCTTTTCTAAAAATTTTTTTTATTATTATACTTTAAGTTCTAGGGTACATGTGTACAACATGCAGGTTTGTTACATATGTATACATACATGTGCCATGTTGGTGTGCTGTACCCATTAACTCGTCATTTACATTAGGTATATCTCCTAATGCTATCCCTCCCCCCGTCCCCTCCCCACAATAGGCCCCGGTGTGTGATGTTCCCCTTCCTGTGTCCAAGTGATCTCATTTTTCAATTCCCACCTATGAGTGAGAACATGCAGTGTGTGGTTTTCTGTTCTTGTGATAGTTTGCTGAGAATAATGGTTTCCAGCTGCATCCATGTCCCTACAAAGGACACAAACTCATCCTTTTTTATGGCTGCATAGTATTCCATGGTGTATATGTGCCACATTTTCTTTTTTTTATTTCATTTTTATTTATTTATTTTCATTATATCAGCAGAATATCAGGGGGATATGATACATCATTTGGACCTGCATGTACAGCAATGAATTTGGGATATCATCAAGTTAATTGATAGAATTCATTTAATTTATGTACTTAGGCTTTCATGAAACCTCATCTTAAATCATTAATTCTGCTCAGAATAAACAGTACATTTACCTATGTCCTTTGAGTTGGCCCTTACCCCAGTCCCTGGACATCTTGAAACATTATTATCATGTTTGGCTTCTTTATTTAACTGGAAGGGGTATTTTATTCATAGTACATACAGGTATTTTACACATCATGTTGCTTGGTACTTTCATAAAATAGAAGAGAAAACTGAGACTTGTGTATATTGGGTGATCTTATGCAAGGTCGTAAGCTAGTTGATGGAGAATTTGAAATAGAAATCAGGCCTTTGGGTCATCTATCCTCTGCTCCTCCTTCCCAGCTGGATGAAAAATGGCTGACTATCCACCCCTCAACCTGAAAATTAGGCTCTTTTTAGCCAAACTTTGACTACCACCCTCTGTATAAGCTTCAGCAGTGACGCATAAGATGAACCAATTAATAAAAAGCAACACAAGCAGAGATCAGTCAAAAATCTCCCAAACTTAATCTATATTACTTTGATAGATGATACCATCTTTGCCTTCCATTAATCCCTATACTCAACTCAGAGAGAAAAATCCACTTGACCCTCAATTTCCAGATGCACTCACCAGAAGACTAGTCTTGGTAAATATGTTGCAATCAACATTTTAAGTTCAGGTTAACATTTTCTTGTTCTCCACTTCAATTTATTTATTTATTTATTTATTTATTTATTTTTTGAGACACAGTCTCGCTCTGTTGCCCAGGCTGGAGTGCAGTGGCACGATCTCAGCTCACTGCAAGCTCCGTCTCCCGAGTTCACGCCATTCTCCTGCCTCAGCCTCCAGAGTAGCTGGGACTACAGGCGCCACCACCACACCTGGCGAAATTTTTTTTTTTTTTGTATTTTTAGTAGAGAAGGGGTTTGTTTCACTGTGTTAGCCAGGATGGTCTCCATCTCCTGACCTCCTGATCCACCCGCCACGGCCTCCCAAAGTGCTGGGATTACAGGCGTGAGCCACCGCGCCTGGCTCAATTTACTTATTTGTTTCCAGTTCTTTCTTCTTTTTTGTTAAACTGTTTCAAACACTAGCAATTTTTTCACTTCCCTGGGCATCAAACCTACGCCTTCTAGTCTATTTCTTTAAAAAGAAGTTTGGTATTTATACTTACCTAAGGGTAGTATACTTACCATAGTAATTATATTTACTTCTATATGCTATTCTAGTCCTTTATAAACTTTTTCTTTTCCACTTACATTTCTGTTTCTTGAGCATCATCATAGTCAGGTGGCTAAAGGCTGCTCATGGGAAGGGATTTTTTTTTTTCACAAGATTTCAATTTCTGATCATCTGAACAGTTCAGTTCCGAATATCTTCTCATTCCATAATTAACTGTGACACGAAGAGTCCAGTGGAAGAGTCCACAGGCCAACTTACAAAATGTAGGAAGGTTTATGTATTGGTTTCCAAGGACTTCTGTACCACAAACTGGGTGGCTTAAAACAACGGGAATGTATTGGCTCACAGTTCTGGAGACTGGAGGTCTGAAATCAAGGCTCTGGCAGGGCCTTGCTTCCTCCAGAGGTTCTAAGGAAGATTCTTTCTTTGCCTCTTGTTAGCTTCTGGTGGTTTCTGGCAATCTTTGTCATTCCTTGGCTTGCAGCTTTATCACTCCCACCTCTGCCTTCTTCCCTCTGTGTGCATCTGAATCTCCCTCTACTTTCTCTTAAAAAGACACCAGTCAGCCGGGCACGGTGGCTCATGCCTGTAATGCTAGCACTTTGGGAGGCCGAGACGGGTGGATCACAAGGTCAGAAGATCGAGACCATCCTAGTGAACACGGTGAAACCCCGTCTCTACTAAAAATACAAAAAATTAGCCAGGCGTGGTGGCGGGCGTCTGTAGTCCCAGCTACTGGGGAGGCTGAGGCAGGAGAATGGTGTGAACCCGGGAGGCGGAGCTGGCAGTGAGCTGAGATCCTGCCACTGCACTCCAGCCTGGACGAGAGAGTGAAACTCTCTCTCGAAAAAGAAGAAGAAGAAAAAAAAAGACACCAGTCATTGGACTTAGGGCCTACCCTTATGGGTAGCAGGCAGTCATTGAGCCTACTTTATAGCTGAGGAAACTGAGGCACAGGGAGATTAAGTGACCTCATCTTAACCAACTACATCTGCAAAGATCCTCATTCCAAATAAGGTCACATTCTGAGGTTCTGAGGGGACATGGATTTAGGGGGTGTCGCATTCAAGTCAGTATGTTTACTTCTTCCATTCCATCTTACTATTCACCCAAGAGCTTTCAGATGCACAGAGTCCAATATGACCACTCAAAACCTTCTCAGGAAAGCCACCAGTTCATTCTGAAAGTGAAGCAGCACAGAGTGCGAAGACGTTACACAAGCAGGACTGAGTCCTACCTCCTCTTGTTCCTGGCTTTGGAACTTTGCACGAGTCACATAATCCCGCTGGGCTTCCGTGGCTTCATATTCAGATTGGAGTAGCATCTAGATCACACGGCTGCCATGAGAATCTAATGAGATCGCAGACCCAACTGTCTTACATTCGGCATGTGGTGGCTGCTCAGTCATCGTTAACACCCTGCATTCATTCTAGAACTGATGAGCAGGCAATGTGCTGGAGCAAGCAGAGAAAAGCTCCCTTTCCGGTAGCCCTGGGAGCATACCCGCACTGTGCCCAAGAGCAAGGCGTGTTCTGGAAAGAGAAAGGGCAGCCCGCATGCCTGGGAACATTTGCTGAGGTTTGTCATTTTTAAAAAACGTAGTTAGGAAAAACAAACTGAACTCCCGGAGGATGCTTATTAGATTGCTACGCTGTACTTATCTACGATATATGGTGACTAACATCTGAGAAGCTGAAAGCTTTTAATAAGCATTAACTTGTTATTCCCTGTGGGATGGGTAGCAGGCAGTCATCAAGCCTACTTTATAGCTTAGGAAATTGAGGCACAGGGAGATCAAGTGACTGGTTCAAGGTCAGTACCAAGCTGATTGCTAAAGGGACCAACAATGGGCCCTGGAGAATTGAAAAGAAGGCCTTGAGTGGACTTACTTGCTGTCATCTTTATTTTTCCCATCCCCATGGATTCAATCATATAGGCAACTTGCTTCCAGGAACAAGAATAGGGTAACTTGGAAGAGAAAATAAAAATAAAGAAACTACAATAAACAAATGTGGCACATCCATACAATGGAATATTATTCAATCATAACAAAGAAAGAAGAACTAACGTGCTATGCTGTGAATGAACCTAGAAAACATTATGCTGAATGAGAGAAACCAGACACAAAAGACCACATATCATATAATTTCGTTTATAAGAAACGTCTGGAACATGTAAATCCACAGAGACAGAAAGCAGATTTGTGGTTACCAGGGACCAGAGTGGCTTAAAGAATGGCATGTCATTGATTCATGGGAACTGTTTCCTTTTGGGGTGACTAAAGTGTTCTGGAACAACAAAGACGTGATGCTTAGCCAGGCGTGGTGGCTCATGCTTGTGATCCCAGCACTTTGGGAGGCTGAGGTGGGCGGATCACCTGAGGTCAGGAGTTCGAGACCAGCCTGACCAAGACGGTGAAACCCAATCTCTACTAAAAATACAAAAATTAGCTGGCATGGTGGCACACACCTGTAATCCCAGCTACTCGGGAGGCTGAGACAGGAGAATCGCCTGAACCCAGGAGGTGGAGGTTGCAATAAGCCAAGATCACGCCACTGCACTGTAGCCTGGGCAACAAGAGTGAAACTTCATTTCCAAAAAAAAAGAGAAAGAGAAAGAAAGAGAGAGAGAGAAGTGTTGCTTTCACAACATTGTGAATGTACTAAATGCCACACAATTAGGCACTTTAAAAATGGCTAATTTTAGGTGAACAACATTCTCTCTGCAGCTCTCTGTGTCTGTTTGAATCTCCCTTTCTTTTCTCTTATAAAGATGCCAGTCATCAGAGAATGCAATTCACAAAAAGTTACTAAAAACAAATAAATCAATAAAGTGAGCATTTAAAAATGCATGTTAGTCACCACTTGGGGCCTGTGGACAGAAGTGTGAAAAACAAATTACCTGAACTTGTAGAGACCACACCTTCCACCTAACTAATTCTAACTACATGACCCTAGACTAATACCCAAGTCTCAGTTTTCTCAATTGCACAATGGGGGGTTAGATTAAATTGGTGGTTTTCAAACAGCAGTATTTTTTTTTGTTTTTTAGAGACAGGATCTCACTGTGTTGCCCAGGCTGGAGCACAATCGCACCATCAGAACTCCTGGGCTCAAGTGATCTTTCCACCTCAGCCTCCTGAGTAGCTAGGACTACAGGTGTGTGCAACCATGCCCCACTGTTTTTTTGTAGAGATGGGGTCTTGCTATGCTGCCCAGACTGGTTTCAAACTCTTGGCCTGAAATGATCCTCCCAGCTTGGTCTCCTAAAATGCTGGGATTACAGGTGTGAGCCTGGCCTCAAACTGCACTTTTTAAAGCTGCTAAATGTCTTTTAAACAAAATCCTGTGTAGAACCCTAATATATAAAAAGGACGAAAGCCAAGTTAATTGAGGGGATCTGTCTCACCAGCTCCGTACTTCCATCCCTGGGGGCCCCAGAGGCACCCTCTGAACTGTGATGCTCTTGAATAAAGTTGAAAATCCCAGAATAGACTATTTTTAATCTTATGAGCCTATCACCCTAAGGGAAGACCATTTTCCCACCCCCATTTAAATGCAAAATAGTAAAATGAGATGCAAATATCAGTATCATGTATGTTGTTGCTGTCAATAAATATGGACCTGAATGAAAACTTAGAATAGTATAAAACTGAACATGACAGATGTAGCCAGATGTGGGCTGACCAGAAGACCCACAGCAGCTTTGGATGTGTTGGAGGTATGAGCAGGCCCCACTGCTTCTACCTCATCCAAAGTCTAAGCCCAACTTGACCTGATCCAGGTGGCCAAGAGCAGGTCATTGCCATTTGCCCAGGGTTCAAGATCCTTTTGAGCAACCAATGGGGAGAGCCAAAGACTTTTCATGCAAGGTTTGGATCAAGGAGATTGTGGCTTGATATGGGAAAATTTTACGTAAGGATGAAAATCAGAGGGGGTAAAAAAAGCAAGAAGCCAAAGGACATTGACCTGGTCACAATGATTCCTCCAGTTTCTTCTTATCTGTGGCATGTGTAAGAGTTCATTTTAGGTTGGGTGCGGTGGCTCATGCCTACAATCCTAGCACTTTGGGAGGAGGCCGAGGTGGGCAGATGGTCTGAGCTCAGGAGACCAGCCTGGGCAACATGATAACACCCTGTCTTTACTAAAAACACAAAAACTTTAGCCAGGCGTGGTGGCTGATTCCTGTAGTCCCGGCTACTTAGGAGGCTGAGGCAGGAGAATTGCTTGAACCCCAGAAGCAGAGGTTTCAGTGAGTGGAGACTGCCCCACTTTACTCCAGCCTGGCAACAGAGCAAGACTCTGTCTCCAAAAAAAACAAAAACAAAAACAGTTTAGTTTAGAGCTACCACCCCCTACACAGACATTAAGACATCTTTATATAGATCCCACAGATTTTTCAGTACCTGCTTGATTACAGAAAAGCTCAACAACCTGACCACAACTTTATTTACACTTCCACTTATCAATGTTTGTGCCTGACTTTACATGCCAAGAAGGTATTCTCCTTTTCCTCCCTGCAAGGACTCAAGATCTGCCAGGAAGAAAAGAGGGGAGTGAAAGCGGTTGAAATTTTCAGCAGAGCAGAGCTGGTTATCACTTAAGTGTAAATAAATAAGGCGTGAATCCAGAAATGAAGATCACTTTCATGCATTCTTGGATATAAAGGAATTACTCTTAACTCTCCCAGTGTCCAAATTTTGAAAATCTACATTGGGATGAGGGATTACTGAATAAATGTTCTAGGTGCTAGTCTGCACAGTCTTAGATGAAATTATCATAAGAAAAATCTTTTGAGAAAGTTTAATGGAAAAGATCATATATCGTTAAACACTGAAGGTCAGAGAGTTATGGGTAGATCAAAGTACCCCAGACCAGTGGTTTTCAAAGTGTGATCCCAGATGGGCATCACCTGGGAACTCGTTAGAAAAACAAATTCTCAGCCTCACCCTAGACTTACTGAATCAGAAAATCTGGGGGTGGGGTCCAGAAATTAGTGTTTCAACAAACCCTCCAGGCAACTCCAATGCACGTGACAGTTTGAGAACCACTTCGAAATCTTTTGTTCTAATGAATTCCCTAATTTTAGATGAGAAACCCAAGGCCCACAGTAAGTAAATGCCTTTCCCACTATCATCCTGCTGACTGTGTGAACTAAAATAAGAGATGAAAACTTGTTTTACTAGTCATACTTTTAAAAATAAGCCGGTTTTCTTTTCCCCAAAGATTAGAAGAGAATTGATGCTTCTGGTTTGTATTAGGTTCTCTAGGGGGACAGCACTAATAGGATAGATATATATATGAAGGGGCATTTATTAGGAGAATTGACTCACACCATCACAAGGGGAAGTCCCAAAATAGGCCGTCTGCAAGCTGAGAAGCCAGGAAGCCAATCCAAGTCCCCAAGCCTCAAAATCAGGCAAGCCAATAGTACAGACTTGAGTCTGTGGCTAAAGGCCTGAGAGCCCCTGGCAAATCACTGGTGAAAGTTCAAGAGTCCAAAACCTGAAGAACTTGGAGCCCAATGTATGAGGGCAGGAAGCATCCAGCACGGGAGAAAGATGAAGGCCAGAAGACTTAGCCAGTCTAGTCTTTCCACGTTCTTCTGCCTGCTTTTATTCTGGCCGTGCTGGGAGCTGATTAGGTGGTGCCCACCCAGATTGAAGGTGGGTCTGCCTCTCCCAGTCCACCGACTCAGACGTTGATCTCCTTGGACAACACCCTCACAGACACATCCAGGAACAGTACTTTGCATCCTTGAATACAATCAAGTTGACACACAATATTAACCATCACATGGTTTCAAGCCTGCTTTCTGATTCATCAAATGTGAACTAAATTTGCATGATTCTGAGTAAAATCCCATCAGAATTCCCAGTGCCTGGCAAATAATGGGCACTCAGTAAATATTTGTCATAACATGAATCGGCCTCACACAAGGACCATTGGCGAGTACTTCATCCATTTCCTTGTACAGTTAGCAGGTCTCTGCCAAAATGGTTATTACTGAGACCCCAAAACACCACATTTTCTTGCATGGAATAATTTTGACAAGTAACTCAGTTTCTCCTCATTTCCACTCAAATGCCTCCAAAAGTAGACGGAAAAAGAGAAATCCACTGTGAAAACTGAAAAGCTAAGAGAAGTCCCTGAAATGCTATCCATGTGAAATTTCCCCAGCATTTTCTTAGTTAACTTTGTAAACATCTGAGAAGATTTCACTTATTTTAAATAGCTGAAATTTTGTTTGTTTATTTTTGCTTTGCTTTACCAGGATAAAAATTGGAAATGCAGTCTTAGCATGTGTGAAAGCTTTACTTTTTAGGAAAGGCACGACAGATTGAATCTAAGGTGAAAGAAGATCCCAGGGCCAGAAGATTTGAGAAATAAGGCATAAATTCTTCCCCAAAAGAACTCCAAATATAAAACTACCTATATGAAAAGAATGACATCAAAATCAAACAATTATAAGTAATACATTGAATCAATTTGGTTAAGCTTTCTTTTTTCTCAATAGTAAATTCTTGACTTCTTCACATGAAATGTTTAAATTCATAATTGTTTTTCTCTGAATTATCTGTCCTATAGTAAAAATGTTATTTTAAATGGTTTTTATTTTCTTTTATTTGCAAAAAAGCTTCTAAACGATTTTTCTTTTTTTAAAAAAAAGCGTAACGTCTGTACTAGGAGGAATACGGACATGTTTTATTGCTCTAATAATACTTACATCTAATGGTTAAAGCCTTTGGCATCACCAAGTACTCAAGGCTTATATTACTATCAAAAGTCTTTAATGAAGAGGAACAGCAACCAAATTATGTAACACCAAGTCTTACAATTACACATAATTTTAAAGTGCTATACAATTAAGCCATTTACCTAAGAACCACATGATTTTGTGATCAAATAATGTATGTCAACTCTTTATAGGGTACACCTCAATTGCTGATAAATTCTGGACCGCACCAACATTTTAGGAGCCCAAGAAAAAAATTTTTGTCAGTTCTTCATACCGTGTTTTATGCCTCAATTAACAGAATAAGCTGTGTGTGCATATGAATGCGGCACACCCAATTACTTTTTTCGGTGGTATGGAAATGGTAACTGGACCTTCGTCTGGAAGCTTTGCCACTGTGGCTGTCACATTCAAAGGGAAAACATGTATTTAGGAAACCAGCTATGCTGAAGGTGAATTTTCTCAAGGATCAGTTTTTTTCTACCAAGGAATCATGTCCTTTTTGAGAGCAGGGGTTCTTTCAGCCTTAAAAGAACAATGATTTTTATAGTACACAAATCAAATAAAACTTTATTTTTTGGAAAACAATTATTGATCAACATGTATCATCAGCAATGCAGCAAAGTCTCCAGCCAGGCTGCAGAGATTTAGGCTGCTCCATTCTCCAGTGACCCGGGGGTTTAGAGATCCATAGTGATTGCTACTTGCAAAGCTCTATTAATGACACAACTTTTTCCATGCTTTCATAGTAAAATACAAAAGTATGCCAAAGACACCACAAAAGTGATAAGTAAAAAGAGAATAATCTTAAGTAGAGAAAGCCAGACCTCATGAGTGGCAATTCTAAAACAAGTCCTACCACTGGCCTCGTAACTCTTGAAGAACCTTCCTAATTTTCACCTTTAAAATATGAGGCCAATAAACATCAGCTCAATTCCTCTCTGACCTGCATATTTTAATAGCACTTTTCTGGGCCTTGGGCAAAATTATTTTAGCCATCTTTGAATGTTCTGGTCTTGGGAGAAGGCTAAAATCTAATATATTATTTTTTAAAAACTTAAATAGTAGTGCAGTGGAGTTGCATATGTATTTCTTAGTTAGATATATAAACAAAAAATTGCGGATTTGTTGTGCCTCCCTCAGCTCCTGTCCAAGATGGCAGCTCGGCCAACTTGGGTTCGGGGAAGAGCAGGGGGCTTGGGTCTATCAGTCCAGGTCTTAATCCTGACCCCATGCCTAGTGTTGGCACTGGGGGCTCGGCGGCTCAGCCTGGACCCAAAAGCCCACCCTATGGAGGAACCGCCTGAGTCCTCTGACGTCATGGCAGTCCTGAGGGTGATCCCCATTGGGATCTGTTGTAGAAGGTCCACCTAGAAGACTTCCAAATCAAGGACCTGCACCCCCAGTGCTGTAACCTTCTAGGAGGCTTGCCAGGCAACTCAGCCAACCTAAGCATCTCTCTGCAGGCCCCCAGAGAATATGAGGTGCCCTCTTGTTTCCCCACAAGATTACTGAGGGACCCCCTAGGGATCAAACCCAGTCCCTCATCTGTCACCCTGAGGGGAGTAGAGCAGAAGCCTCCGCCTGCCTACACTTTCTCCACCGAGCCAGTATCCCCTTACCCCATACCTCCTTCTTCCCTCGGCGGCACCTACCCTTTCCTTGTGTAGGGTGCTACAAGGGTGAAACTTGACTTATCAGAAATAGAAAATACCTAGTTTCAATATGTTGGAGATTTTAGCCTAATTACAATAGAAATTTCTCTTACCCAGGATCCTAATATCCCTGGAAGTGTGGCTTTCTTTCTACTCCTACTGCTTTTGAACTGGGCTCTTGCTTCCAAACTTATATTCTTTCAATCTGTCACGTAGGCCTGTATTTCCATCTGATTATCAGTGTGAGCAAGGAGCCTTGTGCAGATAAAGACTCCCAGTTCAGCCCTTCCATAACAATTGCAAAAAGCAGATGGCTGCCATGGCCCAGACCTGTCATTCCAACTACTCAGGAGGCTGAGGTGGGTGGACTGCTGGAGCCCAGGAATTTGAGACCAGCCTGGGCAGTATAGCAAGACCCCTGTTTCAAAAAAAAAAAAGCAAGGTGTGGAATGATGACCATAACCTGCTGTCTTCCGGTTAAGAAAAGGAAAATAAGACTTTTTCTTTTTCCTTTCTCTCTCTCTCTCTCTCTCTCTTTCTTTCCTTCCTTCCCTACAGGGCCTTACTCTGTTGCCCAGGCTGAGTGGCACAATCACAGCTCACTGTAACCTTGAATCCCTGGGCTTAAGCTATTTTCCTGCCTTGCCTCCTAAGTAGCTGGGCCTACAGGCACGTGCCATCACACCCAGCTAATCTTTTTTTTTTTTTTTTGAGGGGATGGTTTATATCAAGCAAATTGATTTACTCAAAATGTCTTTAATGTTTGAAAACACCCAATCTCCCACAACAACCAAAAACTCCACGTGAGTTGGAATCTCCCACCGTGGGTGGCTTGAGAACGTGCGAGGGTATGACTGGAGTAAGGAGGCAAGCCGGGCAGTGGTCACCATGCATCAGGGCCACCACGGGAGGGAAGACGAGGGGTGGGAGGCTGAGAGCCCAGGAGGAAGCAGTGGCTGGTGGGAGACACGGACCCCAAACTCACAACAGAGGGAATCTAACACAGTCTGGGCAAGGACCTGGGGCACCAGCTGCCCCACTGTAGCCTCCCTGTGGGGGTCTTGACCCTCTTGAGGTAGCATTTCACACAAATCTACAGGTGAATGGAGCAGGCCAGGCCACGGGAAGCCTCACCCCAGGACAGGAGAACCTGAGTGGAGGCCGCTAGCCTTGGGGAGTCCAGAACATTCAGATAATATTTAAAAATTTTTATTATTATTATTTGTAGAGACAGGACCTCACTATGTTGCCCAGGCTGGTCTCAAAATTCTGACCTAAAGCAATCCTCTCACCTTGCTTCCCAAAGTGCTGGGATGACAGGATGACCTTGCCTGGCGAAAAGATTTCATAGTCATATTTGCTTGGATCTGCATAAAGACTGGAAGAAAACTTTTTAAAAAGTGATAGACAACCTTTTTATGTTAGTGAAAGTGTGAGGGAAACAAGGAATTATTTGCCTTTTGTTTTTTATATGATTCTGGTTTTTTGTGTTTTCACTTTTTGCGAAGAAATATTAAAAGGGTTGTTGCTTTTGTTTGTGTTTTTTAGTGGTTTTGATGATAAGCCAGGTCTGGAAAGTTGCAGGGCTTCCCAGGAGTTTTTTTTTTTTTTTAGATGGAGTCTTGCTCTGTCACCAGGCTGGAATGCAGTGGCACAATCTCGGCTCACTGCAGCCTCTGCCTCCCGGGTTCAAGTCATTCTCCTGCTTCAGCCTCCCAAGTAGCTGGGATTACAGGTGCATGCCACCATGCCCAACAAATTTTTGTATTTTTATTAGAGATGGGGTTTCACCATGTTGGCCAGGATGGTCTCCATCTCCTCACCTAGTGACCCAGCTGCCTTGGCCTCCCAAAGTGCTGGTATTACAGGCATGAGCCACCGCTCCTGGCCCCCAAGAGAGCTTTTAAACGTAAATCTGGTCATGTCCCACTACAGACACCCTCCAACAATGTCAAATCATGTTTGGGATAAAATCAAGCTCATTTAGCATGAATGGTGAGGTCACTGCTGACCGGAGCCTGCCCTGCTTCTCAGTCTGCCCACCCTAGGGCATGCCAGCTACCCCTCCATTCCTGCCTGCCCCTCCCTACCTCTCACAACTCCTCACTTTTCTCAGAAGATGCAGCCTGGCATCATTCTTTCCACCATCTGCCCTGCCAAGAATTTGCCAGAATAAATAAGATTCTCCTTTCTATGTCACACTACACAACATTTTAAAAATATTTATTTATTTGGAGACAGGGTCTTGCTTTGTCACCCAGGCTGCAGTGGTATGATCATAGCTCACTGCAGCCTTGATCCCTGGACTCAAACAATCCCCCCACTTCAGCCTCCCCAGGAGTTGGGACCGCAGGCATGTGCCACCACACCTGGCTAATTTTTTAAGTTTTAGTTTTAGTAGAGATGAGGTCTCACTATGTTGCCCAGGCTGCTTGAACTCTTGGGCTTAAGCAATCCACCCGCCTTGGCCTTCCAAAGGGCTGGGATTACAGGTGTGATCCACCATGCCTGGCCAACATTTTTAAAAAATGTCTTTCTATGCTCCCACCTCCCAATCGGGGACAATAGCATTCTCAGTTGGGGTAGTGTTTGTTGAAGGAATGAATAAATGATTTTCAGTGTTAATGAAAATATTTTGAGAATAACAAAATAAACGTAGAAGAAAGCTCGTTAGATCACTTAAATCTGTGATGTTTTTAAAAAGATATGTGTTTGTGTTAGTAAATAAACAGCAAAATTCTGATCAGGATAATGGGGTTATAAGTTTTAGCCAGGGGACTGCTAAGTATGTTAATAGATAAGAATCATCTGTAATTGACATGCTCTTTGTATGCCCACAATGCTGCTAGCTGGTTTCTCAGGCCCTGGACAATGTTAGACCTCACTCGTAAGTAAAGAAAACCTGTTTCCCTTGTTTGCACAGTGAATTTACTTAAGGAGCACTGTCTTCATGGGTGAAACAATGGTGGTTTTACTGCTCTTTACACATAAATTATCACAAGGTGGGAATGAATCTAAATGAGGTCATACAGTGTTTATGAACATGACATGAATTAATTTCATGAAGATAAGTCGCCTTGTGCTCTATATGATCAGAAACTGTTACTTTCTATATGAAAAATAATGGTAAACTTTTGTCCCTCTATCTTCTGTCTTGACTTTCAAATTTTTTAAAAACATATTCTGCAGTGATTGAGTAAATTGACTTTTTAAAGAATTTCTACTTTATATTTTTAAAAATAAATTTGTAGTCATGAAAATATGAATATGTCACCTGACTTCTCAATAAGATCTTCATTGTAACAACTCAATTAGCTTTTGAAATGGTCTCATCTAGCTAATACCCTGCTTTCCGAAGAAATAATCAATTACTTTTGAACCAGGGAAATCTCTGATAGTAGATCAAAAAAACATACAAACAAACCTGGAACAGGATAAATTAATAGTGCTTTGATTCTTCAAAGAACATACGTTATTTCAATCCAACAATCAGCTGTTTAAGAGTCCATGCCCCCTTTCTGAAGTTGAACATTAGCTTGCTAAGAGCTTTTCTTTAAAAAAAGGTACCATGAACTGATTTAGCTTGCTACCACATATGAAATGTGGTTCTAATGACAGAATTAATTTTTCATGAGTTACGAATTCTTTGAAATTGGAATCCAGAAAATTATACGTGGGAGTCACTTCTTCCTTTTCTAATTAAGTGGATAGTATTGTCTTCACCATCCAGCTGGTTTCTCAGAAACCAAAGTTGGCTTCTATATAAATATAATTTCATTTTATGGGAAGTAGGTTCTCCCACACCACATGCCTAAGCTTCTTTAGATGTAAATGGCATGGCATGAAGGCCTGTCCTTCCAATCAAAACGTGAAACCAGCCTTTCCAAATGGCTTAATATTTAACTATTAACTATTAAGAGCAACGATTGCTTAAAATAAAAGCCCTTGGCATAATAACCATTTTCACAAAACTAATTCCCTCAAATAGCCATGTCCTAATGGACCAATAAAACTTGCCTTGTCGTGTCTGAATGCGGCATTAGAGCCTTTTAGAACTGGCTGTAATTGGTAATCACTGTTCAGGTGAAACTGGGGGGCGGGGAGATTGATAGAATAGTACTTTATACTGAGCTTCCACAGGGCCTTTCATCTGAAGATCTCAAAGCACTTGACAAACACTAATTAATATTCGTGATACCCCAGTGAGGGAGGTAAGTGTTATTATCCCCATTTCGCAGATGAGATGAGGTTAAGTCAGGTAACCTGGTGAGTCAGGGACAGAATGAAGGGCTCCTAATTCTCAGTCTTGTGCTCATACAACCATTACAAGGGCCTGCCATGGAAAACATAAAAGGAAACACACCTCGTTTTCAAATCCCCCAAGGTGAACACATCAATTGTAAATGGGATCACAATTAAGCCACTTGGTTTTAACAACAGTAATACCGTCTTGTAATCGTCAAACTTCATTTTGAGACAAATAGAAAATAGTATTAAAAGTAGTTTCCTTGAAGTGTAAAAATAAAGGTTATTTTATCATGAGAGGAGCCATACAGAAATTTGTGTTGAACAATTTGATAAGGTGGCCAAAAAGTTGGATTTCACTTTTATTCAGATGGTGGGTTAGATCCTTGCACAACTCTAACATTCTGAGGACAGATCCATCCTTTTAGAGTTTATGTCCTAGTATGGAGTGTAAATGGGTACATTACTCAATAAACGTTAGTTAAACCAACAAAACCAACTAAATGCCAAGGTGCTGGGGGCATGTGAAGAGGAATAGGATAGAACTCTACCCTCAGGGGGGGCTAGGGAATTAAGGAAAGACATAGAATACAAGAAAGTAATTTTAAAATTTGGGGAGAAGAGCAGGAATGGTCCAAGCATTCAGTGTGAAAACACCAAGGTTCTAGGTTCAAATTGGAACATTAAAGGTTTTGATGAGTTCTCAGAGGCTAAGGCCATTGCTTCTGGAAACTGTATTAACTCTTACATACCATCATGGTGGCTTTTTCAGCTAAAGCTAATTGGCTTTCAAACAACGTGTTGGATTTTTTAACTCATTGTTTAAAACGCTGAATATTATAATAAATACTGTTTGGTCCAAGAGAAGACTTGGAAATAGCTTACAGATGAGTAGGGAGCCAGGCATACTGGCCTTCTTTGGGTTTCTCCAAAGCCTCTCTGCCTCAGGGTCTTTGCATTCTGAGTGTTAGATGATTCAGTCTACCCAGAATGCCTTTCCCACCCTCCCTCCCCACCTTCTTCACCTGACCAACTCTCACTTATCCTTTGGATTTCTGCTTAAACATCATTTTTTGACTCTTTAGAATAGTTACAGCTTCTGAGAACTCTTTGCATATTTCCTTCATAGTAACTATCTCAGCTTGTAATGAAATATTTGGATTTTTAAAAATTAATGAATTTCTATCTTTCTTCTACTCACTGCCTCTAATTGTAAGAGATCTGTATCTGTTTTGCCTACTGTTATAGCTTTAGCACACAGGAGGTCCTTAATAGAAACTTGTTGGATGAATAAACACACATGGTGTTAATTGCTGAGAAACTGGAAACTAGGAGCATTTGGGCAGAGCTCATACTAAGAGAAAGGCAGCTTCAGTTAGTGGAGAGCAAGACTGGTACTATCAGTGAGGCCCCAGTGTTGCTATGAGCTGGCTCGCCACTCACAGCTAGGCCATGGTGTTCATCCATTTAACATAAACTATTCCACAGCACAGGATACCAGTGTCATTCAAGGACATTCAGTCACTCTAATCGATCAAGACAAAACAAGAATATTGTCCAAGCCATAAAACCATCCAGCCATCCCCTATTCGGGCTAAGATGAGTCACTGCTGCTGCTTTGACAATTACAATGTTAGCCTTGCATTGTTCTTCTCACCTGCAATGTAAAAATTTCTATCGTGGAATAGTTCCTCCTTCCTGACAGAGCCTTGAACCCTCCCTAAAATCTCCTAAACATGTCCCAGTCCTATAATAAGATCTTTTCAACATCCTCTTACTGAGATGCCCCATGGTCCCTCATGATGTGAGGTCTCCCTCATCACAATGAGCCAACCGACCCAATTTCATCAATAAACCAACTTTGTGTCTCTGGTGGTGTTTGACTTGGGGACATGGAAAATACAAAGACTTGTATATAATGAGACAAAAAAAGGATACACAGCTGTTCAAATATGTCTCCCTTCCCAGAGAATGATTTAGGACTGGGAATATTTCACTCCAGGAAGTCATTCAATCGATTTTCAAGATATTATTGAAACACTGTATTAATATAGATCTTCCTAGATTATCAGATGATTTAAAAATCTCTTCACATTGGATTTTGGAAAGCAAACAATTAGGAATTCTTTTTATGGAATAATTTTTAATGTGTTTTTATATATTCTTAAATGAAAATGGGTGTATATTCCTTGGAATTGTCAATGTGAGGTAGCCAACTAGAAGGAAACAAGATAACTTCCAAGGTTAATCTGCAAGGTACATAGATCAATGTGGATAATCAAAGACTGATTAAAGTTTTTGTAAGAAACACTTTTTATGCTTCTCTCAACTGCTTCATGTAGGCTACCACCTCAAGGGGAAACTGCAGTCTATGTTTTTGCTATTTGTTTTTTTTTTCCCCCTCTCTATTCAGTTACCTAAAGACCTAATATATTTGGGCATTAGAATGAGAATGTATCTTCTCTATCTCTGTAATCCAATTCATTTCTTCCTAACAATTCTAGTTTCAAACTCCGCCCTCTGCCTTTTCTTGAGCAACTGACAGCAAATTCATTCAAAGCATTCCCAAAGCCAAGGGCAGATTTTAAAGGTTGTTCACAGTCAGCTGGGGCCATGTATCTCAATCTTTTGTATCTTAGTTTCCTTTGCAGTGACAAAAATTTTCTGATTTCATCAACTGCTGGGTGTTCCCTGGAGTCCCCACTGAAAGACAATGCTTTAGATTCTAGTACTCCTTAAGCTGGTACGTCAAAACCCCCCGTCTCACATGAAGAATTATTCATCTCTTTAGAATGGAGCTTTCAGTCAAACTTGGTGTCACTCCTCAATATTCTGCTTATTGTTTCAATTTCATTAAATAATCTGTGTTTTCTGTTGCCTTATTGGATCCAAAGAGAACCTTTGCCAGACCATCTTGGAAACATCCTTACCATGTGTCTCTCATGCTGCCCCCAGTTCTGGTCTAGCATCTCAATTCTTTTACCTACATATTTATCTTTTCTTGCCCATCTCATCTTGCTACTCCTCTTTCTTTCTTTGTGTGTATATTGCATTTGAAGCTCAGCTTGTTTGAAATTAAACTCATTATTTGCCCTTTCCCACCTCCAAATTAATCCCTCACTGCCTTCTCTTTTAAATATAGGTCTTTCTGCTAATTTATTTCCATTTTCCTTGACCCTGACATTAAAGCAATTTTCAAACCCCATCAGTTCTTCCTTCACAGTCTCCTTTTTCCATTCCCTCTTTCATTCCCTTGGACTACTCCCAAGTCTGCTGTCTCTGTCTCTCTTTTCTCCATTCTGTCTGCCAGATCATTGCCAAATTAGCCTCTGCTGAATCTTATTTCAATCATGCTATAGCCCTGTTAACAAATATAAATAAAGATACATCTACCGAATCTAGTTCAGACTCTAGTTGGAGTTGGGTGGGCTACAGGGCTTCCCCTCACCCCTACAGAGTTTTGAAAAAAAGACAGTGTTTAACAGTCAGAACCAGAATTCAGATGCAAATATTTCAACTTTAAATCTTCTATAACCTAACTGCAAGACTGTGTGACTTCTTGCTAAACTTCATTTCAATATGTTTATATATTTCATTTGTAAAAAAAAAAATTGACCAACATGCAAAACACACAAACACACACACCACTGTAGTACTGGAAGAGCTACATAAGTGTGCTTCTGAATAACTCATTAAACAGTGACCACCTCTTGACATCCTCTTGTCTTTCCTCTCCATTCCAAGGTTTACCAGCAATGCAAACATTTGATACTACAGCGTTTTTACAAATTGAAGGTTCGTGTCAATCCTGCCTTGAGCAAATATATCGCTCACTTTGTGTATATGTGCTCACTTTGTGTCTCTGTGTCACATTTTGGTAATTCTCAGAATATTCAAATTTCAAAGTTTGAAATATTTCAAACATTTTAATTATTACTATATCTGTTTTGGTGATCTGAGAGCAGTGATCTTTGATGTTACTATTGTGATTGTTTTGGGGTGCCATGAGCTACACCTATATAAGACAATGAACTTAATTGATAAATGTTTTTGTTCTGACTGCTCCACTGACCGTCTGTTCCCCCATCTCTCCCCCTCTCCTTGGGCCTCCCTATTTCCCTGAGACACAGTGATATTAAAATTAGGCCAATTAATAGCCCCTACAATGACCTCTAAGTGTTCAGGTGAAAGGAAGGGGTACAAGTCTCCCACTTTAAGTCAAAAGCTAGAAATAATTAAGCTTCAATCAGTGAAGGCTGAGAAAGGTAAGGAGGCTGCAGAAGAAAAACTGACAGCTGGCAGAGTTGGTTTGTTAGGTTTAAGTAATAAAGTTTTCTCCATAACATAAAAGTACAAAGTGAAGCAGCGAGTGCTGATGGGGAAGCTGCAACAAGCTATCCAGAAGATCTAGCTACGATCATTGATGCAGGTAGCTATACTAACAAATTTTCGATGGAGACAAAACAGCCTTGGATTGGAAGAAGATGCCATCTAGGACTTTCATACCTAGAAAGAAGACAATGCTTGGCTTTAAAACCTCAAAGGAGAGGCTGACTCTCTTGTTAGGGGCTAATGCGGCTGGAGACTTTAAGTTGAAGCCGATGCTCATTAACCATTCTGAAAATCCTAGGGTCCTTAGGAATGACACTAAATCTACTCTCCTTGTGCTTGAAAAGGGGACAATAAAGCCCAGATGACAGCACATTTGTTTAAAACATGGTTTACTTAATATTTTACGCCCACTATTGAGAACTACTGCTCAGAAAAACATTGCTTTTTCCAAACATTACTGCTGATTGACAATATACCAGGTCACCTATGAGCTCTGATGGAGATGTACAAAGAAATTAGTGTTGTTTTCATGCCTGTTGAGGTGGTTTGGATCCGTGTCCCCACCCATATCTCATGTTGAACTGTAATCCCCAGTGTTGGAAGTGGAGCCTGATGCAAGGTGATTGGATCATGGAGATGTTTCTCGTGAATGGTTTGGCGCCATCCCCTTCATGCTGTTCTGGTGACAGTGAGTGAGTCCTCATGGGATCTCATTGTTTAAAAGCATGTAACATCTTTCCCTTTGCTCTTGCTGCTGCTGCCATGTGAGACCCTTCTCTCCCCCTTCACCTTCTGCCATTATTGTAAGTTTCCTGAGGCCTCTCCAAGTCATGCAGATGCCAGCATCATGTTTCCTGTACAGCCTGCAGAACCCGGAGCCAATTAAACCTCTTTTATGTATAAAATACATAAAAGTCTCAAGTATTTCTTTAAAGCAATGTGAGAACTGACTAATACATCTGCTAATGCAACATCCATCCTGCAGCCCATGGATCAAGGAGTATTTTGACTTTCAAGTGTTATTACTTAAGAAATACATTTTGTAAGGCTGTAGCTGCCATAGGTGGCCATTCCCCTAATGGACCTGGGCAAAGTTAATTGAAAACCTTCTGGAAAGGATTCACTATTCTACGTGCCATTAAAAACAGTCACGATTCATGGGAGGAGGTCAAAATATCAATATTGACAGGAATTTGGAAGAAGCTGATTCTAACCCTCATGGATGACTTTGAGGGGTTCAAGCCTTCAGTGGAGGAAGTCACTACAGATGTAGTGGAAATAGCAAGAGAAGTAGAATTAGAACTGGGAGCCTGAAGATGTAGTCGTATTGCTTCAGTCTCATGATAAAACTTGAGTGGATGAGGAGTTGCTTCTTATGAATGAGCAAAGAAAGTGTTTACTTGAGAGGGAATCTACTCCTGATGAAGATCCTGTGGGTATTGTTAAAATGACAACAAAGGATTTAAGTATTACACGAATGTTGTTGATAAAGCAACGGCAGGACTTGAGAACATTGACTCCAATATTTAAAGAAGTTCAACTGTGGGTAAAATACTATCAAACAGCATTGCATGCTACGAGAAATCTTTCATGAAAGGAAGACTCATTTGATGTGGCAAACCTCATTTTTTTTTCATTTTAAGAAATTGCCACAGTCACCCCAACCTTCAGCAACCACCCCCTGATGAGTCATCGTCCATCAACATGGAGGCAAAATCCTCCACTAGCAAAAAGATTATTACTCACTGAAGGCTCAGATGGCGATGACCATTAGCATTTTATAGCAATAAATTATTATAAAATTAAAATATGTTCATTGTTTCAGACATAATGCCACTGTACACTTAATAGATTATAGTATAGTGTAAACATAACGTTCATATGCACTGGGATACCAAAATATTTGGGTGACTCACTTTATTGAGAGATTAACTTTATTGTGGTGGTCTGGAATGGAAACCACAATATCTTTGAGGTATGCCTGTAGTGAAATATCCCAGCACTGTGTCAGTCAACAACGACAACAGTCATGGGTATTGAGGAAGTTCAGGAATTGTGTATTCCATGAATATGCCTTCTGAGTTCCTGTCCTCTTAACAAACCCTCTAGAGTGGTTCTCATGGCACCCCCTGTTAATGTGGCAAAACAGCAGTTGAGCACGGCTGAGGGAGCTCTGGCAAAGATGTCCTGAAGGCACTGTCCTGCATGTGCCCTGTTTGGGAAAACTGAGGGAAACCTTAAGGCTACAGTTAATTAGGAATGAATTTTTTAAATCAATGCTTAGGAAGAATGGACTTTACTGTTAACATTTTTTGAAGAATGAATTTTAAGACTATGATTATTATCAAGAGTTTTAAATGACATGATAAAATGCTTGTAAAATTATCTCAAGTGTTAACTGCAAATACAAAAGTGTGATGCCAACTTTGTAAGTATAGACACAAATATTTATGGAGATCTGCATAGGAGATTGAAAGGAAATATGCCAGAATCTTTATAGTGATTATTTCTAGAAAGAGGATTATGAAAGATTGTTTTCATGTCCCTGTTCTTTTAAAATGTTCCATAAGTAGGTGTTACTCTTAGAATTATAAAAAATAATATATTTTTCTTTAGAAACGTTATTTGTTGAATTTTGTTTGAAGAGTTATACATTTGTACGATTTCAATATCAAAATACTTTAACGGCGTAAACATTGAGAAGTCTTACTGAGGGTGGAAGCAGGACGTGACTCAGGAGGCAGCACTCAATCAACTTCAGAGGCAGGACCCAGACACCGGACCAACTGAAGACTAATTAAAACAGAGAGGAGTTGGAAGCACCTTTCTATAAGACACACCTACCAGTGTGCCAGGTCAGTTTACCATTGCCATGGCAACAACCGGAAGTTACCACCCCTTTCCATGGCAACAACCCAACAACCCAGATGTTACCATCATTTTCCTAGAAATGTCTGCATAATCTGCCCCTTAGTTTGCACATAATTAAAAGTGGGCATAAATATGACTGCAGCACTGCCTCTGAGCAGCTATTTTGGGCACACTGCCTATGGGGTAGGCCTACTCTGCAGGGAGCAGTACTTCTGCTGCTGTACACTGTTGGTTCAATAAAAGTTGCTAATGCCACTGGCTTGCCCTTGAATTCTTCCCTGGGGGAAGTCACGGAACTTCCCGGGCTAAATCGCAATTTGAGGGCTCACTTGCCCTGCGTCGTCACCTCTACTCTGATTTTCATCTCTTCCACTTCTCTATGAACAACTACTCATTTAGTTTCCTCTGCATTCTTCCCGAGTTCTTTTTGCAGATATAAGCAAATATGAAAGCATGTTGTTATCCTCTCCCCTTTCTTACACAAAACATTACATACACTGCTTTGCACTTTGTTCTTTTCAGTTCATTTATCCCAGTGATATTTCCATAAGAGTACATGCATAAAGCTTCCTCATTTATTGTCACAGCTGCATAGCAGTCCACTGTGTGGATGTTTAACTGTATTTGTTTCTTCTTTTTGACTATTACCAAAATAATGACGACATGAAGAATCTTGTATATACCTCAATTTTTAAAGTTTGCAGGTGTTTTTGTAGGATAAATATGTAGAAAGGGGTTTGCGGTTCAAAGGGTATTTTTCATTTTGATGATTGCCAAATTGTCCTCCATAGCAGCGACACTATTTTACACTCTTCTCAGTAATGCTTGTGAGCATCTGTTTTCTACATCCTTGCCAACGTGTGTGTTGCCCAACTGATTTGTTGAACCTAATCTTATAAATTAAAAATGGCTTTTAGCAAAGTTTTATTCATATCTTTCTTACATAAGGTAGATAAATATTTTTTCACCTATTTAAGAACCATTTGTATTTCTTTTTTGTTCAAGTCCTTTGCCTTATTTTTCTAATGGATCATGGATTCTTGTTTATTTAAAGTCGGGAAATTATCCTTTGGTTAATTGCAAATTCAATTTTTTCAGTTTATTATTTGTATGGTGATATGTGGTAGTCACATCAAATAGTAGGTTTGGGTTTTTTAAATGAAGTTAAAATTAGGAATCTCTTTAGAGTGGCTCTGACATTTGAGTCATAATTAGAAAGACCTTTCCTACTTCAAGTTTATAAAGGAATTTCCACATTTTTCATAGCACTTCCATGTCTTCAGTATTGACACTTAGATCTTCAGCGTTTTTCATGATCTACATTGTAAGAATCCAACTTTAAGTTTCTTGAATGGCTACCTCAGGCCCCAGCACCACCAATTCATTTTTTAAAAAGCTCTTTATATCACACGAATTTGAGTTTCCACCTTTTTCATGTACTTTCTTAAAAGTAATATAATTTTCAAGAAAGAAAGAATGCTCTGTGGAAGCTGAAGAAAAGAGCTCCTTCAGATCAACTACTTGGTGATGCAGAGAATAATAACATTTCTTTTTTCTTTTTGATACAAGGTCTTACTCTGTTGTTCAGGCTGGAATGCAGTGGCACAATCACGGCTCACTGCAGCCTCAACCTCCCTGGGCTCAGGTGATTCTCCCAGCTCAGCCTCCTGAGTAGCTGGGACTACAGGTGTGCTCCATCATGCCCATCCAATTCTTTTGTATCTTTTGTAGAGATGGCGTCCCGCCACGTTGCCCAGGCTGGTCTTGAACTCTGGGGCTCAAGTGACCCACCTTCGTGGCCTCCCAAAGTGCTGGGATTACAGACATGAACCACCAAGCCCAAGCAATATATTTTTTTACAACACAGTACTATTAAATTTTTCTACATGTTTTTTTAAAAAAGTAAAGATCACCTAAATTACATTATCACAGACAACACCTTGGCATATAGCTAGTTTTCTTCTATATAATGTAAATATGTGAAAAACATTTTTTCAAGAAGTTTCCATTAGAAGAAGAAATAGGATAGACATAGTAGGAGGCTACCTAACTCTCAAATAACAAAGATGGGATCGAGAAACAAGCTTAACACAAATGAGAGTGATTAAAGCCATTTAAATCGCTAAGAGCGGTGGTTCTCAAACTTATTAAGAATCAGAAACACCTGGAGGGTTTGTTCTCCCACAGACACCTTGGCTCCACCCCAAAGCCAGAAGCAGTACATCTGGGGCAGAACCTCAAAATTTGCATTTCTAAGGAGTTCCCAGGTGATGCTAATGGCTCTGCTCTGGAAGCCATAATTTAGGACCGACCGAATTAGAGTAAAATTTGAGTGCGTGAAGATTCAGATAAAAGGACTATGTAATTTTAGGTTGATTTAAGGCCAGCCAGAAATTTCTTATTTGGCCCCTGTGGAAATGATTCCAAAAGGTGTTAATCCCCTTCCCGCCTAAGGAGAGTCAATGCTCTAACCCTAATTGAGGACGTCCTGGCTGAGTAAGAATCTTGCCATGTCCTGGGGTGATCCTTCTAATAGTAGTAGATGGAGACGGTGCTGGAATGCCTGCTTTGGTTCAGATCCCCAGAGTTACCTGCAAAGTTCGTTTTAAATTCTATGTTCCTGATGTCCATCTTAACTTTTTCTCACACACACACACACACACACACACACACACACACACGCAAAATGCTCTGATGGCACCTACGTTCCAACGCTGAGCACGAGTAGACAGCCGGTAAACCTAGGAGCCACAAATACATTATCCTTTCATCATGTGCGCTGTATGGGGGCATTAGGCAGAGAGACCTCAGCAGGGCTCTGGTCTGCTCTTGAACAGCTTCCACTCTGGCTGCTGTGAGGGACAGGGTGAGTCAGGGAGGATATAGAGGAGGCTACAGCAAGAATCTGGGTAAAAACCAGTGCTGTTGAGACCAGAGTGGAAGCAGTGGAGAAAGACAAAAAAATCCATTTGAGATGCATCTTGAAGGAAGAGCTGAAAGGAGCTGCTGCTGGTTACATGTGGGTGATGGGGGTCGGGGCAGGGGACAGAGAAAAAGCAAGAGGGATATTAAAAACAAGTCCATAACTGGCCATGGACAAAACAGAATATGATTTTTCAAAAAATAAAAATAAGTGAATTAGGTACTTTCAAAAAAAATTGGAAACTTCCTCTACATACATAGAGCCTGGGGATGTGGTAGGTCAAAAAATGGTCCCCTCCAAGATATCTACTCAAATCCCTGGAACCTGGCATTGCGACCTGATTTGGGGGACAAAACAAAAAGGTCTTTGCAGAGTTAATTAAGAATCTTGAAATGAGATCATCCTGGATTATCTGGGTGGGTATTAATCCAATGACAAGTGTCCTTATGAGAGGGAGAGTCAGAGGGAGGCTTCACACAGACACTCAGGCAGAAGAGGAGCAGGCAATGTGACCACCGAGGCAGACTGGAGTGATATTGCCTCCAGGACAGCCTGCAGCCAACAGAAACTGCAGGAGGCGAGGAAGGATCCTCCCAGAGACAGCAGGGTGCAGTGGCACGATCTCAGCGCACTGCAACCTCCGCCTCCCAGGTTCAAGTGATTCTCCTGCCTCAGCCTCCCGAGTAGCCGGGATTACAGGCGCCCCGCGCTACCACCAGCTAATTTTTGTATTTTTAGTAGAGACAGCGTTTCACCATGTTGGCCAGGCTGGTCTCGAACTCCTGACCTCAGGTGATTTGCCCACCTCAGCCTCCCAAAGTGCTGGGATTACAGGCGTGAGCCACGTCTCCTGGCTGAAAGAATACATTTCTGTTGTTTTAAGTCACCCAGTTTGTGATAATTGGTTGCAGCAGCCTTGGGAAACTAACAGAGGAGAGAGAGGGAAATGCTTCATGGATATTATCTGTCTATTCATTGGATGTCTCCCTCATCACTCCCTCACTAAAGGATTTCTGTCTGTCCTTTCACTGCTGTGTCCCCAGAGTCTAGAGAAGTCCAAGTACCTACTAGGCAGTCCGTAAATATTTGCTGAACCAAGTAATAGTGGAGAATGTGATTTCCGATATAGTTGATAGTATGAAATATAAAGGCTGAAATGAGGAGAGGACATTTCTTCAAGGTGGGGGCACAGATCTTAATAAAGAGGCAGGAAGGAGCTCTGAGCAGAAATGGGCCATGATTTTTCCCTTTTGGAAGTTGGTTCAAGTAGGGGGAATGGCAGCCTTTGGAGGAAGCAGGATGAGTGCTTTAGGACAGGTTCTGGGAGTGTGGGTTAGCTCGGCAGTGGGAGCACTGAGGGCTTTTAGCAGCAGACTGACCTGGTAGAAACGGTATTAAGAATTTTATATGTTTCTGTACCTGCCACAGATATTATTATTATTATTATTATTATTATTATTATTATTATTATTATTTGAGATGGTGTCTTGCTTTGTCACCCACGCTGGAGTGCAGCGGCATGATCTCAGCTCACTGCGACCTCTGCCTCCCAGGTTCAAGCAATTCTCCTGCCTCAGCCTCCCGAGTAACTGGGACTACAGGCACGTGCCACCATGCCCAGCTAATTTTTGCATTTTTAGTAAAGACAGGGTCTCACTGTGTTGGCCAGGCTGGTCTCGAACTCCTGGCCTCAGGTGATCCACCCGCCTTGGCCTCCCAAAGTGTTGAGATTACAGGTGTGAGCCACCACCCCTGGCCAGATATTATTCTTTAGGTCTTATATGCCAGTGGGTTTTTCTTTTTCCAAGTCTGAATTTGGCTATAATTGTAAAATATAATTAGTTCTTATTTAATGCCAGCATAACTCTGAGAGGGCAATTTTTCAGTTCTTTTGATCCAGCATTTACCCTACATTCTCAACATTTTCATGCCATTCACCATTTCCTTGCATTTTGCCTCAACTGTCCTAAATACTAGCCCCCTCCACTTTTTTGTTTCTGCAATTAATAAATGCTGTTTTATTGGATGCTGAGTTGGTCACATTGCCTTTGTCAGTTCTCTTGGTCACAAAACATATGGCTTTGTTATGGCTGATTATAACTGACTAGCAATGTTTATATAACATTTCATCTCCAGAACTTCCCCAGCCACGTGGAACTGTAAGTCCAATTAAACTTCTTTCTTTTGTAAATTGCCCAGTCTCAGGTATGTCTTTATTAGCAGTGTGAAAACAGACTAATACACTTTACACTTCACAACCACCCTAGGAAACACGTACTTGTTTTATGAATGAAAAAGCTGATCATCAGAGAGGCTGAAGACCTTGTCCGTCTGTCTCACTCCAGAGTTTTTACTCTGGTCTACCACAGCACATTGGCTCTGGCTGGAATTGTTTTTCAAACACATTTATGGCGTCTAGGATATTTGTATCAAATATTGCTTGAAGGGAGCAAGTGGCTAGGACTCATTTTAATATACACAGACACAAACATACACATATATACAGATTTTCTGGTATGGTCGTTTTTGCAATGATATTGTTGCTCCATTTGTACTCATTGCCTTGGACCCAGTCCTTTATACAGTCAACATAAACACATGCTCAGGGAACATATATTTGGGCCCAATATGGGTTATATATTTCCTCCTCCACAAAAAGAGTTATGAAATCATTTTAAAATTTCAATGATTTTAAAGTACTTTTAAAATTTAAATGATTTTAAAGTAAAATCATTTGTGGTATACACTGAAGGCAAAAAGTGTTATATAAATGCTAAATAATAATATTGTAAAGCTCCTATATTCTGTGAGAATGAGCACTATATAAATGCTAACTAGAATAGAATACAAAATGTATTGATACATTGATAAATGGCTTGTCAATGTATCAGGCTTCTTGTGTTTCATATGCACAAAATACACATATATATATATATATAAAACTTACAGCAAAAATGCAAAAGTAAATACTTATCTATTTTAATAATTATATAGCTGTACTATTCATTATAACACTGTGACTCTCTAAATCATTTTGTACCTAAGAAGAAGAGGCCTTTTCCTGTTACCTATTACTGTGAAACAAACTACCCCAGACCTTAGTGGCTTAAGTCATCAGGCATTTTATTACCTCTTGTGATTCTGTGAATTACCTGGGCTCAGATGCCTGCTCCACATGGTTCACCTGAGGCTGGAGTCATTTGGAGGCTCAACTAGGCTGGACTACCCAAGATGGCTTACTTGCATAGGTGGCAGTTGCTGGTAGGGGCTGGCTGGTTGCTCAGTTGGGAGTCAACTGGAGTGCCTCAGTTTTCTTCTACTGGCTTCACTGTAGGGCTTGGGTTTCGCATACTATGGTGGCTGGGAACATTCCAAGCAGACCAATCCCAATGTACAGCACCTTATTTGAGCCTCTGCTTGCCCTGTTTGTTAATGACCCATCAGCCAAAGTAAGTCATGAGACCAAGTCTAGAGTCAATGTGGGGAGGACTATATAAGGCATGAATACCTTAAGGTGTGGTTAAATCAGAGCCATCATTGTAATAGTCCACCACAGAGCCACAACCAGCCTTGAAAATATCCTCGTATCCCTGAGTGGCACAGAAATAGATGGGACCCTTGCCATCAACACCGTCATAGCGAAGATCTAGAATAGAAGGTTGCAGGGCTTACAACAGTCATTCCGTACAAGACACCTCAGTGATGACCTGTGTGGAATGGTGATGAAGGACCAGACGGGATAATAGTGACCCTAATACAAAATAGAACCATCACACCCATGGCACTCTATAACTCTCATGTATTACTTCAGAATACATTCAGCTGCAAGTAGCATAAAAGACAATTCTAATGACTTTAGAAAGAGATCTTTATTTCTCTCACATAATAAGATGTCCAAAAAACAGATGGTTACACAAATTGGTTCTATAGTTCAACAATGTGTTTGTAATTTTCGGCTTTTCCTGCATGGTCATAAGATTGCTGCCCCAGCTCCAGGCATCACATCTGAGATCAAAGCAGGAAGAAGGAAGAGGGAGGGAGGAGTTAGCATCAAGCCATCTGAAATCAAAAGCTTTGCTAGAAATTTTCAGCTGACTTCTTCTTATGTCTCACTGGCCAGAATTGGTTACCCCAGCTGGAAAGAAGGCAAAGAAAAGGAATAGTCAGCTGATACTTCGCTGCTCAACATGGTATCAAGAGTCTGTAAATAAAGGAGTTGGGGTGGGGGCAGTTACACTAGGTAAAAAAAAGTGTCTGTCACTACCCTGAAACTTAGAAAAACAACCCAGAAACAAACCCAAAAACAACCCAGAAGTGTCTGAGATAAAAGCAGCTATAACCTTGATAGAATGAGATCTTGAAATCCAAATTAAGTTATTTTAAAGAAAAACAAAGTTACATACAGTTGCTATGATTAGATAATATCTCTGAAGGATTATTCCCTGGCACATAGCAAGTGCCAATACATGTTAGCTGTTGTGGTAAATATGATGTAACAGTAGTGGTGATGAAGATATTAATTATTATTACAACTGGCATGAGACTTACCCATTCATCCAACAAACACTTATTGAGCTTTTTCTTCATACAAGAACCTTTACAATTCAAATCTTAGGAACCAAAGAGTTCAGTGGGTGATTCATATTATTAGGGGAAAAAACATTTATTTTGGATGCAGTATTAAGAGAAAAAGATAAGTGCTTTTGGAAAACATTCCTAATGATTCAGAATGCAATTCATTCTCCTTTAGAACATACCTATGGAGATGGAAAACATTGTAACCTCAATTAAAAATTTTTTTGTGTGGTAAAAAGCACATAATACTCAATTGAAGGTCAGGAGCGCTGGCTCATGCCTGTAATCCTAGAACTTTGGGAGGCTGAGGCAGGAGGATCACTTGAGCTCAGGAGTTTGAGACCAGCATGGCCAACATAGTGAGACCTCATCTCTACTCAAATTAAAAAAAAAAAAATAGCTGGGCATGATGGTGCACACCTGTAGTCCCAGCTACTCAGGAAGCTGAGGCAGGAGGAACACTTCAGCCTGGGAGGTCAAGGCTGCAGTGAGCTGTGTTGACACCACTGCACTCCAGTCTGGGTGACAGAGTGAGACCCTGTCTCAAAAATAAATAAATAAAATTAAAAACACTCAATTGACCATCTTAGCCATTTTAAAGTGTACAGTACAGTAATAAAAAGATATTTTTGTTGCACTGCCAGTTTCAGCAAAAATAACAGTAAACATTTTATTGGAATAAGGAAATATATCATATAGACTTGAAGAAAGAGGGAATATCACTGTTCAAAACCTGTCAGTTTTGGGCTGTTTTATGATTTTCTTTAACTTGGTTTGACTTTTTGAGTCAGCAAAAGATTAAAGTTGATACAGAAACACACACACATCCCCCCGCCCCAACACACACACATTCCTCTGTGAGAATGTCTTGGTTACGGAGATGCGTCTGCTCTTTGTAATAAAAAAGGACACAGGTGTACTGCTAAGCCCAGGCAGGTTTGCTGGGCCAGCTCTAAGGTCTCAGAATGAAGACACAGAAGGAAAAACCAAAACAGGTAACATGCCTCAAAAAGTGCAGAGAACTTTTATGAGTGTAAGAGAATGACACAGGGAGAAGAGAATGGGATGAGGTTGTGAGGGAGGATTGACGGGATGGATTTCAGGAGGGAACATGAGAGAAAACAAAACTCAAGTGATGGTTTGGCATGATCCAAAAACAACAGATAGAAGGTAAATAAATATTTCCTTAAAAGAGAGAACCTTGAAGTTTCCCCCAAAAAAGGAAGAAAAATGAAGGGAAAGAAAGAGAAGCAAAGGAGATGGGGAAAAAGGGGAAGGAAAGGAGACATCAATAAAGATAAAAGCCAAAGAAAACAAGAAGCAAGTCTAATGGTTGAAATTCGAGTCCCAGAAGAAGAAGAATACAGGAAATAGCACAATTCTAGGCAAGAAGAGATACAACACTCAGGTTACTTTTAAGAAGAGGAAAGTACCTTTTGGCCTCAACTCCCAGCTTCCAGTAATTTGATAAAATGACGAACACAGAGGAAAGAAGACAGGCAACTGCTGAGGTCCCCTAGGCCTTTGAGAAAATGGAGTTGTACCTTTGGCCACATAAGTGCATATCTACAAGGAAGGTGATAATGTAGACACCAAGGGAATGGGCACTGTCCAAAAAGAAATGCCCCACAAATATCACCATGGCAAAACTAGAAGAGTCTACAGAGTTACCTAGCATGCTATTGGCATCATTGTAAACAAACAAGTTAAGGGCAAGATTCTTGCCAAGAGAATTAATATGCATATTGGGCATATTAAACACTCTAAGAGCCAAGATGACTTCCTGAAAGTGTGTGAAGGAAAATCATCAGAATAAAGAGTGAAGCTAAAGAGAAACCTGAAGCTGCAGCCTGTTCCACCCAGAGAAGCACACTCTGTGAGAACCAGTGAAAAGGAGCCTGAGCTGCTGGAGTCTATTAATGGAATTCATGGTAAAACAGGTGAAAGAAAAAGAAGAAGAAGAAGAAGAAGAAGACGACTTCTGGATTGTAAAGGAAGAAAGAGAAAGAGGAGGAGGAAGGGAAAGAGGAGGCAAAAATAAATTTGAAAGCCCTTTGCAACCACAAAATCTGGTAAAATGAATAATGCTAAGAAGAGAGTACACTGTAAATCATATCTTAATATTAATATTATGTAAAAATTATGTATAATAGCTAGAGATAAGTCTGCAGAACTCAAAGAGAAGAGAAACCTATGTAAGCATTAGTACAATTACATTATATATTAAGAGTCTGGATCGTAACTACAAAAAAATGAAAGTAGGCAAGCAGAATTAGTAAAATTTTTTGACAGATAGTAATTGAGGTTGAAAAACTGGGGTGTATAATATACTACTTTTCTAATCATATTATGCATTTGTTAATTATCCTTTCTTTCAGGTATCTAATCATGAAATCGTTATCTAAGGCTAGCTCTGTAGCAAGTCTTATGCTAGGAGCTAGAGCTTGAAAGGCAGGTGGTAGCCTCTGCCAATGAGAAATGTATATCTCATGTGGAGACATAGATATATTGTAATATAGGAAATGCAGGAAGGAACCTCACATTTTGGGGGTGCCTACTATGTGACAAAGACCATGCAATGTACTAAATACCTGCATATATTATTTCATGATAACAGCTAAAGCCAATTTCTTATAAGTTTAAAAATTTATCAGAGACCTAGAAAATTGTTCACTCAATATACTAACTAGACAAAATTTTAAACTTACATCTTAATAAATTATCAAAGGACTTTATTTTTAATGGCAAGGGAAGCTTTCAAGGGATCTAGTCTCTACGCATGTAGAAGAAAACGAACTGAAAAGAAAGAGGTTGGGATGGGTTTCAGAGAGAAAAGGGGATTACATAAAATAATGTCTGGAGTGAGGTTGAGCAATGGAGACATTCTTGAGAATGGTTTTTACAAAAGTAAAAGAAATTTTGAAATGTATTAATGTTGAAATCAAATAATAAAGGAAATCATTTAACTGAAGACTACACAACTCAAGAACTGAGCTGAATTATTATTTTCTGTTGAAAACAGAATGTGCTCCTGGATATCACGGCCTCACTACTAAGGTCTACAAGATGTCTGAACATAGCCGAAAGGATGCCTAGAACTGAGATCCCAAAGGCACATGGAGGGAAGCTTATGTGGGGCCCAGGTGTTCACGGGTCCACAGGCATGCATTATTCTGTATCAGACACACACAAAAGGATCTTTAAAAAGTTCACAGTTTTCAAGAGCAAACCAACTGCAAAACTAGCAGAAGAAAAGAAATAACCAAAATCAGAGCTAAAATGAATGAAATTTCATACAAAAAAATCAATGAAACTAAAAGTTACTTCTTTGAAAGAATAAATAAGATTGATAGACCACTACCTAGATTAATAAAGAAAAAGAGAGAGAAGATCCAAATAAACACAATCAGAAAGCACAAAGGTGACATTACCACCAACTCCACAGAAATACAAAAACCCTCAGAGACTATTATGAACACCTCTATGCACACAATCTAGAAAACTTAGAAGTAATGGGTAAATTCTTGGATACATACAACCTCTCATGATTCAACCAAGAAGAATTTGAAATCCTGAACAGACCAATAATGAATTCTGAAATTGAATCTGTAATAAAATCCTGCCAACCCTAAAAAGCTCTGGACCACGCAAATTCACAGCTGAATTATATTAGACATATAAAGAAGAGCTTGTACCAATCCTACTGAAATTATTCCAAAACACTGAGGAGGAGGGAAGCCTCCCTAACTCATTCTATGAGGCCAGCATCATCCTGATACCAAAACCTGGCAGAGACATGACAAAAAAAGAAAACTTCAGGTCAATATCCTGGTGAACACAGACACAAAAAATCTTCAACACAATACAAGCAAAGTGAATCCAGCAACCTATCAAAAAGCTAATTCACCGTGATTGAGTAGGCTTTATCCCTGCCATACAAGGTTGGTTCAACATATGCAAATCAATAAATGTGATTCATTACAGAAACAGAACTAAAAACAAAAACCACATGACCATCTCAATAGATGCAGAAAAGACTTTTGATAAAATACAGCATCTCTTCATGTTGAAAACATTCAACCTAAGAAATGAAGGAACATAACTCAAAATAGTAAGAGTCATCTATGACAAACCCACAGCCAACATCATACTGAACAGGCAAAAACTGGAAGCATTCTCCCTGAGAACTGAAATAAGAGAAGGATCCTCACTCTCATGACTCCTATTCAATATAATACTGGAAGTCCTAGCCAAAGCAACCAGGCAAGAGGAAGAAATAAAAGGAATCCAAATAGGAAAAGAGTAAGTTGAATGATGTCTCTTCATAGACAATATGATTCTATACCTAGAAATCCCCATAGCTTCTGCCCAAAGCCTCCTAGAATTGATAAACAACTTCAGTAAAATTTCAGGATACAAAATCAACACACAAATATCGGTAGTATTTCTATACATCAAAAACATCCAAACTGAGGACCAAATCAAAAATGCAATTCTATGCTGCAGAAGGATGGTGTATAATAATAATAATAAAGAATACAATTCTATTCACAAGAGCCACAAAAAGAATAAAATACCTAGGAATACAGCTAATCACAGAGGTGAACAATCTCTCCAACAAGTTATAAAACACGGCTGAAAGAAATCAGAGACAACAAAAACAAATGGAAAAACATTCCATGCTCATGAATAAGAAGAATCAATGTTGCTATGGTCATACTGCCCAAAGCAATTTACAGATTCAGCGCTATTTCCTATCAAATTACCAACATCGTTTTTCACAGAATTAGAAAAAACTATTCTTAAATTCACATGGGGCCTCTGCGGGCCGCTCCTGCCCCCCGCTGGCCTGGCCTGGACCAGAAGCTGCGCTGCGGGCCTGGTCTTGGCTCTGGGGGCGGGCACTGGGGCTGGTAGGACATGGGCAAGATGCACAAAGAGTGCCAAGTCGAAAAAACACTTCTATGAGGAGTATGTATAGAAGCCCTTGAGGCTGGTCCTCAAAGTAGGAGGGAACGAAGTCACCGAACTCTCCTCAGGCAGCTCAGGGCACAACTCCAGCCTCTTCGAAGGCAAGTAAGATCATGACAAACTCAAGGACAGAATGCGGAAAAAGAGAAAGAAAGGAGAGAAACAGGTTCCAGGGGAAGATAAAGAGACAAAACGGAGAAGAGTTAAGGAGGATAAAAAGAAGCGGGATTGAGACCTTGTGGAGAATGAGGCAGAAAAAGACCTCCAGTGTCATGCCCCTGTGAGATCCTCTCACAAGCTCTTTAGCCAAACAAGAAGTAGAACAGACACCCCTTCAAGAAACTTTGAATCAACTGATGAGACAATTACAGAGAAAAGACCCAAGTGCTTTCTTTTCATTTCCTGTGACTGATTTTACTGCTCCTGGCTACTCCATGATCATTAAACACCCAAGGGATTTTAGTACTATGAAAGCAAAGGTCAAGAACAATGACCAACAGTCGATAGAACTAAAGGATAACTTCAAACTAATGTGCACTAATGCCATGATTTACAACAAACCAGAGAGCATTTACTATACAGCTGCAAAGAAGCTGTTGCACTCAGGGATGACAATTCTTAGCCAGGAAAGAATTCAGAGCCTGAAGCAGAGTATAGACTTCATGGATGACTTGCAAGAAACTCGAAAGCAGAAAGATAGAACAGACTGGGGAGGATGGAGGCAGAGTGGGAAGGATGGAGGTTGCTGGTCGAGAGAGAGAGGACTCTGGAGATGCCAAAGCACAAGCCTTCAAGAGTCCCGGCAAAGAAAATTAAAATGTAGAAAAAGATGTGCTTGAAGATAAGTTTAAAAGCAATAATTCAGAGAGAGAGCAGGAGCAGCTTGACCAAATCGTGAAGGAATCTGGAGGAAAGCTGACCAGACAGCTTGTGAACAGTCAGTGCGAATTTGAAAGAAGAAAACCAGATGGAACAACAACGTTGGGACTTCTCCATCCTGTGGATCTCATTGTAGAAGTGTGAGATTTGAATTATGGACCCTACAGTTCTTATGCACCATGTTATGACTCCACGTTTGGAAATATCAGCAAGGATGATTCTGATTTAATATATCCAACCCATGGGGAAGACTCTGATCTTCCAACTGATTTCAGCATCCATGAGTTTTGGGCCACATGCCAAGACTATCCATATGTTATGGCAGATAGTTTACTGGATGTTTTAACAGAAGGAGGGAATTTCAGGACCCTATAAGAGTTGGAGAGGTCATCGCCTGAAGATGAAGGCCATACTAGGACACTTGACACAGCAAAAGAAATGGAGATTATAGAACTAGAACCAGCAGGGCGTTTGGATCCCAATACTTAAGACAGGCTCTCAGCACTGAAAGTAGTAAACTTTGGTGTTACAGTTGAAGTTTTTGACTCTGAAGAACCTGAAGTATTCAGAAGAAACTTGATGAGGCCACCAAATTATTCAGGGAGCTCCAGGAAGCCCAGAACGAGTATTTGAGCACCAGACCCCCTCCCGGTATGATCTGTCTCTTGGGTGCCTCCTGCAGAGAAATGCATCTCGCTGAACAAGTGACCAATAATCTTAAAAACCTGCACAGCAAGTAACTCCAGGTGATATTGTAAGCATGTATGAATTTCAAAAAGCAATGGGGATTTCCATTCTTTCCCCCATCATGGAAAACAACTTTGTAGATTTAACAGAAGATCTTGAAGAACCTAAAAAGATGGATGTTGCTGAGTGTAGACCTGGTGGGAGTTGGTATTTGATTATATATTATTATATACTTTTTCATTCTTAACTGAGAAATACTTTTCAGAAGATATTAAATATTTGTAAATTGTGTTTTTAATTAAACTTTGGAACAGTGAATTTGAATGTTCCAGAGGGGAAAAAAATAAATAAGTATAAATAAATTTCACATGGAACCAACAAAGAGCGTGAACAGCTAAAGCAATCCTAAGCAAAAAGAACAAATCTGGGGGTATCATATTATCCAACTTCAAACTGTACTACAAGGCTATGGTAACCAAAACAAACAAACAAACAACAACAACAACAAAAAGCATCATACAAAAACAGACACATAGACCAATAAAACAGGTTAGAGAACCCAGAAATAAAGCTTCACATTTACAACTATCTGATCTTCAACAAAGTTGACAATAACAAGCAATGAGAAAAGGACTTCCTATTCAATAAATGGTCCTGAGATAACTGGCTAGTCATCCACAGAAGATTGAAACTGGACCCCTTCACTGTATATACAAATCAGCTCAAGATAGATGAATACTTAAATGTAAGACCTCAAACTCTACAAACCCTAGAAGAAAACCTAGGAAATACCATTCTAGACAAGCCTTTGCAAAGATTTCGTCACAGTCTCCAAAAGCAGTTACAACAACAACATAAACAGACAATCTGTAGGAGAAAATATTTGTAAACTATGCATCTGATAAAGGCCTAATATCCAGAATATGTAAGGAACAGATCAACAAGTGAAAAACAACCCCATTAAAAAATGGGCAAAGGATATGAACAGACTCTTTTCAGAAGAAGACATACATATTGCCAAAAAGCATAGGAAAAATGCTCAACATTACTAATAATTAGAGAAATGCAAATCAAAACCACAATGAGATACCATCTCCCACTAGTCAGAATGGCTATTAACAGATGTTTGGGAGGCTGCAGAGAAAAGAGAACTCTCACACATTGCTGGTGGGAATGTAAATTAGTTCAGCCACTGTGGAAAGCATTTTTGAGATTTCTCAAAGGACTCAGAACTACCATTCAACCTGGCAATCCCATTACTGAGTATACACCCAAAGGAATATAAATCATTCTACCAAAGAGATACATGCATTCATATGTTCATTTTAGCACTATCTATAATAGCAAAGACATGGAATCAACGTAGATGCCCATCAACAATGGACCGGATTAAAAAAATGCAGTACACCATGATATACTATGTAGCTGTAAAAAGGAACAAAATTGTGCCCTTGAAGCAACATAGATGCAGCTAGAGGCCATTATCTTGAGTGAATTAGCACAGGAACCAAATATTGCATGTTCTCACTTAAAAGTGAGAGCTAAACGTTGAGTACACATGGACACAAAGCGGAGAACAACAGACACCAGGGCCTACTTGAGGGTGAAGAGAGGGAGGAGGGTGAGGGTTGAGAAACTACCTGTCAAGTACCATGCTCATTACCTGGGTGACGACATTATTTGTATGCCAGTCTCCAGCAACATGCAACTTATTCATGTAACAAATCTGCACATGTACCCCCTGGACCTAAAATAATATTTGAAAAGGGAAAAAAAAAAAAGATAATGCCTTCTGCTGTAACAAACAAAGCTGAAAAAACACCAGTGACTTAATAAGAGTTTATTTTGAGCACCAAAAAAAGTTCACAGATTTGTTTCAAATCTGGAGACACCGATTTTACTCTATTTTTCATAGTAAGACTTGTGGATGGCTATTCCTGGAATAACTGACAAGAATAGCAAAACACACAGGATTTTAGCGTATCCATGAATGAAAGTAACTGAATTATTCTAGTTCAGGTAGAAATGTAGTGTTTTATAAAGACGTCATAAATCACTTACAGAAGGAAGATTTACTTAGTAAATGAGACAATTTACATAGCTATTGGAGAAAAAGTGAAGTTGAATATCTACATTGCTATATGCCAAAATAAATTTCAAAGAGATTAAAGATTTAAATATAAAAATAAGCATAGCAACTAGAAGAAAACTAGTTGAATTTCTTTTACTTTACATTGGAGAAAGACATTCAAGCATGAAATCAAAGGCAGAAAGCCATGAAGAAAAATATTAACAAATGAAACTTATGAAAACATTCAAAACTCCTATATATTTTTTTAAAGCCATAATTCATTTAAAGGCAAAAAACAAAGTAGAAGAATAGTTGAGTCATATCTGACAGATGATTTGATATATAAAGAGTACTTATCAATCAATAAAAGACAAAAAATGGGCAAAGACAAGAATAGTCAAATCATACATAATACATGCAAATGACCAATAAACATGAAAATCTTCAACTTTGCCAATAATTAAAGATAGGATATTTGCCTACAAAGTTAGCTAAAAATGTTTACAATTATAATAGCAGTGTTTTTGAATAAATAGAGAAGTGAATACTCTCAAAATTGGTTATGAGTATAAGCTGGTATAATTTTGTAGGTAATTTAGCAATGTGTATAAATATGCTTAAGATAAAGATATACTTGACTTAGTAATTCTCTAATCAATCTGTTCTAAGGATTAATTATTAATTTATTATTGAATAATTATAAATTATTATTTTTGAAAATTTATGATTTTGAAAATTTTATATACAAAATTGAAAATTTTATATACAAGTTTATTCAACTTATTTTTGACAGCATTATTTTTAATAATAAAAAATGGAAAACAACATAAATGATCACAATTTGGAAATTATAGCCCGATCATATGCAGGTATTAAAATTCATGTTTTTAAAATAATATTTCAAAATACGGGAATGTATACTCACTGCAATGCTTATGCAGGCAATACAAACCTTATAACCTGTGTGATCATAATTTTTTTAAATTTCCAAAGATTTGTTCTTATCCTCCACTGATTTCCGCCTAGGTCATAACAGACATTCAATAATTTTTTTTGAATTTAAAAGAAATGTAATTTTTTGTACACAAAAACAAACTATGAGTTTATTCTAGGTGGCAGGCTTATAGACGATTCTTATTTCTTCTGTATGATTTAGTTTTCAAGTTTCCACAGAGAATGTTCACAACTTTTATGAGTAAAGAAATCTTATTGATTTGGGTTATAAAACATGATCCCAGAATATATTAAAGGAGCTAAGAGAAAATGAATTTTTTGTTGTTATGTGAATTTTTAAGAGACAATTTTTAATTCTAGACTACCAGAATATTGCCTTTCATATCCTACAACAGGCTGCACTCTGGGGCAATGGGCTGTATGTAATGTGTGCTAGTGTTGGCAGCTAACATCACAGCATCTTACTCCACGAATGGATGAAAAACTAACCTCTCAAGAGGGAAGTGAGGCAACCCTGCCCATCGTATTAAAGGCAACTTAAAAGTGACCCATGAGGCCGGGCACGGTGGCTCACGCCTATAATCCCAGCATTTTTCAGGGCCAAGGAGGGCGGATCACGAGGTCAGGAGATCCAGACCATCCTGGCTAACACGGTGAAACCCCGTCGCTACTAAAAATACACAAAATTAGCCGGGCGTGGTGGCGGGCGCCTGTAGTCCCAGCTACTCGGGAGGCTGAGGCAGGAGAATGGCGAGAACCCAGGAGGCTGAGCTTGCAATGGGCCGAGATCGCGCCACCGCACTCCAGCCTAGGTGACAAAGCGAGACTCCGTCTCAAAAAAAAAAAAAATAGTGACCCATGAATCCATCATCGGTGTTTATGTTCTCTTGATCCTTAATTAAGAAATAGGACGGGCATGGTGGCTTATGCCTGTAATCCCAGCACTTTGGGAGGCCGAGGTGGGCGGATCACTTGAGGTCAGGAGTTCGATACCAGGCTGGCCAACATAGTGAAACTCCATCTTTACTAAAAATACAAAAATTAGCGGGCATAGTGGCGAGCGTCTGTAATTCCAGCTACTCAGGAGGCTGAGGCAGGAGAATCACTTGAGCCTGGGAGGCAGAGTTTGCAGTGAACCTAGATCGAGCCACTGCACTCCAGCCTGGGCAACAGAGCAAGACTGTCTCAAAAAAAAAAAAGGTTGAAGGCAAAACTTGAGCATAAAGTGTAAAGATAAGAGCCTTTTATCGTCTTAGCCTAGTTCTGGTTTATGCAGGTAATGTCACCCTGGCAACCACATAATGGGGCCATTACTTTGTATTTATAAATTGTACGGCAGAGGAACTGGAGACAGATCAAGAGGAAAAATGTGTTGCCCATACAGTGTACAGCACATATTTACTTAGCCTGCTTTTCCTGCAATCTTCTAACCCCCATGAGAACAGAAAAGTTTTCTTCCATCCTATCTGCATCTACTTTGGAGCAGAGAGAATAGCACATAGTGAAAGAAGCCAAACACAAAAAGCCACATACTGTATGATTCCATTTGTGTAAAATTTTCACAATAGCCAAATCCATGAGGACAGAAAATCGATTAGCATTTGTCTGGGCTGGAGGGAGGGGGAACAGGGAGTGACTGTTAACAGGTACAGATTTCTTTCTGGGGTGAAGAAAGTATTCTGGAATTAGATAGTAATGGTGGCTGCACAATTCTGGGAATACACAAAACCCACTCAATGGTAGATGTGAAAATGGTGAGCTTTATGGCATGTAAATTATATCTAGATTTAAAAGGAAAACATATTGAATAGAGTATAAAAGACCAGAGAGACTCATGTGGAGGAGGCTGGGTCTGGCAGAGGGAGGAACTACTCCAGCTGGGTCTACCCAGCCTAATCATCCTTCTGTGGCAAATCCTGGAGGGGTTCTTAACCCTGCAATTCTAAAAACAGCAAAATGGTTCCTTGATAACAAATCACTCAAACTACACTATATGCAAGGACAAGAGACATGTTATCACATAAAAAGTATTTTATGTCTATATATATTTAATATATAAAACATATATTAGTATCTAAACATTCCAATGTTTATTTACAGTTTCTCTTCACTAAAAAGTTGATGGGGAGAATTATAAGGCCTGATTAGGGCATAGTTTCTGTTACAGAACTTTCTGGATTCATACCCTGTTTCTGTTGATTCTCTCCTATGGGACACACTGTTAGTGGCTTCATGGCGTCTGCTCTGGTAAGCGTTATGTCCCTATCTTATCTGTTATTTTCTACATTTTAATGAAAACGTTGCACTAATTGCTGACATCTTTGCACCATTATTGATTGTCAACATTTGATCGCAAACATTTATGTCTTCCTAAAGAACAAAATGCCAGAATGAAATAATTAATATATGCTAAGCCAAGTGTGTGTGCTCACAATTTAACAACTGTGTGTCATAAACATTTTTAGGCCCAATGAAATGAACTACAAAAAGAAGGCAATAAGTTTTATCCAAGTATTTTGAATGCAAATGAATATGAAGGCAACTGTAATTCATATCTCATTAAAGAACAATTGCAAAAACGTCACCAAACTGTGACATAATTATTGAACCATGTCAGAAACTCATATTTTTTTCTTCTTTCATGATTTTTATTTCTTCTGCACGTTAGTAGGAGAATGTGCAAGTGTGGGGAAGAAAATAGGTTATTTAAAATAAACGAAAGTTATATAACAATTGAGTCACCTCCAGTGTTTAATAAAGCATTTAGCCTGGTTATTATTCCATGCATGAAAACTGCAAGTTTAATATTTTTGTTAACTATGAGTGAAGTTTAAAATTCAAAACCTGTAGTCAAAAAGATGAATCAAGACCACACAGATACGATTTTTTTTTCTTTTGAGATAGGGTCTCGCTCTGTCACCCAGGCTGTAGTGCAGTGGCATAATCATAGATCACTGCAGCTTCGAACTCGGGTTCGTGCAATCCTATCTCAGTCTCTGGAGTAGCTGGAATTACAGCTGTGAGCCATCATGCTCCCCCCGGATATGATTCTTAAAAGGATCAATGAAATAAAATGTATTAAAGATGAAATTAAATAAAAAATTTAATAAAACAGATCACTTGCAAGACTAGTATTGGGCAACTGATCCTATTAAAATCCAGTTTGTCAGAGAATGCATGAATGCATATATATTATCCATGCATCAAAAACAATACATTTATTAAAAACCCTGGGATATGAATTTTTATGGTAACTGATGATTTAAGCATGAAAAACTACTTCTAGAGGTGCTTCCAAAACATTCTGGTGTCGGAGAACCCTGAAAATAGTTTTGATACTCTCTAGGATGCAGTTTCATGGGTTGTTATATTCTGAAGTATTTACTACTTTGCTGTCTATGTGGTTCGGTGAAATGTCATTCCTGATCTGAATCTCTGCTTATGTAACTGATCAGCGGACTGAAATCTGCAGGTCTTCCATTCCATTTGGTCAACATGGGCTTGCCTGTCACCCTTCATTGTGCTTCTTCAAAGAACAGTTGCCACCTTATCTGGGAACAGCTCTCTTTATCAGTGCTACTCATGTGAAATAATCTTTCACCACTGAGGCCACTATTTCCTTAGCACAAGAAGAGACATTTATCTTGCTGCTAATGGATAATTAATTTTAAAAATGTATATTATGACACAATTTTTTAAAAAGGAAAAGGCAAGCTGGACAATGGGACTAAATGTCCCTTCTTCAAATTGACTCCTATTTAGCTCTTCCAATGTCATCCCAAACACAGATAACTTTTCTTTCATGAATTGTTCTCCTGAATGATTTATACGTGTCGTGTTATCTGAGGCTCTCTCCCGGTCCCCTGGTGGATTTAACCAGCCATCAGCTGCATAATTGTTAATTTTAACACTATAAAAGGTTCTGATGCAGAAGAGATATGGTGTTGGTAGAAGAATTAATTGAAATGTATCTCCCAATCACACTAGTCTGCTACTGCTGGTTTCCCACACACAGAAATTATACTTTAGATTTAAGGTTAAAATAAATTTACAACTTTGCTGCTCATAAAGCTTTGGGTCTAGTGGTAAATGGAAACGTTAATTGTTTCTAATACCCATGAAGGTTTTTCACCCTGAGAACAATTCCGGGAACCGTACAGGTCACGGTCCAATGCACGTTTTCATAGGTAGAGTAGCTCTTGCAGTCAAAGGCTGACAAGAGATAGGGTGGGAAGGAAGGTTATGGGAAAAAAAATGAGGGAGAGAGGAGAAACTGGGAAGGCTGAGAAGAAAGAAAATAATATGTGTCATTTATTACTAAATCTGCAGTCCTTCTTTTACACTTCTCAACAAGAATGATAATATTCCAGATTCTTCATGAAGCCAAAAAAAAGCAGTAAGAGGTAACATAGGCAACATTGCAGCCCTGACATTTCCTTTCTAAGAATATAAGTGTACATGAGATATGGTCAAAAAGAAGGCCTTTGGAATAATTATATTTAAATATTTGAGGTGATGGAAAACAAAAGTGTATTAAATGTAAGTGGGGGTCACTTTAATTTTCCGGTCTACAAATCCCAAATCTGAATGCTTCCAGGATACTCCTCTCAGCTAAGTAGGCAACAAAGTTATGTGTATTCATGATGTGTGGGGCACAGTGAAAGGCTTGATCCATGGAACTCATAGATGGGAGTAAAAGAATATATCAAGCCTGGCCAGGCATGGTGGCCCACGCCTGTAATCCCAGGACTTTGGGAGGCCAAGGCAGGCAGATTTCTTGAGCCCAGGAGTTTGAGACCAGCCTGGGCAATATGATGAAACTTCATCTCTACCAAAAAATATAAAAATTATCCAGCCATGGTGATGAACGCCTGTAGTCCCAGCTACTCAGGAGACTGAGGTGGGAGGAGAGCTTGAACCCGGGAGGCAGAGGTTGTGGTGAGCCAAGATCGATCGTGCCATTGCACTCCAGCCTGGGTAACAGAGTGAGACCCTGCAAAAAAGAAAAAGAAAGAAGAAAGAAAGAAAGAGAGAGAGAGAGAGAGGAAGGAAGGAAGGGAGGGAGGGAGGGAGGGAGGGAGGGAGGGAAAGGCAGAGAGAGAAAAAGAGAGAAGGAAGGAAGGAAAGAAGGGAAAGAGAAAGAAAGAAAAGAAAAGAGAGAAAGAAAGGGAGGGAGGGAGGAAGGAAGGAAGGAAGGGAGAGAAAGGGAGAGAGAAAGAGAGAAAAAGAAGGGAAGGAAAGAAGGGAAAGAGAAAGAGAAACAGAAAGAAAAGAAAAGAGAAAAGAGAATATTTCGAGCCAAGCCTGTCATACTCATGCATTCACGCATTTCATTCAACAACCATATTTTAAGCACCTAGTAAGTGCCTGACACTGAGCCAGTCACTGTCAGTGTGCTATATAAACTGAGTCCTTGCCCCTGGGGAGTTCACAGATTAACAGAAAAGAGGGGTAAGTAGAGCAGTAATCACAAGGGAATAGCAGTACAGAGGAGGGACACCAGAAACCAGCATTTTAAACTCTCACGTCTCATTGTTTCCAAATAAAAATGTTACCAGACTTTACAAATCAGGACAATTTCCAGACATATTTTCCTCCATACCAAAACCTTCACCAGTGCCCATTTCTTCCCAGTTTGCAGTTCTCAATTGGCATACACACTATTTTCACCAGACTATAGCCAGCTCCTCAAAACTGCAAGGAAGTTTCAAAGCCTCATCACCTTGAGCTGACTTTAACCAGTTCATCTAGTCTGTTTTCCTTAAACATGAAAGCCAGAAACTGCTAAGTGCTGAAGGCTGTTATCACTTGAATGACACTTTATCATTTAGTAAAATACTAAACATTTTGCTTTCATAATGCATATTGAGTCTTCAACAAACAAAAGGAGCATGCTCAACTTTTTTATTTTTTTTTATTTTGTTTTGTTGTTTTGTTTTGGCCACACAGCAGATTTGAGGATTATATACCTATAATTTTAGGACACAAAAGCTCAGCTTCTTACAGCCAAAAGAAATGCCAACTGATCTGTGAACATTCTTATATATTACGTATTATATTAAAACATAAGAGTATCATCCAAGTCTTTCTACAGTGAAGCTCAAATATGGTCTTTAGGGTCAGGAATGGGGAAAGTTTACTCATTACTATTGGTAGAATATAATTCCTTGTTCACAGCTATCTACGTCTTTAATTGCATTTTCTTTTTAAAGCCCAGTGTAGGTGGGTAAATCTATACACAGAATTACAATGCAGCAATTGAAAACCAATGATTTTCTAAGCCAGAGATATTGGGTATTTAATTTTGCTTCTTAAATCCATACTATGATGGGCTCTTATGAACACAATAGAGAAAGAGTTATGTCCTAATCAGTTTATAAGATAATATAGAAAAAAATGCATAATAGACCAACCAGATGTGTAAATACAGTAATACAAAGAAACCTAATCTACTGCAAAGCTATAATTTAATCCTTCTATAACACAAGGTTATTGAAAACTGGCTTTATGAATAGCTCAAAAATAGCATAACTGAACTTTATAGTATTGGTTCAGTTTAAAGCATTCAAATCTAACTTATAATTTATATAAAGTATTATTTAACTTTTACATAAAAAAGAATCAAGAATTATATCTAAAGAGGAGAAGATTTATGAATAATGACCTAAGTATTTACAAACAGTGCAAGACCAAGTTCTTAATATCAGCAAGGGTGAAAATGATTTGCACAGGCATTCAGATCTGTGTGTATATGTGTGTTTGTCTAACAAAGGGTTAAGATGCCTGAGTGTCATGTGAAACAGCAAAAAGTCACCTTTTAAAATTTTGTTTTATTTTTGGATGTGGATAACAATAATAAAAGAATCAAGGTTACATTTATAAAATAATATCTATGAAACAGAATGACCTTGTAACCAATAAAGATATTATTTGACTTTTTAAAAATAGAATTATGGAAAGTTGAGCTGATGAATACACTAGGACTTAAAAATAGGAGAATAAAATAAAGAGAAGCCTGTTGTGATTTTAGCAAGAATTGCCTTTTACTCAAGCCCAATATTCACAATTTATAAGCTTTTGTTAGTGAGCTTTGAGTTCCTCTTCCTAAGATTCTGTTGCACATAGTCATCTCCATTGGTTTTCTCATTATTTATCCATAGTCTCTTTAGACACTCCTCTTTTTTCTTTTTAACCCTCCTTTATTTCCTTCCTTCCTTCCTTCTTTCCTTCCTTCCTTCCTTCCTTCCTTCCTTCCTTCCTTCCTTCCTTCCTTCCTTCCCTCCTTCCTTCCTTCCTCTCTCTTTCTCTCTCTCTCTTTCTTTTTTTTGATGGAGTTTCACCCTCGTTGCCCAAGCTGCAGTGCAATGGTGTAATCCTGGCTCACTGTAACCTCCGCCTCCCAGGTTCAAGCAATTCTCCTGTCTCAGCCTCCCAAGTAGTTAGGATTACAGGTGGCATCACCATGCCCAGCTAATTTTTTATATTTTTAGTAGAAACGGGGTTTTACCCTGTTAGCCAGGCTGATCTCGAACTCCTGATCTCAGGTGATCCACCCGCCTCGGCCTCCCAGAATGCTGGGATTACAGGCATGAGCAACTGCGCCCGGCCTCTTTTTTTAATCGTCCCCCCCATAACTGAATGAAGTTGAAACAAACATCATTTCATCAGCTTTCAACAGCACTGCCCTTCCTTGGATGCAGATTAAAACCCTTTGCCCAAACATACCAGAAACATATGAAGAGTCGGTAAAGAAGAGAGTTATGAAAAGAAATACTCTTCTTAATTGCACTTCCTTGATACCCTTTTTGACTCCCTGTAAATAAAGAAGCTCAGGTATGTTTTATGTGTATACTCCAGACAGCACATATATATTATATACATGAGAGTCACTTGATCAATAATGTTTTGCCTAATGAAAGCCAGTGTGTGAAAGTCAAACATCCCAGCTGTTAGGCTGATTCATTACTTTGCTAGATAATGTCACCACCTGTAATCAGAGGAAAAGTTCATGAAAAAGAAGGAAAACTTCTCAAAACAAAATAATGAATACTAACTGCATCAGAAATAGATGCTGGCTCTAAAAGCGAAGGTGGACATATAGAGCACACATTGGAATAAAATAGTCATGTGTCTATGATGGTGGGAAAGAAGGTAGTGGAGAAGAACTGGGGGCTCTGCAGATCACGGTCATGTTCTATGTTTAGTAGATGAGTGGCTCCTGACAATCTTTTAATTTCTCTATATCAAATTCAAATACACTATCAGTTTAGTGGGAGTTCCACACTAGGGACTCTGGCAGGCCATCCTAAATCCTTGTGGAGAGAAGGCGAGATGAGTCGGCCCCATGTCTGCTAATCACTGCTCTAGGCTTCCAGACCCCTCCTCATAAGACTTTAACCTCTGAGCCCAGATGCCTCTACAGGGAAGCGGAGAAAGCAGGAAGAGGGGTGGAAGAAACATTATGCATTTATCTCAGAAGATTGAGCATTATCTAAAGGAGTTGTTTAAATTATTAGTTCAGACAGATGTCTAAATTGGATTAGACATCCTAGGAGGTGAGAGCTCATTAGGAAAACTAGATAGATTTTCAAGAAAATACAGAAACCTTGGGCTGGATATGGTGGCTCATGCCAGTAATCCTAGCACTCTGAGAGTTCGAGGCGGGTGGATCACCTGAGGTCAGGAGTTTGAGACTAGCCTGGTCAACATGATGAAACCCTGTCTCTACTAAAAATACACAAATTAGCTGGGCATGGTGGTGCATGCCTGTAATCCCAGCTACTCGGGAGGCTGAGGCAGGAGAATCACTTGAGCCGAGAAAGTGGAGGTTGCAGTGAGTTGAGATTGCATCGCTGCACTCCAGCTTGGGCAACAGAGCAAGACTCTGTCTCAAAAAAAAAAAAACCAAAAACAAAAACAAAACTCAAAATACAGGAACCATATATATGTGTGTGTGTGTGTGTGTGTATACACACACAGAGGGAGGGAGAGAGAATATATATATATGTGTGTGTGTGGGTGTACATATATATACACATACACATAAGACCATATATATATATGGTCTTGCTCTGTTGCCCAGGCTAGAGTGCAGTGGCATGACAACAGCTCACTGTAACCCTGAACTCTTGGCCTTAAGCACTATTTCTGCCTCAGAGAAACTATATTTTTTATGTACACCTTTGTTGTAGAGTAGGTTAAGTTTGTATCCCTGTCACAGATCTCAAACTCTTGCATCTTGTACTAATTTTGGAACATAAGCTTATGATCCATTAATATTTGTTTTCTTATTAGTATTTATTAGTTTTCTAAGCACACCTAGAAACTTTTGGATTAAGAAGTATGGTTTTGCCTCAACTATACTATAGCTCACCCCATAGCTTGCTACTGTTGAAGGAACAATAACATGGCTTTGTGTTTCTTTTACCTGTGAATTTTGTGTAAGTTTCTGTCATTGACAGAGTCTAACCTAAAATCTTGCTAGCAAAGGATTCAGGAAAATGAAGCTCCTTGTTTTCTAAGGCCTGAGATGCAGAGGAATGACAGAAGAGAACAGAAAGTGATCTAACTTGTGAACAGACAATAGACATTCTGCTCTTCTTGAATAGTCTGGTCATAAACCTAGCCACTTCTCTAAAATAGTAACGCACTTACTTTATACTCCTTTTTTAAAAAACTTCTTACATAAGACCTTATATTGTAGCCATTTGTGAATGTGAATTGTTTCTTAGGAGACATAAGGTTCTAAAAATTTGGAACAGTGCCCTGAATATAACAGATTCAGTACATATCTATTAAATAAATGAGTATATAAATTTTTTAAAAGTAAGGTTTTGTTTTGTTTTTAAGCCTGTAATCCTCAAAAACTCTACCAGTCTCCTGGTTGATACGAAGATTTCATCTCCTATAAATTTTAAAGTAATAATATTCTGCTTAGGCTTGTATTCTTAAGTAACATGTCTGTATATAAAAATGGAATTAAACTTCATTTGATTCCATTGATTCTGAATTTATAGGTTAATACACTCTGTTTGAAATTTACTTCTGCAACAATTGTTTTTTCAGAAAGGTCCTCAAAAAATTAACATCGTAAACAAAATTTCAAGGTGCATTTCAGCCTATTTTTAGCACTTCATTGCTTTAATTGCCAATATGTAAATACGTATACATAATTAGAATGGTTTACCTTTTGTAATCCTTAAAGGATGTGTGGAGGACTTATTCCCGGGGCTGGTTGCCAGGATCCAGGTGGAGGCAGTTCTCATGATAGTTGGAAGCACAGGCTTCCTGGTGGCCTCCATGTGCCAGCGGCATCCATACTGACCACGCTGCTTAGGCAGTCTAGGAAGTCTATTCGATGCTTCTCTGAGTCTCGTCGTTTTCATCTGTGAAATGAGAATCATACCTTAAACCTCATAGAATTGTCGAGTGAATCAAAGGCAGCCGGTGCTTGCTCAGCTTCCAGTCCAGAACCTGAGGCTCAGCTGTGGTCAGCATATAAGTTTCTTACTACTCCTGTAACAAACTGCCATAAACATGGTGGATTAGAACTGCACAAGTGTATTAGTTTACCATTCTGGAGGTCAGAAGTTCAAAGTTTGACTCTAAGCTGAAGTCAAACTGTTGGCAGGGCAGCGTTCCTTCGGAAGGTTCTAGGAAAGAGTCTGTCTCCCAACCTCTTCAGCTTCTACAGACCACCAGCATTCCCTGACTCGGTCTCACATAACCCAGACTTCTTCTGTGGTCACATCGTCCCTGACTCTGACTCTCCCAATTTTTTCATAAAGAACCCTTGGATGATATTGAGTTTACTGAGAGAATCTAGAATAATCCCCCCATCTCAGTGTCCTTAACTTAATCACCCCTGCAAAGCCCCTTTGGCCAGGTAAGGGAACACCCCTGCAGATTCCAGGGATTCAGCTGTGGATATCATCAGGGGTCCTTATTGAGACTACCACAGTCAGTATTATGATTGTGGTCACAGTGGCTGTTTTGCTTTGTTATAGAAGGTAACCTCTTTGTTTTCTTTCTTTTTCTCTTCTTTATAAGGATAGAATGCAAATATTTAACCTCACCTGCTTGGAGATCTGTCCTCAATGAGATCAAAACTAATCTTTTGCTTGTTAATGATTCAGGCTCTAGTTCTAATGGACATCAGCATTTATTGTAGATGATCAAGATGAGAGACAGAGTTGGAGAAGGATTTGAGAGACTTTGAAAAGCTAAGGGCAATGGTGACTACAGTGAATAATAATGTATTGTATATTTCAAAATTGCTAAGAGAGTACATTTCAAACATTCTTACCACAAAAAAAGGAGAAGTATTTGAGATGATGGGTATGTTCACTAGCCTGACTTAATCATTCCACAGTGTATACATATATCATAATATTGCTTTGTACTCTGTAAATACATATAATTTGTCTATTTACAGTAAAATTTTAAAAGGAAAAGAAAAGAAAGGCCAAGGGCAGAATGGAGCTACCTCAGGTTAGAGGGAGGGGAGGGCTGCAGGAAGAAGAGAGGGCTATGAGTCCTGGAGTAGCAAGGCTGGCAGCAATATAGTCCCCTAGTAAGTCTGTCCTTTACCTAATGTGTTTCATCTCTAAACTACCCTTCCATATTCTGCCTATATTGCTGGAACTGAGACTTTGCAAATTTCATTTCCCAGACTCCTTTGGCAACTGGTAGTCCTTGCTATGTTCCAGCAATAAGAGGCTTCATATGGACGGAATGAATGTGTTCTTCCAAAATGCATATATCAATCAAAAAATTTCATGTATCAAAATCCTAATGCCAGTGCAGTAGGTATTAGGAGGTGCAGCCTTTGGGAGATAATTTAGGTCATGAGGGTGGAATCCTCATAAATGGGACTAATGCCCATATAAAAGGGACCCTAGAGAGGTCTCTAGCACTCTTTCTACCATGTGAGGATACAACAAGAAAATGGCAGTCTGAACCCAGAAGAGGGCAGCTATGGCCTGAATGTTTGGGTCACCCCAGATTCATGTTGAAACCTAATCCCCAATGTGATAGTATCAAGAGGTGGGGCCTTTTGGAAGGTGACCAATTAATTAGAGTGAAGCCTTCATGAATGAGATTAGCATCCTTATAAAAGATACCTGACGGAAGCCTGTTTGCCTTTTCCACCATGTGGGAACACAGCTAGAAGATGCCATTTATAAACCAGAAGAATCAGCACTCACCAGATAGCACATTTGCTGTTGCTTTGATTTCTTGATCTTGACTTCCCAGCCTCTAGAACTGGTAATTTGTTACAGCAGTCCAAGCTGATGAAGACAAAGTTTTACAAGTAAATTAAAAGATGGGAGGCTGGGTGCGGTGGCTCACACCTGTAATCCCAGCACTTTGGGAGGCCGAGGCAGGTGGATCATTTGAGGTCAGGAGTTCGAGACTAGCCTAGCCCACACGGTGGTTTTGGATTTCCCAGCCTCCCAAACTTTCAGAAATAAATTTATATTATTTATAAATTATCCAGTCTGTGGTATTTTGTTGTAGTAGCAGGAACAGACTAAGATGAGCATCAATTTCACTTCCTTAGGAAAGCCTTCCCTGAAATGCCAGGGTTGGTTCTCACCAGGGTTGGTTAGAAAATCCTGACATATCCACATAGCACTCTATGCTTCCCTTTCTTGAAGCCATCAATCTTCTTATTTATTTAAATGTCCATTACTTTCAATAAGGCAGTAATTATGTCTAAAATATCCATGTCCCTAACACAGTGTTTCATGCCTAGAAATATTTGTTGAATTAATGAAATAATAATTACCTCTACTCTGCCACTTAGGATTTTAGAGCTGGAAAAAAAGATTCTAGAGTTCCAATCTTTTTGTTTTGTGAATTAAAAGTTAGTTTGTCCAGAAAAAGTCATATACTTCCTTGCAGTTACAATATGCTTTACACATAATGAATAAATGAGTAAAAGAATGATAGCAGAGGTAGATCTAACATCTAACCCTGATTTTGAAATATTATCTGTGAGGATTCCATATAATTCCAAGGGCATTGATAAATTATACCAGCTCCAAGAAAATAATTACATCAAATAATAATTTGGGCTCTTGTAGCATTTATAAATTATATGTCATCTTTTCACAGACATATATTCCTTCTTAAGTTAATTCTCAGTACATTCAATCGTATTATTTTTAGTCTTTAAGCAAAATTTCCTGTCTTGTATAATAAGATTTGTATTTCCTCCCTGTATTTTTCCGTGCCATGGGAATTGTTTGCTCTTTTATTTACTATTTATCTAATCTCTTTCCTCATTAATGGAAAATGTTTGAGTTAATTTACTCAGCAGTAATGGTAGATTTACACATATACACCTCCTTTTCTTAGTCCCATCCCAATTGGCACACAACCTCAAGATAAATAAAAGCTGAATAACAACTGTGAGATCACACCCAGAGCCTTCATTTTATTTGCATTGTATTTGGATCAATAGAACTAACAAGACTATTCTAGAAAGTTTTTTCTTCCCAGTAAAACAACTAGTTAAAAATTATTTAAAACACATAATAATTGAAAGCCTCCATAAGTTATCCTAAGAGCATACAGCAAATGGAAAAACATTTATTCAAGAAAATCTACTACAGGGCTAGGCATGAGATGTACACACCTGTAATCCCAGCAGTTTGGGAGGCTGAGGTAGGAGGATCGCTTGAGCTCAGAAGTTTGAGACCAGCCTAGTCAATGTAGTGAAACCTCATTTCCACACATACAATTTTTTTTTTTTAATTAGCAGTGCATAGGGGCACATCTGTGTAATCCCAGCTGCTCAGGAGGCTAAGGTGAGAGGATCGCTTGAGCCCAGGAGTTCGAGGCTGCAGTGAGCTGTGGTCACATCATTGCACTCCAGCCTGAGCAACAGAGCAAGATGAAAGAAAGAAGGAAGGAAGGAAGGCAGGAAGGGAGGGAGGGAGGGAGGGAGGGAAAGAAGGAAGGAAGGAGAAGAGAGAGAGAAAGAGAGAAAGAAAGAAAGAGAAAGAGAGAGAGAAAGAAAGAAAGAAAGAAAAAGAAAGAAAGAGAAAGAAAGAAAGAGAAGGAAGGAAGGAAGGAAAGAGAGAGAGAGGGAGGGAGGGAGGGAAAGAAAGATTTACTACATCTTGGTAAAAGCAGCAAGAGGTGGTGGTACTTGAACCACAACCTACTCCCTCTCTCCCCTCTGTCAGCACATTTTGGCACAAGCTCTATTCCATGTGGTATGGCCAAGATTACAGGATTCTCTCTATCCCAGCCCCTGGTCAAGGGCTACGGTGTCTCTTCAGGAGGGGCAGGTCCCCCACACTTCTCATCTCGTTCTATCTCACCTTCATTTGCAGAGGCTAAATTCTAAGTGGGCGTAGCAAAGAGACTGGAGATTCTCTTGTTCCACCAGCCACCACTCATAGGATGGAGGCTCTACCCTAGATCCAGCAGGGCGAGAATATTGGAATCATGACAGCCCTTGCCCCCACTCCAGGTTCCACTCTGAGAAACACAAGATGAGAAAACCAAAGAGGGCATGAAGAAACAGTATCCAAAGTTGCTATAATAAGTTATCTAAAATGAGCGATTTTCAAAATTATGAGACATAGAAACAGGAAACTATAACCCATACACGGGGTGCGGGAAGCAGACAACAGAAATTGCCTGTGAGAGGGCCCAGATGTCAGACTTAGCAAACTTTAAAGTAGCTCTTATAAATATGTTCCAAGAATCTGCTGAAAGGAGTAAAACAGAATATGATGACAATTACTCATTATTGACAGGAAAATTAATAATAAATAGAAATTATTATTATTATTATTATTATTATTTGAGACAGAGTCTCGCACTATCATCCAGGCTGGAGTGCAGTGGCACGGTCTTGGCTCACTGCAAGCTCCGCCTCCCAGGTTCACGCCATTCTCCTGCCTCAGCCTCCCAAGTAGCTGGGACTATAGGCACCTGCCACCACGCCTGGCAAATTTTTTTTTGTATTTTTAGTAGATACGGGGTTTCACCATGTTAACCAGGATGGTCTCTATCTCCTGACCTCCTGATCCGCCTGCCTAGGCCTCCCAAAGTGCTGGGATTACAGGTGTGAGCCACTATGCCTGGCCCAGAAATTATTTTTTAAACATAAAAATTCTGGAGTTCAAAAGTACAATAACTAAAATGAAAAACTTATTAGAGGGTCTCAACAATAGATTTGGTCACTCTGAGAGAATCAGAGAACTTTAACATAGATTGATAGAGATTATACCATCTGAAGAATAGGGCAAAGTGAATAAAGAAAAATAAACAGAGTCTTAGAGAAATGTGGGACATTATTAAGCTCACCAATATATGAGTAATGAATGTAACTGCAGAGAAGAGGGAGAAAAGAATACAAAAATAGTTGTGCTATAATTAATTATAAGAAATAATTGCTGTAAACCTTCTAAATTTGGTTTAAAGCACCAGATTACACACACAAGAAGCTTGATGAACTTACTTAAGGTAACAATAAAGATATCCACACCGAGACACATCATATTAAAAATGTTGAAAAACAAAGAAAATTTTGAAAGTGCAAGAGGAAAATCACTTCTTATATATAAAGAAACCCAATAAGATTAATAGTCAACTTCTTATTGGAAACAATGAAGGCTGATAGCAGTGGAATGACATATTGAAAGTGCTGAAAGGAAAAAGACTTGTCAACCAAGAATCTTACCTTGAGCAAAAATATCTTTCAAAAATGAGCATTAAATAAGGCATTCTCAGGTAAATAAAAACTGAAAGAATTTGTTGCAAGCAGATCGATCTTACAAAAGCTATAAAGGGATTTATTTGGGATGAGAGCAAGTGATCCCAGAGAGGAATTCGAATCCACATCAAGAAACAAAGAGCACTAGTGAAGGTAATAATGCAAATATAAAGATAGTATCAATGTATATTTCTTTTCCTTTCTCCTCCTAATTGAATTAAAAAGTTATTTATAAAACAATATGTACATAATTTTATTTTTAGGTCTATGACATATAGAAATGTAATATATTTGACAATAATGACACAAAGGAGGCAAGTGGAGCAAAGCTGTATTGCACTAAGGTGATTACATCAGATAGGAACTCAGGTCCACAGGGACAAAGGAACAAGAAATGACATAAGAAGGTTAAAACAATACATTCCAAAAATATGTACTTGTTCCCTTTTTGTCTTTTAGCTTCTTTACAGTTATACAAATGCAACAATACATTGTTATAGTAATAATGATACATTGTTATAACTATAACAGTGTATTCTTTAGTTTGTCACACATATAGGTATAATATGTACAACAACAATAGCATGACAAAGGGAAAGAGAAAATGGAGTTATAGAGAAGTAATTTTTTTATATCTCACTGAAATTAAATTGATATAATCTGAAGTCAATTCTGATACATTAAGATGTATATGGTATGCTCTAGCACTATCACTAAGATAATTTTAAATCTAATGAAAAATGTATTAAGAAATTAAAATGCTACATTACAAAATATTCATTTAATGCCAAAGAAAGTAGCTAAGGAGGAATACAGAAAGAGAAAAGATACAAGACATATAGAAAATAAAAAGTAAATTGGCTGGCATAAATACAAGTATATTAATAGTATTTGTTTGAGCCCAGGAGTTCAAAGCTGCAGTGAACTATGATTAAACCACTGCACTCTAGCCAGGGTGACAAAGCCAGATGCTGTCTCTAAATTAATAAACAAATAAATAATAAAAAGAATAAAGGCTAAAATTCTCCCTGTCTTCCCTTTTTTTAAAAAAAAAAAATCCTTTTCTTATGGTACAACAAAACAAAACAAAACATAGTATTAATGTGAATGAGTTAAATGACCCAATAAAAATGCAGAGATTATTAGATTGAATTTTTTAATGATCCAACTATATGCTGTATGTAAGAGACATACTTTACACCTAAAGATTCACATACATAGAGAGTAAAGGGATTGAAAAAGATACATCATGCAAAGAATAACAATAAGAAAGCTGGAGTGAGTATATCAATATCAGACAAAATAGACTTCAAAGCAAAAAAAGTCACTAGCATTAAAGACAGACATAATGATGAAAGAGTCAGTCCATCAGGAAGATATAACTATTATAAATACACATGTTCCTAATAACAGATCCCCCAAAATATAAGCAAAAAATGACAGTATTGAAAGGAGAGATAGACAATTCAACAATTGTATTTGGATACTTTAATATACCACTTTCAGTAATGGGTAGAACAATTAGAAGATTGATAAAGAAATATAAAATGTGAACAACACTGTAAACTAACTAGACCTAACCAATATGTATAGAACATTCCACTTGTAACAACAGAATACACATTCATCTCAAGTGCATATGGAACGTTCTTCAGGGTAAATCATATATTAGGTCACAAAACAAGCCACAATAAATTTTAAAAGTTACAATGATACAAAGTGTATTTCATCCAAAGTCTGTTCTCAGACCATAATAAAGTGAAATTTGAAATAATAACAGAAGGAAATTTGGGAAATGCATAAATATGTGGAATTTAAACACACTCCCAAATATAAATTTGAAAAGGAAATTAGAGTATACTCTATGATGCATAAAAATTAAAACAGGACATTCCAAAATATTGCTTGCAGTTAAAACAGTGCTTAGAGGGAAATTTGTAGCTGTAAATGCCTATATTAAGAAAAAAGAAGATCCCAAATAAATAATGTAACTTTCCACCTTAAGACTCCAGAAAAAGGAAAGCAACCTAATACTAAAGCAATAATAAGAAAAAAATGAATATTTGAGTAGAAATTAGTGAAATAGAGACTAGAACACAATAGAGAATACCAATTCTCTATTGGTATTAAAACCAGAAGTTAGCTCTTTAAAAAGATCAACATAACTCAAATTTTTATCTAAACTGATCAAGGGACAAAAAGAAGACAATGGAGCATGTATTCAGAGGTACTTGAATTTATATCTCCTAGGTTAGGAAAAAAAGCAGAGAAGACTAAAATTACTAAAATCAGGAATAGAAGAGAGGCATAACTACCAACCTACTGAGAGTAATGGATTATTAAAGGATTTTATAATCCATTTTATTGGCATGCAATTATTTATAGTAGTCCCTTAAAAGGAATTATAAGTATTTCCTTAAAACAATTATAAGGAAATATTATAAACAAGTGTATGCTAACAAATTAGATAACTTACAGGAAATGAAAAAAAGTCCTATGAAGTGCAAACTACTGAAACAAGTTTAAGAAAAAATAGAAAATTGGAGTAAACCTATAACAAATGAAGACAGTGAATTAGTGTGTTAGGGTTCTCCAGAGAAACAGAAATAATAGGATGTGTACAGTGTGTGTGTGTGTGTGTGTATATATATATATATATAGATGTAAGTGTATACACAGCCAGATAGATAGATAGGTAGGTAGGTAGGTAGGTAGGTAGGTAGGTAGGTAGGTAGGTAGGTAGATAGATAGATAGATAGATAGATAGATAGATAGATAGATAGATAGATAGATAGACAGACAGATAGATAATTTACTAAAAGGAATTGGTTCACATGATTATGAAAGCTGGGGTGTGGCCATATTTCACTTAAAATCTGCAGTGTGGCCTGTCAGGTTGGAGACCCAGAAAAGCCAATGGAGCAGATGAAGTCCAAGGACAGTCTGCTGGAGAATTTTCCTTTTGCACAAGGAGGCTAATCTTTTTGTTCTATCCCAGCTTTCAACTGATTGAATGAGGCCCACCCACATGATGAAGGGCAATCTGCTTCACCCAGAGTTCAACAATTTCAACATTAATCCCATTCAAAGCACTATCCAAGCTGACATGGAAAATTAACCAACAGAATAATCAGTCTACACAAGTAATAATTGATCTACTGTCCAAATTGAGCTACAGAGTCAACACAATGCATATTAAAATCCCAGCTGGTTTTTTATAGATATGAACAAGCTGATCATAAAGCAATATGGAAGTGATCCCAAATAGCCAAAACAATCTTGAATAAGAATGAAGTTGGGAAATTCACACTTAACCTATTTCAAAGAACTCTTACAACTTAATAAAAACAAATAGCCCAATTAAAAATGAACAAAAACTCTGAATAAGCATTTCTCCAAAGGCATACAAATGGTCAGAAACACAAGATAAAGCTTAACATCATTAACTATCATGTAAATGCAAATAAAAAGTCACAATGAGATACCGTTTTACACCAACTAGGATTATCATAAAAACAAAGATACATAATAACAAATACTAGTGAGTGTGATGGTTAACTTTATGCGTCAACTTGACTGGGCTAAGGGATGGTCAGATAGTTGGTAAAGCATCATTTCTGGGTGTGTCTGTGAGGGTATCTCTGGAAGAGATTAGCATTTGAATCGGTAGACTGAGGAAGGAAGATGACCCCCACCAGTGAGGGCAGGCATCATCCAATCTGTTGAGGGCCCAAATACTATATTATAATATAACGTTCTATTATAATACTATATAATAATACTACTACTATATTATTATAATACTCTATTACAATAGAACATTCTGTTATTGTACTATATTATAATAGAACAAAATGGCAGTGAAAAGGGGGCAAATTCATTCTCTGTTTGAGCTGGGACATCCATCTTCTCCTGCCTGTGAGTGCTCCTGGTTCTCAGGCCTTTGAACTTGGAGTGGGGCTTATATTATCACCTCCCAATCCCCTTCTCAGGCCTTTGGACTCAGACCAAGACTTCCATCATCATTGGCTGCCCAGATTCTCAGACCTTCAGACTCAGGCTGAATTATACCAGTGGCTTTCCTGGTTCTCCAGCTTGCTGATGACAGATTGTGAGGCTTCTCAGCCTTCATAATCATATAAACCAATTCCCATAATCTGTGTGTGTGTGTGTGGTGTGTATGTGTATCCTCTTGGTTCTATTTCTCAGGAGTACTCTAATGCAGTGAATGTGTGGAAAAATCGGAATCTTCGTACACTACTGATAGAACTTTACATTGACACAGTACCTATGGAAAAACAACTAAGCAGTTAGCTAAGACATGTATTATTATTATTTTTTTTTATACTTTAAGTTCTAGGGTACATGTGCACAATGTGCAGGTTTGTTACATAGGTATACATGTGCCATGTTGCTTTGCTGCACCCTACTTGTCATTTACATTAGGTATTTCTCCTAATGCTATCCCTCTCCCTGCCCCCCACCCCACAAGGCCCCTGTGTGTGATGTTCCCTGCCCTGTGTCCAAGTGTTCTCATTGTTCAATTCCCACCTATGAGTGAGAACATGTGGTGTTTGGTTTTCTGTCCTTGTGATAGTTTGCTCAGAATGATGGTTTCCAGCTGCATCCATGTCCCTGCAAAGGACATCAACTCATTTTTTTTATGACTACATAGTAATCCATGGTGTATATGTGCCACATTTTCTTAATCCAGTCTATCATTGATGGACATTTGGGTTGGTTCCAAGTTTTTGCTATTGTGAATAGTGCCACAATAAACATACATGTGCATGTGTCTTTATAGCAGCATGATTTATAATTCTTTGGGTATATACCCAGTAATGGGATTGCTGGGTCAAATGGTATTTCTACTTCTATATCCTTGAGGAATCACCACACTGTCTTCCACAACGGTTGAACTAGTTTACACTCCCACCAACAGTGTAAAAGTGTTCCTATTTGTCCACATCTTCTCCAGCATCTGTTGTTTCCTGACTTTTTAATGATCACCATTCTAACTGGTGTGAGATGGTATCTCATTGTGGTTTTGATGCATTTCTCTGATGACCAGTGATGATAAGCATTTTTTTATGTGTCTGTTGGCTGCATAAATATCTTCTTTTGAGAAGTGTCTGTTCATATCCTTTGCCCACTTTTTGATGGGGTTGTTTTTTTCTTGTAAATTTGTTTAAGTTCTTTGTAGACTCTGGATATTAGCCCTTTGTCAGATAGGTAGATTGCAAACATTTTCTCCCTTTCTGTAGGTTGCCTGTTCACTCTGATGGTAGTTTCTTTTGCTGTGCAGAAGCTCTTTAGTTTAATTAGATCCTATTTGTCTATTTTGGCTTTTGTTGCCATTGCTTTTGGTGTTTTAGATATGAAGTCCTTGCCCATGCCTATGCCTTGAATGGTATTGTATAGGTTTTCTTCTAGGGTTTTTATGGTTTTAGGTCTAATATTTAAGTCTTTACTCCATCTTGAATTAATTTTTGTTTAAGGTGTAAGGAAGGGATCCAGTTTCAGCTTTCTACATATGGCTAGCCAGTTTTCCCAGCACCATTTATTAAATAGGGAAACCTTTCCCCATTTCTTGTTTTTGTGAGGTTTGTCAAAGATCAGATGATTGTAGATATGTGGTGTTATTTCTGAGGCCTCTGTTCTATTCCATTGGTCTATCTCTCTGTTTTGGTACCAGTACCATGCTGTTTTGGTTACTATAGCCTTGTAGTATAGTTTGAAGTCAGGTAGCATGATGCCTCCAGCTTTGTTCTT
>NW_012114252.1:5183037-5199357 GCF_000951035.1 Colobus angolensis palliatus | reverse complement strand
GGGCGCGGTGGCTCACGCCTGTAATCCCAGCACTTTGGGAGGCCGAGGTGGGTGGATCACAAGGTCAGGAGATCGAGACCATCCTGGCTAACATGGTGAAGCCCCGTCTCTACTAAAAATACAAAAAAAAAAATAAGTGGGCGTGGTGGCGGGCACTTATTTTTAAGTCCCAGCTACTGGGGAGGCTGAGGCAGGAGAATGGCATGAACCCGGCAGGCGGAGCTTGCAGTGAGCTGAGATGGCGCCACTGCACTCCAGCCTGGGTGACAGAGTAAGACTCCATCTCAAAACAAAACAAAAAATAAAAGAAATAGCATTTTATCATTTACTTGCATTGCCTCATTTTATTCTAATTATCATATTCTTGTGCATTAGCCTGAAGATGTTTTATTACTACTAGTTTACATATGGGAAGACTAGGACTGCAGAAGTTAAGCTGGCAACTAGCATCAAGCAAAGGTGGAACTCAGACACAGAATGTTTGATTTCCAGTTTAGTGTTCCTTATATTGTGCTGTTCTGTATAGTGTACCGCCTTCTCAGCATATATTACTTATTCTCTCTGATAATGTTTTATTTGGAGTGTTTATAATTAAAAACATTAATTGCAGTATGTATTTTAATTAATGGGCTCTGCTGATTTCAGAAACCACAAAACCACTGATTTATCAGATTAAGTAAGGAGTCCAGTCAGCAATGGAATTTATTAACCCAGCTCTGCAGACATTACTAATATTTTCCTTAAGCAACATATTCCCTAAAAGAGATGAAAGCAAAAAGCCCATGCCTAAAGCAAAGTAGATGAAACCCCACCGAATAAACATCACTGAAGTATGTTATTATATGTTAATTTTTCAGTAAAACTTTGTGTCCTCTAGCAATGTCTTCTGCTTCTACTCTTCTTTTAAATACTATCATTACTAGATGTGTAACTGGCCCTCATGTAAAAACATTCTATTTTCTCAGTCTAATGAAGATAATTTATCCATATATATTTCAAAACTTTAAAAATTAGAAATTATGAGCCTGAAAAGACAAAGGGATGTAGTCTTGAACATAGCCTCTAAAACTAGGACTATGTTGAGTGACTCCAGAATCCCCTCAACAATAGACAAATATTACCAAGGAGTATAAAATACTATATTTCTGTGTGTTTGTGTTTTTAATTATAATAGTCTAATACTTCAGATTTGGACCATTTCTTTTTTAAAAAAATTTCCCTTAAGCTATAATCAGTCATACACGTGAAAAATGATATATGTGATCAGAGAAAATTTGTCTCTCTTTGAGGAAAGTAAAAGTTTGTGCCTGACTGGCTACTCCCAGAAAATCTGGAAAAGAGAGTTTATTTCTATCTAGGCAGTGACGAACAAAAGGCTAATTTTTTTCAGGATTAAAAAATATGAGCCATTACTGGGAACCAGGAGAGATTACAACAGAGTCCCAGCCACGCTGAGGGGTTCCTGGCTAACTTGTCCCTGATCCTCCCCACCCAAAACTGTATAATTTTATAAGGGGTGGGGTGTCACCTACAGAATTTCTCCAACTGTTGAGCAATTATTCTTGTATCAAGAGAAAGTCTCCTCCTACATACTTTACAAACTGTATGTTTTCTCCCTTTACTTGGTATTAAATCTGGCTCCTCAGGGTTAAAAAGAACTAAGGAGCCTTCAACAGAATCAACTTGCAAACTAGTAGACTGGTTTGTTTTGTTAATTGTAATAACTCTATTCTCGTTATTGGTTGCTGCATAACAAACTATGCCAAAACTTAATGGCTTAATATTACAAGTATTTTACTATACCTCCTTATTTTACAGGTATGGTATATGGGCAGGGCTCAGCAGGGTGATTCTTCTGTCTCATATAGCACGACAAAGATCATTTGATGGTATTCTGTTGGTGGATGAGCTCTTTGGAGGATCTAAAACAGCATCACTTTTGTGTCTGGCACCTTGGCAGGAATGGCTAGAAGGCTTGAATAAACAGGTACTGTGTATCAGAAGCCTCTCTAAATAGGTACTTTTAGAATAGTTGAAATTTTCCCATGGCAGCCCAAGACTCCCAGAGACAAAGAGACCTAGGTAGAAACTGCAAAGCTTCTTATAACTGAGACTCAGAAGTCCCATATGACAACCTGTTGCAGTGTTATCTTGATCAAACAAGTCGCTTAGGGCAACCCAGATTCAAGTGAGTTATTACAATTCACCTCTCAATGAAGAAACAACAAAGAATTTGCCTCAATCTTTAATCTACCATAAAGTCTGTAGCCATTGAGCATTCAGTAATTTCTGCTGCTTTCAGTAATTTCTACAATAAATTAAATTGCTACAGTAACACAAAATCAACGATTCACCCAGTTAAGCATCAGCCTGTCATTCCAACTCCTTGTAGACTGATTCTTTAAAAGTAGTACAGTGTGAATGAATGCTCATGGTAGTTTTCTTGACCCACCCCCTACAAATTCTCCCTCTTTGATCTCACCCCGTGCATTGAAGAGTTCACCCAAGCATAGTTCTGTCTCGAAGATCCCTGCCTCAGCTTCCCATCTAGAGCACCTCAGTCCCAGCCCAGCATCCCAGACCTCTGTTTGTCTAAGACAAAAGATTAAAGCATCACCAGTTCTGACAGTTTATGCCACTAACACTATTCTGTGTTTATAAATGGAGCCAGCAAAATTTGAGGATAATACCTGCTCCAGAGTGAAAAGCTTCATTTTGGAGGTGAGGAGGGGCTAAATTATCAGTGGGTGGGAGTTACATTTATTAGCTTTTTTCTTTTTTTTTTTTTGACAAAAGTAACATAAAAACAAATTTTTGATGGAAAACTTCAAACACCATAGAAGTTTGTAATATTTAGCCCAGGCTGCTACATACCACAGACTATAGGGTTTAAACAACAGAAATGTATTTTCTCACAGTTCTGGAGGACAGAAGTACAAGATCAAGGTACCACAGGGTTTGATTTCTGGTGAGAGCTCTCCTCCTGGCTTGAAGATGGCTGCTTTGTCCTCATGGCTTTTCCTCTGAGTGGGGACATACACACAAACACGCATGCACAACACACACACACACACACACACGGAGAGAGACAGAGAGAGAGAGTGAGCACTTCAGCTGTCTGGTGTCTCCTCTTCTAAGGACACTAATCTTATTGGACCAGGGCCTCACTGTTTTGACCCCATTTAACCTTAGCTACTTCCTTAAAGGTCTCGTCTCCAAGTACAGCCACTCTAGGGTTCCAACATATGACTTTAGAGGGGATACAATTCAATCCATAACAGAAGATCAAAACAAAATCTTTAAGTCCTCCATCACTTGCCCTCTTCCCAAGCCCCTCTTTTGTGAATCAAATGGAGCTTTTGGAAATTGAGCTCTAATAGTCATCCCAGGCTATCATAACAAAAATAATGAGCACACCTTAAGCACACCTGAGAGCTCCCTAAGCTCCATCACCGCAGGTCCATAGAATTCAGAGTAGAAGTTATATTATTCACAGTAACGGCATGTAAAGGAAAAAAAAATGTAATTTTTAAAAAGTATCCCATGAAAATGTACAGTCACCAGTCACGTTGCTATTCCAGTCATTTTATTAAAATACAAAAGCATATTTTAATTTACTCTGATAAATTTTCATTTTATAGTCAAGGTACATTTTAAAACAGAGATTGGCCTGGTGTGATGGGTCATGCCTATAATCCCAGCACTTTGGGAGGCCAAGGCGGGCAGACCGTGAGGTCAAGAGATCGAGATCATCCTGGCCAAGATGGTGAAACCCCATCTCTACTAAAACGACAAAAAGTAGCTGGGTGTGGAGGCACACGCCTATAGTTCCAGCTATTCCAGAGGCTGAGGGAGAAGAATCGCTTGAACGGGGGAGGCGGAGGTTGCAGTGAGCCAAGATGGCACCACTGCACTGCAGCCTAGCAACACAGCGAGACTCCATCATCTCAATAAGTAAACAAATAAATAAATACAGAGATTGAACAATTTCTTTTATTATTATGTTTGTTAGTACTATTATTATTTTTTTGGAGATAGAGTTTCACTCTTGTCACCCAGGCTGGAGTGCAATGGCGCAATCTCAGCTCATTGCAACCTCCACCTCCTGGGTTTAAGCAATTCTCCTGTTCCAGCCTCCTGCATAGCTGGGATTACAGGCACCTGCCACCACACCTAGCTAATTTTTGTATTTTTAGTAGAGACAGGGGTCTCACCATGTAGGCCAGGCTGGTCTTGAACTCCTGACCTCAGGTGATCTGCCTGCCTCAGCCTTCCAACATGCTGGGATTACAGGCATGAGCCACCGCGCCCAGCAAGACTGAACAATTTCTATAGTGGAAACTTAAAAGCTGTTGCCTTTGTTACAGATATCCTTAATAGCAACTTAAAATTAAGGAGTTCTATAATGACCAAACTGTTTGGTAGAAGACGGGAGGTAGAGCAGATTATAGTTGAACTATACTGATGATAGGAGGCAACAACGTGGGAGCATTACTTGTGGGTATCAGAAACATTGTTTTAAGTCATTTCATTTCCAGCACTACTCTAGACTTCATTAACATTAATTAATTAATTAAGGTTAGCTTAATAATCCTATGTCTGAATCACGAGGTTAAGTCCTGAACCTCTCCTTTCTCCTTGGCTGTGCACAAACAGACTCAGAGCATGTAGTTGATGCATTCGTTCATTCATCAACAATTTACTGAGTGCCTATTTGGTGCCAGGAGGTTTGCTAGGTGCTGAGATACAAAGATCAGTAAGATATGGTCCCCGCCCTTGGGGTGTTTAAAGTTAAGTAAGGAAACACATATGAGTTAACAATTGTAACCAAGACGTACTGGCACTAGAATAATAGGTGATCCAGCATATGAAGAAGCAGAAACTAGTCAACTCAGCCTCTTGAAGTTGTGTCAGAAAAGGTTAATAGAAAAAGCAATTCCAGCCTGGACGTGGTGGCTCACTCCTATAATACCAGCACTTTGGGAGGCTGAGGCAAGCGGATTCCTTGGGCTCAGGAGTTTAAGACGAGCCTAAGCAACATGGTGAAACTCCATCTCTACAAAAAATACAAAAATTAGCTGGGTGTGGTGGCCTACACCTGTGGTCCCAGCTACTTGGGAGGCTAAGGAAGGAGGATCACCTGAGCCTGGGAGGTCAGTGCTACAGTGAGCTGAGATTGCACCCCTGCATTCCAGCCTGGGTGACAGAGTAAGGCCCTGTCTCAAAAAAAAAAAAGAAAAAGAAAAAGAAAAAGCAACTCCATATTACTACTAACAGATCCATCGATAGTATTTTCCTGTCAGGTTGTTGCTAGTCCCTTAACTCACTGCCACGTGTCCTTATAGTAAAGTCAGAATTTTGCTAAAAAGCCAGCTTTGTGATACAATGAATGCCCCCTTGGGCCTCAAGTAAATAAAGACAATTTAAAAAAAAAAAAATCAAATCCAGGGCTTTGTTCGACAGCAATAGATATACTTGCTGGTAGACAATATACATGCATAAACATCAAATACTATTTTAAAAGTGTATTGAAAAGCAGTGCTGCAGGCTTGCCTATGATCAGCGAGTCTAGCCACTCCTGACAACCGACTGGAATGTGAATTTGGCGGCTGATAATGAACAAAAGGACACGTCAACTAGGAAGTTAGTATATAGAAACACTTTAGTGCACAAACAAAGCACTAAATTACAATGTGGCTCTACAAATACCAGGGGGTGATAAGTCCACTGAGGTCATGAGTTAACTTTTCAGGCAGCTGGGATGATTAGGTGCAGATTGCTATCCGAGTAATCACTGTTCTTAAATACTTCAGGATTCCTGTCTTGTGTCCTCTTATTACATTCCAGTTACAAAAATTAGGAGGAGTTACGGCATTTGCTTGCTCATGGGTTCTTTTACCCTGACTCTAGAGAAAGGGAACACTATGCTGTTGGGTAAAACAAATGTCCCATTTAAAATGTTTGGAGCATGTGCAGTGATTGCGGGTCTTGGCTTGTTTTCAAGACACTAGGCACTGAGGCTGAACCAAGCAGTCACGTGCTCCAGAAGTAGTGGAAGAAACTACAGAAAACTGGCCCAGTGACACGGACTCTGGAGTTTGTGCCTAATGGTGCAGGTACCGAGGCCATGTTTCCTAATGTGAGATGCAGATAGCACAGCAGCATAAAACCAAGCTGAGGCAAATAGCCTAATACCATAACCAGGCAAGTGCTGAGCAATTATATCTGGCAAAAATCTATGCTAAGCTGATGGAGGAACTAAGGAAGGAGTTACTCCTTTAGTGTTCGGAGTTCATGGACTAAACCAGGTGGAGTTCTTGTTCTAGAGATAAAGACTGGATGACTTGTTTAGTCAACTCTCTAAACTAAGAAAAGCATAACCAAGCATAATTCCAGGAGGATGCATAGATATATGTGATTGAGTGGCAGTGGGACCAGGGCTGGACTAGGTTAAGTTCTGAAAAGAGTAAGGAGACCCCCAGCTATGTCATACGTTGATCAGGAAAAAGACAAAGACACCTACCATCACGAATTCTGTTCAGCAACAAACTGAAGAATCTAGACAGTGCAGTAAGGCAAGAAAAATTTTAAAAAATTTAAGAATGGGAAAGGAAGAAAGAACACTCGCCATATTCACAGATGATATGATTTTGTACATAGAAAATCTCAAAAAAAAAACAAACTACAAATAAATTATTTGAAGTAAAAATGGTTTGGGGATGGGTGTGGTGGCTCACGCCTGCAATCCCAGCACTTTGGGAGAGCAAGATGGGTGGGTGGATTGCCTGAGCCCAGGAGTTCGAGACCAGCCTGGGCAACACAGTGAAACCCCGTCTCTACCAAAAATACAAAAAATTAGCAGAACCTAGTGGCACGCACCTGTAGTCCCAGCTACTCGGGAGGGTGAGGCATGAGAATCGTTTGAATCCAGGAGGTGGAAGTTGCAGGCAGCAGAGATCAGGCCACTGCAGTCCAGCCTGGGTGACAGAGTAAGACCCTGTCTCAAAACAACAAAAAATAAAAAATAAAATAAAAATGGTTTCACAAGATAGCTACTTACAAAGTCTGAATACAAAAATTAATTGTATTTCTATATACCAGCAACAAACAGAAAATAAAATTCTTGAAAAGACACTATCTTTTAAAAAAAGATATCATCTTGGCATGGCGCTATGGCTCACACCTGTAATTTCAGCACTTTGGGAGGCTGAGATGGGCAGATTACTTGAGGCCAGGAGTTTGAGACCAGCCTGGCTACGGCGGTGAAACCCCATCTCTACTAAAAATACAAAGATTAGCAGGTCATGGTAGCCGGCACCTGTAGTCCCAGCTACTCCAGAGGCTGAGGCAGGAGAATCTCTGGAAACCAGGAGGCGGAGGCTGCAGTGAGCCCAGATTGTGCCACTGCATTCCAGCCTAGGTGACAGAGTGAGACTCCATCTCAAAAAAACAAAATAAATCTAAAAACATACCATCATTAAAGATATGCAATTTGTAGTAGTATCAAAAATACTTTGAAAACCTAGGAATTATAAATGTGTAAGAATTTTACCAGAAAACTATATTACTGAGAGAAATGAAAGAACAATGGAATTTTTTTTTTCTTTTGAGATGGAGTCTCACTCTGTTGCCCAGACTGAAGTGCAATGGCATGATCTCAGCTCACTGCAACCTTCACCCCCCGAGTTCAAGCGATTTTTCTGCCTCAGCCTCCTGAGTAGCTGGGATTACAGGTGTGCTCCACCATGCAAGGCTAATTTTTGTATTTTTAGTAGAGATGAGGTTTCACCATGTTAGCCAGGCTGGTCTCTAACACCTGACCTCGTGATTCACCTGCCTCGGCCTCCCAAAGTGCTGGGATTATAGGCGTGAGCCACCATGCCCCGCAGAACAATGAAATTAATAGGATACTAAATTCATGAATTAGAAGTGTTAACAATGTGAAGATGTCAATTCTCCCTAAATCAACCTAGAGATTTATAGCAGTCTTAATTAAAAAGTTTCTTAAAAAATGATCACGCCTGTAATCCGAGCACTTTGGGAGGCTGAGACAGGTGGATCACGAGGTCAGGAGTTCAAGACCAGCCTGGCCAAGATGATGAAAACCCCGTCTCTACTAAAAATACAAAAAAAAATTAGTTGGAGTGGTAGTGGGTGCCTGTAATCCCAGGTACTCAGGAGGCTGAGGCAGGGAATTGCCTGAACCCAGGAGGCAGAGATTGTAGTGAGCCAATATCTCGCCACTGCACTCCAGCCTGGGCGACAGAGCGAGACTCCGTCTAAAAAAAAAAAAAAAAAAAAAAATCAGTTTTTAAAGAATATTTGGGTCCAGGAATGGTGGTTCACGCCTGTAATCCCAGTACTTTGGAAGGCTGAGATGGGAGGATCTCTTGACCCCCAGAATTCGAGGCCAGCCTAGGCAACATAGAGACCCCATCTCTACAAAAAAATAAAAAATTAGTGGACGTAATGGGACAAACCTGTGGTTCTAGCTACTTGGGAAGCTGAGATGGGAGGATACTTGAGCCTGGGAGGTCAAGGCTTCAGTGAGTCATGATTATGCCCCAGCACTCCATCCCAGGCCACAGAGCGAGACCTTGTTTTGAGAGAGAGAGAGAGAGTATTTGGAACCTGACAATCTGTTTTAAGATGTATATAGAAATGCAAAGGCCAAGAATAGCCAAGATAGTTTTGAATAAGATGAAAATGATGGGAGGACTTGCTCCTTATCAGAATTAAGATAGTGCAATATGGGGCAAAAATAGAAAAAATTTAAACATAAAGCAAAATAGCTCGGAAACCAACTTACATCCATTTTATTTAGGGCAAAGGTAGCACACGTGAGCGGTATAAAAATGCAATTTTTAATATTGATGGTTCTAAAAAATTGACTATCCATATGGAAAAAATGTCAAACCTCATACTATACATAAAAATCAATTTCAGATGGATGCTGGTAACACAGAAATGGCTCCTATAAGCCCAACCCTCCTATAAATAAAAAACTTAGGACAAAAATATAAAAACCTCTGAATGCCTAGAAAAAAAAAATCAAAAGTGAACAGAAACTCAAAGGGATCTACTTGGAAAAAGGGCACAGCACTAGGCGGGTTTCCCATTTTTACAGCTTTTCACCTGTATGCATGTCCAACAGTAGACACAAACAAGAATGCATATAGCAGTCAGTTCACAATGGTTAAAAACTGAAGACAACTCACATGCTCATCAACAGGACAGTAAGCAATAAACTGTGGTATATTTACACAACCAAATATTAGTAGCAGCTAAAATGAATAAACTACAGTGACATGCAGTAACATTGATGAATCCAAAGTTATAGAATAAAGATTATATACAAAAGATAGACAATAAAGATTACATACAAAAAAATTAGCTTATGAAAACTTCCATGTTAAAAACATAATAAAAACATTTTTAAAGCATACATCTAGATGAAAAACTGTATAAAAATCAATGGAATGAAAATAGCTACATTGGGTTGGGCAAGGCGAGTGGAGAGTTTACTGGAGAGATCGTTCAGTTAGATACATAGGTTTATTGGCAGGTTTTATTCTGAGTGGTGGACTCATAAAGGCACTTGTTAAATTATTAAATATAACTAACTAAAGAAAACTAGGCCATTGACAGACCAATTATGAGAGTGTATCATGAGTCACGAACTGTGATTAAACTGATTTTGTGTACTTGGGGTTCACAAAAGAAAGGTAGAAAGGGAGGGAAAGGCCAGACAACTAGGGTTGGGAGAAAATAAAGACTGAGATTAGATAACATTGTTGGAGCAGCCTTTGGCTATCAGAGAAAGGGTAGAGATTGGGTTTATTCAGGGCAGGCAATTGTTCAGTGTTTGCAGTGGGAGGTCTAGGGAGTAAGTGATAGTGGATTGCAGCTGACACCAAAGCTGTGCTGAGGGCTACATGAGCAAGGGGAGGCCTGGCCCCAGAACAGCAGGGATGGGACTTGGAGAAACTGCTTCTTCTGATTGGGGTGTCGTTGATGTGGGGTTGGAATGCCTTATTGGAGAGATTGCCACTGGGCTACTCCCTCACAGAGGGAGTGGGCGCTGAGTGAGTCACAGAAAGCTTGGGGAAATAGATAGAATTGGGAATCTGAGCTGGAAAGAGGCTGAGCCTTCTACTGGGAGTCTAAGTGCTGGGGGTTAAAAACATCAGCTTAGTTCAAATCCCAATTCTTCCTCTTATGGTTGTGTGACTTTAGGCAAGTTACTCATCTCCTCTAAGGCTTCATTCCCCAGTCTGCAAATTGGAGATGGTAATGCTTACATCATAGGGTTTTTCTAAAAGTTAAATAGAATAACGTGTGCAAAAGGTGTGGTATCTTAAGAACTCAATAACTGATAGCTATGTATTTTTTTTATTCTTTTAAGAAGCAGAGCCGCTCAGCAATTGAGCTCTAAAGCAGACCCGTCCTTAGATAGGAACCTGAATCTGAGTGGTAGGAAAGTACAGGGCTGGGCAATCCAGAAGCTGGAAGAGGGGACAGTCAGAGTGACCTCTGTAAAAACAGAAGCATGGCTTATCTACCACCCTGCTGGGATATTTAAGAGAACCCCCTTTCTCAGGTTTGTTCTTTCTCAAAATAAACAGGGGCATGGTTGGTGATGAAATTCACAAGGAGAACCCCACCCTACCAAAAGCCAGTCTCCTCATGTAATAGCTACAGAAGGCTGGAAGTTTTCATTACACAGGCCAATGACACCCTCACTGTCCAACCCTCCTCATTCATTTCTAGTCTTGTTCAAGACTAGCTCCCTCTCACTTACAAAACAAAAAAGACTCTTATCCTAAGAAAACTACGCCTTTATAGGATTCTTGGGATTTGACATAGGTACTTTGTGAAGTTGTCTGTTTTGAATTATTTGTATTGTCTTTTTTCTCTGAGGTTTTTTTTTTTTAGGAGGGGAGGGCAAGAAGGGACTGTTTTTGACATTGTTTTTCCCGCTCTGTCCTCTAGGTAAGACTCCTTTTGAAAATGTCAGCCTGCTTGAGCCCTGCTCAGGAGACATGAGGAAAGGTGTTCTCCATGATTGATCTGTATATTCCCAGTTTCTTTAGTAGTTAGAGTAGTTTTTTAAAAAAATAGTTAACACGATGCAGAGGTTTAAGTGTGGCAGGAACAGTGAGAATAAAAGGCTAGAAATCTCAAAAGGATAAAAAATTAGCAGGCACTGGGGAAGGGCCACTCTGACAGCCACTGTTTTCCATGATTAGTGTTGACCTCAGACAGCTCTTGTCTCTCGGGCTTTATGGAGATCATGTGTTTGGGATTTTCCCCCTTTTGGGGGCTAATAGGAGTGAGACCACAGAACTGTGACAAAAGCCTCAGGGTTGGCTGTTGTCACAGTCTTCTCATTTCCTTCTCAACAGGACAAACAGGCTATGTCACCTCTCTATGCAGGTATGAAAGCTTCTGAATTCTTTCACTGTACTTGCTTAAGAACAGATCCCCAACATTCTCTAACAACAGCTGCCAGCTCTCAGTGTGCATGAATGATTATTCGGCCTCTGCACTTTGAAGGCATCACCTTCACTGCCCATCACTTCCATCTAGTCACCTCTCATTACCCCATTGGCTTGCTGCTTTGCTTTATCATCCCTATGGTTCTAGAAAAATGTGACAGTGAGCCACCTGAGTGAAAATCCAGTGAGAGAGAGGAGGATGAAACGATGGGGGAAAACGATTCTGTTCACATTGGGACCCAAGTATTCTCCCCTCCCTTGTGGAAGAGAAAGCAAGCCAGCCAGCCTGTCGTGTTGCCAAGGTATTTTTTATTCCCCAACAATCTCATTGCTGCCTCCTAGTGAAAGTTTTAGAATTGAAAAGAGACTATTTTCTGGGGAGAATTGAAGGGAGAAAAGAGAAAACTGAATTTACACAGGTCCACAACTTTTTTTGGAGGCAGTGTCACTCAGTTTCTGATTAGATATATTTGTGATCACCGATATCACCGTGGCCACAAGGGAAATACAGACCCACACGAATTACACTAATCAAATTATACTGTTCTTTAGGTGTTTACAATCAAGAGTTGCCAAAATAAAGCCCATCAAACTTACGAATTCTCTTTCAATTTATTTTGCTTCACTATTCATTCACACAGACTATTCCATTTCCTATATGGTGGGATTTTTTTTCATCTTTAGGACAAAACTGAGCAAGAATAAAAATATGCCTCTATCAATTCAAGCACAAGATAGGAGGAAATTAAAAGTGAATTTACATTTTGCTACATATGAATAAAAATGGCCTGAAAATTTACTTTGTTAAAAGCTCAACCAGATTCAGGCAAGAGGTGTGAAGGTTGATTCATAACAGCGATGCCACGTTGCCTTTCTTTACTGCATGGATGATTATGAGGGCTGTTTCCTTGGTTGTGAAGGGTTAGGCCAAGAATATTGATCCCCTAGAAGCCAAAAACTGAAACCAAATCTTTCCTATTTTGAAATGTGGGAAGATTCATTTGGTGAACAGACAAGCACACAAATAGTAATTTTCTTCTTATGACACCTTTGTTTCCCGCAGTTCAACATTCTTGGACTTGAGAGTATTCAAATTTGGCTCATTTAATATCACTAGACAGACAATATTGTAAATGTATACCGGAAAAACTATATCCAAGGAACTTTACATATATTATTCCTATAAGATATTGTACATATAAGCATACATTTCAATCATACATATAAACATTTCCTTCTAATGTAATAATTTATTGCAGTAGATTTTTAAACTTAAATTTGAAGAGTATAAAATCACTTAACTAATACAAAACACATTTTCACAATCCTCCCTTTTTATGTGTCAAAATAATTTTCACGACTAGATTTAACTTTATTCACAATATTTAGTGAATAACAGCTTTCATGTCTTGTGCCCTATATATACATATGTTCTTTGTGTGCCAGTGTATAGTATTTTTGTCTCAAACCTATTATACACGTCAGTAGGTGAAAAGCTCAGGGATGATAATTTTGTAGTTTATTATCACAAAACAGTATATTTAATATTCCAGTCTATGTAATTACACATGCTAGTGTTTTCACATTGCTCCAGCCAGAGTCTGTGACTGACAAGAGTGTCTTTACAGAGCCTGTAAAGGAATATGGTTCTGGAGAAATCAGTCCAATTGTTTTAACAATGCAAGGGCATAACTGATACAAAATAAGCATTTGTCAATATGACATCTTCAGAAAAACACAAACCACATGCCACTGCTGTTCACAGTTCTGTTATCACGACTGTAATTTTTAAGTCACTATTCTTTTATTAAAATGAACAAAACAAGCCTAACTTTTAAATAAATCTGATGACCTGAAACAGTTTTAATTCACGTTCATAATTACAATCAAAGCTTTTGTGTCTGTGTGTGCATCTGAATGAACTGAACATAAATCATAGGAAGACTTAAAGAGTTAACCGTTTGTAGATGTTCCTACTTGCACATACCACAGGGCTAGGTCAAATCCAAACTGCCAAAGAAAGAAGGCAAGCAAGTTCTCCCTGAAGGGCAGGCCACCATGTGAATAAAACCTCATGTTCTAAGTGTGCTGCAGCATACCAAGAAGTGAGGAAAATACTGAAACAGAATCATGCTGTTTGACTTCTGCATCGTGTCAACTATTTTTTTAAAAAACTGCTCTAACTACTAAAGAAGGAAATTATGCTTAGCATAAAAATATTCCAGCATTGAGTGATTGGTACGTTTTACTTCTCTCTTCCAGGGAAACTACTTACACTTATTGATTTTAAACACCTTCACCTTAGTTGTGCATGTGAGACACTGTAAGTTAACTGTACCTTAAAGAGATCAGCATATAGATGGTTCTGGCGACCAGGATCACAACAAAAGACAAACAAACAAAACAGAATTTTTAAAGACCTGAACAGTCAGTCAAGGATGCATACTCTCAGCCTGGGCTAGCTCTTTTTCGGAAAGGTTGCCAAGAGTGTCCTTATTCCCTCCTGATCTATTTTTCACCCCACTACCTCTGACTGAGTGCATCACCAGTGCAAGAAAATGCGAGAAGCATCTGTTGCAAGCAACACCTGGACCTCCAAGGAAAATGAGCACTTTCTTGCTAGAAACAGTCTCAAACATTTTCAAGGGTGAGTCTCCCCTTCCCCAAGCTTAACCGTCTTCCTCCGTAGTTAGAGAGGCTCTCCTACTCGTGCCTGCCGTCTTCTTCCTCCCGGCGAGGCTCCCAGGGCCGCAACCAGGGCAGCTGCGCGCCGGGCCAGCCTGGGTAGCCGGATGACACCAGGGGTTGCCAACGCCAAACAGTGCGCAGACTCCGCGGCGCGCTCCGGACTCGCCACTCGCCTAAACCTGCTCTCAAGTGAAAAGGAGTGGGAGGAGGAGGAGGATTGGGAAGGGGCGGGGGACGGAGGGGATCTGTTAATTCGAGGTCCTGGGGGTGTGGGAGCGGGAGGCGGCTCCGCTGATCCCTCCTCCCTCCCGGAGTCCCGGGCTCCACCTCCTCCGCAGGCCCCCAGATATACACACACGGCCGCGGCTGGACATGCACACCCAGTGCCGGCTCCGGGCGCGGACACACGCAGGTAGCCACACTCACCTGCGCCGGTGCAGAGGGCGGCCTGGGCTGGGCAGGGCCCCCCTGCGCCGCGGGAGTGGGGAGAGCGGGAGCTGCCCCCAGCGCGGACCTGCGAACTGAGGTGATGGCGCGTTTTCCTTAACTCTCCTCCAGCACCTCCGCCCCTGCGCCGGCTCGGCTCTGGCCGCAGCCCCGAAGACAGAGGGGCCCCGGACGTCGCGGACTCGCGGGCACACGCTCCCAGGAGCGCGGAGAGGAGCGCCGCGGCGCAGGAAACTTGGGCGAAGTTAGTTGCAAGTGCCGGGCGGCTGCCGAGAAGAGCGAGGCGGGGACGCGGCCGGTGCCAGGCCTGCGGCGCCGCGTGGAGGCTGCGCTGCCCTCCGCGACCGGCGAGCTCCGGGAGCCCTAAGTCGGCAGGCGCGTCTGAAGGGGCTAGGAGTGAGCGGAGCTGGCATGGCCCGGGGGACGGTCGGACGCGGCTCCTCGGCGAGCCGGGAGAATTTCCTCTGAGGCTGGGCGACTCACGCTTGCTCAAGCCTTATCCACCCTCCTCCCTCGCCCCACCCGTCAGTCCAGCAGCGGGAGAGGAACACTCCAGAGGCAGGTGCTGGGGGGGGGACAGCTCCCCCCCTGCAAAAAAAAAACAAAAAACAAAAAACCAGCCAGCCGATTGGGGGTTTCCCATCGGCGCACCCTGCCCGGAGCCTAGAAGACAGGCTGGTGCTCCTGTATTTGTACTTATATCCATTGCTGCGCTCTGCGTTCTCGTGGCACGCCTGGACACTCCTCCGCCTCCCCCTCCTCTTCCTCCTCCAGGGCCACCTCCCCGCCTTCCCCACCCCCATCTGCTTCTGTCAAATGAGAAAGTCACCGAGGAGAACCCAAACACTCCAGCCGCTAAGAGCCCCCTTTGGCACTTGGCAGCACGCGGCGGCGGGCTCCTGGGCTCAACTTGGTGGAGTCTCCGCGACGCAACTTTGGGGGACGCTTTGCATTTAAGAGAGAACGACCGAGGAGGAGGAGCGCTCTGCCCGGCCGCCGCTACCTGCAGGAGCTCACCAGCAAACGCCACTGGAGACGAAGGACCCAAAGAACGTAAAGGGCCAACTGCCGCCGCGGGAAGGGGGCACCGCAGAGAAGTTAGAGTGTCCCAGACACAACCTGCCCGAGCGCTCGGACGGAGACACCAGGGCGGCCCGGGGCGCGGCGTGGCCCTGGGCTGGTCCTCCAGCCCCCTCCTCCGGGCCGGGAGCGACGCCGGGGCGCGACGTGGGGCGCGGCGAGTCGCGGCCGGCCGAGCGGGTCCCCGCGGGCAGCCAACATTGATTTCCTCCGGGCCGAGGGCGAGGGCCCGGGCGGCGGCGGGCTGCAGCCGCGGCAGGGCGAGAGCATGTCCAAGCCAGTGGACCACGTCAAGCGGCCCATGAACGCCTTCATGGTGTGGTCGCGGGCTCAGCGGCGCAAGATGGCCCAGGAGAACCCCAAGATGCACAACTCGGAGATCAGCAAGCGCTTGGGTGCCGAGTGGAAACTGCTCACGGAGTCGGAGAAGCGGCCGTTCATCGACGAGGCCAAGCGTCTGCGCGCCATGCACATGAAGGAGCACCCCGACTACAAGTACCGGCCGCGGCGCAAGCCCAAGACGCTGCTCAAGAAGGACAAGTTCGCCTTCCCGGTGCCCTACGGCCTGGGCGGCGTGGCAGACGCCGAGCACCCTGCGCTCAAGGCG
>NW_012114252.1:5180733-5182522 GCF_000951035.1 Colobus angolensis palliatus | reverse complement strand
TACCCCGCAGCCTATGCCGCCGCGCTATGACCCCGCGGGGCCGCCTCGCGAGGACCGGTGTGCACACATGTACATATGTATAGGTACGAGCGCTGCGGCCTCCCCGTGCGCCCTCCCGCGACCGGGGACCCGGTTTGTATGTACATAGAATGTATAGGTGCCAGGCAGAGGCAGAGAGGCCAGGCGGGGCAGGAGTGGCCGAGCGCGCGAGGGCGCGGGTGAGCGGGCCTGTGAATTCGCAGGATCATTTCAGACCTGCACTTCGGCAGCCAACTCGAAAGCGGGCGGTTGTGTCCGGCAGCAGTTGGTGTTTGCTTTGCACTTCGGAACCTGTTGCGTTTTGACCCACGGAGGTGGGGGAGTAACTTTTAGACATGTTGGCCTTTCCCAGTTTTGTTGGAAGTTTCATGGTCGGTTTTGTTTTTGTTTCTCATTCTCCTTCCTCGCCTCTCAGCCCCCCAACCCCCAACCCCTTCCCGGTACGTGTTGCATGCACTCTGTTCTAATGTGAGGTCTGAAATGGCTGGCACATGGGAAAAGCTGCTTGTGTCATTCGTTTCTGGGAGTGGGATGGCTCTGAGTAGCCTTGCCTCCCTGTTTGTACTATTTGAACTTTGCAGATCCTCTGTTCTCTCAAGCAGAACTCCCAGACCGGATCCATTCTTGACCACTGACCGGCTCGAATCTGGCCTTTTGTGTGAGATGATCACAGTTTCTTTTGTTTATCACGCCATATGCAAATCAGAGCAAGAGCTCTTTCTCAAGAGCAAGAAACGCAAGCAAGAAATATTTGTGAGATGAAAGTTGTCAATTGGATTTTCTTCCTAAACAAACAAACAACTACTAGAAGTCCCCCTGAGTCCACTCGCTTGGATTTCTGACACAGTTTACAACAAAGAAAAAAGGCACTGTTCCTATTTTCCCCTTATGGCTGAGTTCACCTTAAGATTGTGAATGTGTATATGTCAGTGAAAACATTGAGGCTTGGAAAATGTGTTATTTTCGTTGCCCAAAGTTTGAGTCGGTTTTAGACTCAAAAACATTTGGAGCGAATATCAAAGTTAACTTTTAAAAATTGCGAAACTATTTCAGAATCGCAATTTTATCGAAGATTAAATCAGACTTTTTTGTCTGGTAATTATATATTTATTATTTACAAAACTGAAGAAAAAAAGCACAGAATTGTTTCAACAGATGTCTCATTTTCAGCTAGCATTTCTCTCCCAAGTTGAGCTGGTTTAATGTGTTTTGGATTTCCCTCCTCAATTGGCTTATTTTTTAGATCACCTGCAATTCATTTGCAAATTACGATAAAACATTTTAGAAAAAAGAAACTTTGAATTAACTTTTTTGTTTCTTTTTAAATGTATATATTTTGACTAATGTTTGTGAATGAAGTTGGCTAACATGTATTTAGTTTCATTTTGGCTTTATGTAATATAAAGTTAAAATTTTAAATATGGTTTTAACCTTTAAGTGTAAATGATTTTCTTGTGTGATCTTCTAATTTAATATTAGACGTCTAAGGTATATCTGTAAATTAGAATGCGACTATCACTCTGTTCATTTTTTTTGAACAAAGAGTTTAAATAAAGCCTGAACCAGGGAAAAGAGAAAAATCTTCTATTTCTTGTTGAGTCCCTAACAAGATTTGTATCTGAATTGCCCTTATGTGCCTGGTCCAGGTGAAGTGTAAGGTATCCTCCAAAAGCACCCTTTGTTTCACTTTTGAATAGATTTACTAGGAAATCTAAATCAAGCCATTGTTATTCAGAGCCAAAAACCTGAT
>NW_012114252.1:5078233-5175733 GCF_000951035.1 Colobus angolensis palliatus | reverse complement strand
GGACGACATTACTAGTTGTCGATTTCACTTGAGCACACTCTTCTCTAGCCCACCCCTACCATTTTATTTTGGGATCACCCTAAGGTAATTAGCCATTTGCAGAAAGCTTGAACTCCCTAAAGGAAAAGCACAACCTAGGATAACAGAGACCGAGTGAAGCTTTTCAGATTGATCGTCTCCACTGGGGCCGCATTTTCATAAGGTCGGGAGTGGAGAGGAGTGTCTGCAGAAGACGGACTACCTTTAAAGGGGCTCTCCGGAACTCAGGAGGGGCTTCCTAGAGTTGTCACCACCTGTAGGTGGATTTGTCATCACTCTGCAGTGCCTCCTGGGAAGCCAGCCTGTCCTCCCCAGAGTCCCCCTCAGGTACTGTCCCAGAGTTCAGGGGAGCCTTTAGCACTTTCTGCCCTGAGGGTATTGCATGTACAAAAGCTCCTTCGCGCGCGCGCGCACACATAGTCATCCAGTGGGTTTGGAGTGTACCCCTGTTTATTTGTCACCACGTGGTAAACCCCAGATTTGGAAGTCATCACAATGCGGGAGCGCACCAGGATCCAGAGGAGACTGTGTGGGGTTGGGACTGCGCACAAACACAGGGGAATTCTGCACAACAAACATTCGCGCGAGCGCTCTCCCTCGCCCCTCCTGCTTAGCTGGATTTTTGTAAGGGGGTTTCTTTCAAATTGGATTATCCGAATGGTCGCCTACATGGCCTTACTCTGCCTGCGTAGACTGGCCGGGTGAAGACGAGTGAAAGGACGCAGGGAGAGCCAGAGACAGAAAATAGAGAACTTCTTCAGAGCAGCGTAGGAAAAGTGGGTGCTGGGCGAAACGGAAGGCAAAGAGAGAGGATAGAAGAAGAATCTACGAGAACGAGAATGGAACAGCAGCATTGCAGACGCACCTTCAGGTTCACCTGCGTAAGGCACGCCCAGGGCGGAGGAGTGGAGGGACTGGCGGAAGATCAGGAGACGGCGGAGGACCCAGGGGCCCCCAACCCTGACCCCTCCGCAAAGTTCCTCCCTGAGAGAAGAGACTGGCCAGGTCGGGGAGGGAGGGGTTGGGGAGGCGATGATCACGCAGGCTCTGGCAGGATCTGCACGGAATAGAGGGATCTGGAAGGGAGAGAGGGTCGTGGAGGACAACCCAGCCTCCAGTCCCAGCGATCCCTCCCTCTGGGGCTGGAGCCACATTAGAAAGAAGAGTGTCTGAAATTAGGGCCAGCCTCTCCCCCCCTCCTCCCCGCGAATTTAACCCCTGCAGACCCACGGTGGAAAGCAGATTTTGTGCACCCTGAAACTTAAGTCGTGGGGGCTTATTTAATAAAAAATAAATCATAATCCTGATAGGATTTTAGAAGGGGGCTCGGTACAAGTGTGGGACCCTTTTCTTCCCGGGAAATGGAAGCTGCCCCTGGTAGACCCTTCCGAAGACCTCAGGATCTTGTTCCCAGCTCCAATGGTGAGGCGAGTGCCTGGGGGCATCAATAAGCCCTCCGCAGATCATCGCCCTTATCCTCCTTCTCAAACAGCCGTCCAACTTTGGGCTGGTTGGAGAAGGGGCTGGCGGGACAAAGGCGCCAACTGCTTTACCCCAGACCAAGGCTTCCCTGTGCTTCCAGAGCTCGGATTGCTGTTGTTCCTTTTCGGGGACTAGGTTTTCTCCCGTAAACTTAGACTTGAGTAGGTCGAGCGGTTGATTAATATGGATTGGAACTCGGCTGCTCAAGGCCGCGTGAATAAACACGAGCGCGCGGCGGCTGCGCTCACCGCTCCCTGAACCTCTCTGGGGCGCCGGGAGCCGGAACTGCGAAGCGGCTGGTTCCCGATGCGGCGGGACTGTGGGTCCGCCTAAGCCAGCGCGGTCTCCGTGCGCGCCCCGACCCGCGCACACATACCCTAACCTGGGTGCCCGAGCGTACCTCAGGCTGCACGGATCTGCGCGCACTCACTCTCCGGGGTCTTTGGACACCGTTTCTTTGCTTTCTAGAAGCTGCGTCCACTCTAGGATAGAGATTCAGATTTTGGGAACCTGGGGTGCGGGAGGCTGGGGGTGGGGGAAGATTCTCCCCATTCCCCAAGTGCTGGGCAAGGGTTACCCGACTTGAGTCACTGCGCGAAACAAAGGCGACCCTAAATGTGTCCACGGATGCGCGGGATGGAGATCCTGGCCCCCCTGCGGGAAAGAATGTGTGGAGCCACGGATTCCGGGGAGTAGTACACCGCGCCCACAGAAGCGTTTGTTTTCTGAAGTCTGCGGGCCTAAAGGCTGCTGCGGGGATCCCACTACACGTCCAAAGACTTCACCATCTCCCGCTTGGAAAAGTAGCCCTTGCGACTTGTCTCCCTGAAGCCACCGTGTCTTCGTCTTTGGAGCCTACGAGAAGCGACAAAGCTAAGTGTACGTGTAGGCCTCGGCAGCTTCACCATCCGCCCCCGTCCCAGCCCATGGCCTGCAGGTCTCTGTCTCTCCGCTCTCATATGCACACACTTGAGTGACCGGTCTGGGCCGGGGCGCAATCGGGTGCCCACCAACGGCAGCGCAGCTCAGAGCCTCAGCAAGGAGGCGAAGGCTTGGCGGGATGAGGCTTCCGTGGGCCTTAAGGCCTTCCTCAAGCCTGCAGACTCCTGCTCTGCAAGACCAAGGCCCCACGTCCCACCCTGGGCTGCCACTTCCGCCCACACCACGAGTCTAAGTAGTCGGTTTCTCAGCATCCCCAGGACTGCGCGCTCCGGGCAGTGCCGGGAGCGAAGCAGCGCTGGGGAGGTGGAAAGCGCTTCGCAAAATACATGCATCATGCCAGTCATTAGGTTGGTGGGATAAGCTCCCATCCCGGGCGAAAGCGCTACTTGGAGCTTGCCGCCCCTCCCCTGTCCCTAGCATTTGTCCGAGCTCACCCAAAAGCGACCCTTGAGATAAGGAGCAGAATATGTCTGCTCAAGTGCTAGGGACGAGACCAAGCCCGGGAACCAACCCAGATCCCAAGGCCCAGTGCTTTTCTTAAAAACTGTCCCCTGGAAAATCGTGTGGGCTTGGAACATCTATTGACCCACACGCCCCAGCCCGGGTCCTGGGCTGCCTTCTCACATCCAGATCACATTTATTGGACATAAAGTCTGCCCTAGTCTGTAGGTGGGAGCTTTTCTCTTTGAAGGAAGAACAGAGGTTGACAATTCTAGAACCGAACCGCAGGGCAAGCCTCGGAGGAGGTTTGGGTCTACTGGTGAAGGAGAAGACAAAGACCGTTCTGCTGGGAAAATGCTGTTTCATAAGAAGGTCAGGAGTGGGCTACAAGACATTTGGCGTCCTGTACTGAAAGATGGAGGTGCAGAGCTAAACAAAGCCCATCTGGGAGAAATTTTGTCTATACGATACCAAGATAGACAAACTAAATCATTTGGGGATGCCAATGAGCCCCTAATAACTGCTTTTCCTAAGTTCCTAATTTTGTGCCAGATGAGCCTCTCCGACGCACCAGGCCAGGAGGCATCCTTCTCCTTGTATTTTGTATGAATGGCGCCCCCTAGATGCCTCTTTCCCAGGCTTATCTGTAATCTCCCCGACTAGTATTTCCAATGTATAGATAAGGAGGCGCTTTCCCAAGGTCACACACATCAAGTAACTAGTAGAACTTCCAGACATCTACCTGCCCCCAGAGCCTAACCCCTTTAACCGTGCTACCGTTTACTATAGATGAAAGGAAATACCCTTCCACAATTTTAGCCACGTAATAAGTTCCCTGACATCCTTGCAAATCAAAACACAAACTTATTGATAATGTGCTGTTTCTGGAATGCCCCTCCAGGCTGAAAATCCATCCTATCATGGCTGCAGACAGGCAGGTTGGGGGACACAGTGAATAGAGGGAAAAAAAACTTTGTCCACTTTTCTGTCTTAGCAAAACAAACCATCAACAAGTCTTTTTCTCTTGAACCACAAGTGTTCGAAGTCAAGGCTTCTGGCTTAATGTGACTTTCAAAAAGTGAGTGAAAGCCAGGCAGGAAAACCCAGTGGTGAGCAGATTCCCCAGACGATGCCTCACCTTTTCTTCTCTCCCCATCTCTCCTCCTCATTTTCCTTCTCCTGGTTATAGTTCCCTGGGGGCCTTCTGGCATTTTTCTTAGTCCAGGGAAGTGAAAGTGTTGCTAAACCCTGGTGTAATACCTTAAATGCTTCCTTGTTAAGTATTTGAGGGTGGAGAGCTGTGTTTTGCTGGATTTAGAATCCTTCTGGCTATGTCGCAGGGTACAGTAGAGCAACAAGGACCCTGGTTACTAATGCTGTCTCCTGCCATTTTCCAAGGTACTTGGTGCCAATGAGCAAATACCTTCGCTTCTACCCACACAGCTGCTCACCTACTAGGCTCTGTGTACCCATAGACGCTGCCTTCTCTCCTGTGCTGTTGAGGAACAATCCCTGCTCCCAGGAAGGGCCAGCCTCTCCACTGCACACTAGATCTCATTCCTTCTTTGTTAGGCAGCCTCTAAGATGACTTCAATCCCCACCTCCTGGTATTCATGCCTTTGTGTAAACTCCTCCACTTGAGTGTAAGCTGAACTTGCTGCTAACAAATTGAATATGACCAAGTGATCTCCCTTCTCAGATGGTGACTTCTGCTCCCACCCCTCTCTCTCTCTCTCCCAAACCCTCTCTGTCGCTTTCTCAGCTCTTGTTCTAAGGGAAGCAAGCTGCTCCATGGAAAGGCCCACATGGCAAGAGCTGATGTATCTGGCCAAAGGACAGCAAAGACTCGAGGCCTGTCAGCAGTTAAGTGAAAAAGTCACCCAATCAAGCCTTGAGATGAATACAGCCCCAGCTGGCACCTTGACTGCAGCTTTGGCAGAGACCCTGAGCTAGAAGGTACTCACCAGCAAGGCCCCCTGGATTCAAAACCCACTGAAACCATAAGATAATCTGTTTCTGTTGTTTTAAGCCATTAAATTTTGGAGTGACTTGTTAGACAGCAAGAGGTAGCAAATATACTGTGTGATGTAGTCAAGGACTACAGTAAGTTCAGCATCAATATGTTGACCTCCTGGTGGACAGGGACCACCAGGTTGCCTAAGGAGGGGTGAACTGGCACAGGTTGGAAATGGAGCAAGTCAAAACTCCTGCACTGATAAGTAGTAGGATTGCAGCTGTAACTAGCCATAGCACTGTAGCCTAGGCAACATAGCAAGACCCCATCTCTTTAAAAACAAGAAAGAAAAGAGAAAGAAAGAAACCAAACTTTTTCTTCCCTACTGAATCATTTTTGTCAGCATAAAAAAATTGTTATTTCCTCTTTTTAAAAAAACTCTTGCTCAAGAGTGGTAGCTCATGCTTATAATCCCAGCACCTTGGGAGGCTGAGGTGGGAGGACTGCTGCAGCCCAGGAGTTCAAGACCAGTCTGGGCAGCACAGAAAGACTTCATCTCTATACAAACCAGAAAAGTAGTTGGGTGTTGCTGGTGTATGCCTGTAGTCCTAGCTACATAGGAGGCTGAGGCAGTAAGGCAGGAGGATGGTTTGGGTCCAGAAGGTTGAGGCTGCAGTGAGCCAAGATCCCTGCCACTGCACTCCAGCATGGATAACAGAGTGAGACCCTCTCTGAAAACAAGCAAACAAACAAAAAAACAGAACAAAAAACTCTCATGACCTCATTTTTTCTCTGCTCTCTTCCTTTTTACAATGAATTCCTTAAAAAGAAAACATGTCTATATTCCCTATTTCCCTGTTTTCTCTTTTCTCTTGAAATCCCTCCAGTTAGGGTTTGCCTTCCCTCCCCAACACCACTTCACCAAAACTTGCTCTGATCGAGGTCCCCAGTGACTCCCCTGTTGCTAAATTGAATGGTCAGTTCTCATCTAACTTGATCTATCAGCAGCATTTGACAGAGTTGATCACGGTCTCCTGTGACCTTTACTTGGTTTTGAGGGCTCCACCCTCAGTCTTTCCACTGCCTCACTGGATGCTCTTTGCTGTTCTCCTTTCCTGGTTCCACTCCTCTCCAACCCTTTATTGAGTTTTATCCAGAAAGATAGGAATTCAGCTGGGTGTGGTGGCTCATGCCTACAATCCCAGCATTTTGGGATGCCAAGGCAGGAGGATCACTTGAGCCCAGGAGTTTGAGAACAGCCTAGGCAACATAGGGAGACCCTGTCTCTACAAAATAAAAATGGAGGAGGAGAAAGAAAGATAGGAACTCACTTAATAGTCTCCAATCTTCAGGCAAGCTGCAATTGTTTTCTGATATAACAGTTTCAGTTGGAAATCAATATACTGTCAATCATGTATCATTATAACTAGCAATATTTATTTGTCACTATAAGCAAGGGTAAGCTGCAAAAACACATAAGCCCCAGATTTCAATGACTTAATATAAAAAGTTTATTTTTTACGCCAGCAGGGGCTGTGCTCATCCCAGCTGGTGGAGCCATCTTAATACATGCTTCTCTGACCACCTGAACAGGGGAATACAGCCTAACAGTCATATGCTAGCTCTTAAAATTTCTCACCAAAAGCAATACTCATCACTTCTGCTCACATTTCATTGGCCAAAGTAGGTCTTATGGCCACACCAAACCTCAAAGAGGGCACAGAATGATAATCCTACCATGTGCCCAGAAGGCAGAGAGCCAGAACTATTTGGTGAACTGCACTACTGACCACCGTCGTACATAAACATCCACTGATAAACACCCTCAGTCAAAACAAAACAAAAACAAAAACATACAAACAAACATTACAGCCAGGCTTGGTGGCTCACACCTGTAAGCCTAGTACTTTGGGAGGCCAAGGCTGGAGGATTGCTTGAGCCCAGGAGTTTGAGGCTGCAATAAGCTAAATATGTATCTTCTCTCTGAATTCAGCAGTCCCATTGCTGCTAAGGATTTCTGGAATGTTCATAATAACACCATAGGACTTGAAACTGGCCTTCTGTAGGGCACTGAAGAGTTTATTGTTGTCTGTGCCTGTACTAAAGAAGAAGGAGAAGGAGGAGCGACTGATGAACTGTAGCCCTAGCTTTTCCTTCTGTCTTTCCAATCTTATATCCACTCTCCCCACACACATACCTGCATTCATCCTTATATGCACATCACACTAAATGAGTCCCTTTCTGGAACTTGTGTTGTAATTCTCCTACCTGTGTCCCCCATGCCCATTCCCAAAGTCTTATACACCTTTCAAAGTTCTGCCCAAGTCTCACATTCTCCATAACTTATTTTTTTAGAGATGGGGTCTTTCTATGTTGCCCAGGCTGGACTCGCATTCCTGGCCAGAAGGCAATCCTCCTGCCTCGGCCTCCTGAATAGCTGGGACTACAGCTTCAAACTATTTTGTCTGGCTACCCCATCAACTTTTGAAGCCATTTAGGATTTTTCTTATCCTTCTATTTTTTAAATTGTATTTAGTTGCTGTTTCTGTTCTATTAAGCACCTATTAGCTTAATTGGATTTAGTGATTCTGTATATTTGTCAGTATCAGCACAATTGTTTGAAAAACAGAGGTGTCTTGTTTGCCTTTGTATATCGGTATAGCACCTTCCCCTTTCCTCAGTGCCTAGTTCAGACGCTGACTCTCTTTTTTTTTTTTTTTTTTTTTCGCCCAGGCTGGAGTGCAGTGGCCAGATCTCAGCTCACTGCAAGCTCCGCCTCTCAGGTTTACGCCATTCTCCTGCCTCAGCCTCCCAAGTAGCTGGGACTACAGGCACCCACCACCTCGCCCGGCTAGTTTTTTGTATTTTTTTAGTAGAGATGGGGTTTCACCGTGTTAGCCAGGATGGTCTCGATCTCCTGACCTCGTGATCCACCCGTCTCGACCTCCCAAAGTGCTGGGATTACAGGCTTGAGCCACCGCACCCGGCCCAGACTCTGACTCTCAATAAATATTTGTAATAATTTATTCTGTCTGTGGTATTTTCTGGTAACTTCTGGACCTGCAGACAAGTGGAAACACTTCTAACTTTAATCATTCCAAGCTGTCTCTTCTCTTCTGACATTACTACACACTCACTAGGCACTTTTCAGTCAATTCAAATCTAAATGCAAGATCTATTCAAAGAAGCTGAAATCTTAGCATTCAAATACCCGATTAAGTCATAAATCCTCTGGGCTCATATCTTGTCTTTCTTGTCCATATCTTGTTGGGCATATAAGGAGGTAAAGGAAGGAGATCATTGAAAACACAATACAAAGGAACCTGTATTAGTTGGGATAATTATTGTGAGCTACAATGACAAATTACCCCAAATCTCAGTGACTTGACACATTAAAAGTTTACTTTTCATGCATACCATAGTCTAAGGCAAAACATGTGGTTCCTCTCTAAGCAGTGAGTCAGGATCTAGACTTGTTTTGTTTTGTTGCTAGGCCACCACCTAGGGTTTTCTGGATCTGATTGATAGGCAGTGATAGCCCATGGCTCTTGCAGGGCATTTAATGCTAAGCCTGGGAATGGTAGGCTTTACTCCAGCCCATATTCCTTTGGACAATACACCAACCTAATTGCAATGAATGCTGGGAAATATAATTTACTTGTGTGCCAAGAAAAAGAAAGGAAGATTGGGAACATCTCACCTGCTTCTTCTAAAGCCTAGAAAATCATTTATTCACTTTACAATATAAAGACACTGCTCCAACACTTTGGTGAACAGATAGATTCAAATCTAAATAAAGGGTGCCTGGGGAATTCCTTCATGTCAACAATTAATTCTTGCTTTCCTCTATTTTTCATAAAACGCAGAATTCACTCACTCTTGCCCCCCATATCAAGAGCTAGGTAGGGAAGCTCTCCCATCAGATATTTTTTCCTTTTTCCCTAGACTTACATTACACAAAACATGCTAGAACTTTTTATTTTCCCCCAGCTCTGCAAAGCATCATAATCAATTTGAGCTTTTTAACCATCGTAGACACTCAAGGCTCTCTCAAGGTCTACTGAATTAGAAGTTTGTAAGACTAGCACTCAGGCACCTATATTTCTAAAATATTCCCCTGATGATTCTGGTACACACCCAGGATTGACAACCATTGTTCAAACCTGAGAAAGGAGTGTCCAGTAAGCCCCACAGTCAGATAATTTCAATGTTTTCATGCTGTAGTAAACTTTCATATTTATTTGTCTTGGCCAATGCATTAATTCGTTTTCATGCTGCTGATAAAGACATGCCCAAGACTGGGTAGTTTATAAAGAAAAATTTGTTTAATGGACTCGCAGTTCCATGTGGCTGGGGAGGCCTCACAATCATGATGGAAGGCGAAAGGCATGTCTTACATGGCAGCAAGCAAAGAGCAAATAAGATCCAAGCAAAAGGGGTTTCTCCTTATAAAACCATCAATCTCATTAGACTTCACTACCACAAGAACAGTATGGGGAAAACCGCCCCCATGATTCATTTATCTCCCACCAGGTCCCTCCCACAACACATGGGAATTACGGAAGCTACAATTCAAAATGAGATTTGGGTGGGGACACAGCCAAACCATATCAGCAAATAAACGTACAAACAGAAGCCAAAATATCTTGTTCTCAACTAGATTCAATTTAATGAAAAATCAAATAAAATATTGTATTGGTGAAGACAATATGGTGTGAATGAAAGAGAACAAAATCAGAAGCCAGAGATCAGGTTCTACAAATGTTCATTTATGTTACCTTGGACAAATAATTTGCCCTCCTAGAGTTTTTGTTTTCCTATCTATAAAACAGAAACATCCAGCTTGACCTATCAGTAATCTTTAACATACATGATTACTTTCTTCTTCCAGAAACACTTTCTTCAGTTGGTCTCCAGGACATCACAGTCTATCATCTTTCCTCCTACCATCCTGTTCTCTCCTTACTAGCTTTTCGTTTTTTCTTTTGGTTTCTCCTCTTTTCATTAGCTTTAAACATTAGGATGCCCAGGGCTTAGCCCACGGGCCTCTCCTCATCTCTGTCTACACTCATTCCCTTGGAGATTGTATCAGTTTTCTATTACTGCATAATGAATAACTACAAATGTAGTAGCTTAAATGACACTGACTTTTAGTTCTTAGATCTGCAGGTCGGAAGTCCAGGTATGGTGTGATTAGGTCCTCTGCTCAGGGTCCCAAAAGCTGAAGTCAAGGGGTCGGCCAGGCTGAGCTCTTACCTGGAGGCTCAGGGGAAGAATGTGCTTTCAAGCTCATTCAGCTTGTGGGCAGAATTCAGTTCCTTGAGATTGTAGGACTGAGGCCCCAATTTCCTGCCAGCTGTCAGGTGGGCGCTGCTCTCAGCTCCTAGAGGCCACCCACATTCTTACATTTGAGGTTGGCCCCTGTCCTCCAACCTTAAAGCCAGCAAGGGAAGATTTCTTGTGCATGTGATCCCTTGTGCTTCAAATTTCTTCTTTTGACTCTACTCCCTGCAGCCAGATGTAAGGACCTTTGGAATTAAGTTAGATCCATTTGGATTATTTCTTTTCATTAACTCAGAAATCAACATATTAGTAGCTGTTAGGAACTGAATGTGTCATATATTGAAGCCCTGTTCCCCCATGTGACGCTTATTGGAGATGGGGCCTCTGGGAGGAAACTGAAGTTAGATGAGGTCATGAAGATGAAGCTTTCGTTATGGGAGTGATGCCCTTTTAAAATTGATGCTGGAGAGCTTGCCCTCTCTTTTTCTCTTTGCTGTGAGAGGACACAGTGAGAAGGTGGCCATCTGCAAGCCAGGAAGAGAGCCCTCATCAGAACCTGGCCATACTGCCACCCTGATCTCAGACTGCCAGTCTCCAGAACTGCGAGGAAATAAATTTCTATTGTTTAAGTCACCCAGTTTGTGATATTTTGTTGTGATAGCCCAAGCTGACTAATACGATAACCTTAATTGTACCTGCAAAATCCCTTTTGCCATATGCGATAATATAATTCCAGGAGTGATATGATAATTCACAGATTTCACCCATAGTCGAGGGGAGGAGATTATAGAAGGGCAGTATCATTGGAAGTTATGTCAGAATTCTGCTTACCACAATAATCTAGTCTCATGGCTTTAAAAATAATCTTCATGATGAGGCAAGGTGGCTAACGTCTGTAATCCCAGCCCTTTGGGAGGCCAAGGTGAGCAGATCACTTGAGGTCAGAAGTTCAAGACCAGCCTGGCCAACATGGTGAAACTCTGTCTCTACTAAAAATACAAAAATTAACTGGGCATGTGGTACATAGTCCCAGCTACTCGGGAGGCTGAGGCAGGAGAATCGCTTGAACCCAGGAGGCAGAGGTTACAGTGAGCTGAGATGGTGCCACTGCACTCCAGCCTGGCGACAGAGTGAGACTCCATTTAAAAAAAAAAAAAAATTCTACATGCTCGTAATTATCAAATTTATTTCTCTGGTCTAGACCTCTCCCCTGATATCTAGACTTATCTATTCAACTTCCTCCTAGATATTTCTACTTGGATGTTTTATAGGTGCCTCAAATTTTATATATATGGAACAAAAAACTCCTGATATTCCCACCCAGATTTGTTTCTTCCATAATCCTTCTCACCTCAGCAAAGGGCACCTTCATCCTTTCAGCTGCTCAGGGCAAAAACCTTGGCGTCATTGTGGACTCCTCTCTTTCCCTAACAGCCTACATTCTACCCAGTAGGAAATGCTCTGGAATCTAGCTTCAAAATATGTCCAAGATCCAAACCATTATCATCTCCCACCTCAAATATTGCAACGACCTCTGTGTTTATTTTCTATTGCTGCCCTAACAAACTATCACACATTTAGCAACTTAAAGCAATACCCCTTAATTGTCTCACAGTTCTATAGGTCAGAAGCCAGGGTGGCTTGCCTGGGACTTGTGCTGAGTCTCACAGACTGACTTGAGCTCTTATCTGGAGGCTCCTGGGAGAACCTACTTCCAGTTTCCTTCAGATTGCTGGCAACATTCAGCTCCTTCTAGTGGTTTCCATGTGGCCCCCTTCAACAAGAGAAAATCAAGTCTCTTTCATGCTTTATGTCTCTTGGACTCTTCCTTCTGCCAGAGAAAACCTCTGCTTTTAAAAGCTCTTGGGGATTTGGGAGGTTGAAATTGGACCCATTTCAGCAAGCCAGGACGATCTCCCTATTTTCAAGTCCATAACTTTGACTACATCTGCAAGGCGCCTTTGGTCATGGAATGTAACATATTCACAAGTTTCAGGGATCAGAGCATGGACATTTTAGGAAATGATTTCTGTCTGCAGCAGCCTCCCAAACTGGTGTCCCGCTGCATACTTGTTCCCCTTCCTATTTCCAACACAGCAGGCAGACCTGCAATGACTTCTCATCTTACTCAGTACAAATCCACATCTTCACAATGCCCACATGCCCTACGCTGGAAGGTAACTAGGATTCCCTTTTTCTTTTTTTATTTTCCGGCCTCATCTCCCTGCTGCCCTTCTTGCTGCTGCTCAAACACCAAGCACACCCTCCCTTCCCCACATTTGCACTTCCTTGGCCTCAAGTTCGCTTTCCCCAGTGTCTGCATGGCTCACCACCCCATCTGCTCAAAGTCAATGCTAACATGTTGCCTTCACAGTGAGGCCCTTCCTAACGCCTTCTGAAAATTTCAACCGCCCAAATCCCCAGGATTCCCTACCTCCTTTCCAAGCTTTCTCGTTCTTCATAGCATTTTTCACTTTCAAACATAACATACATTTTATCTATATTTGTTTATTGTAATCACCAAAAGCAAGCACCACAAAAGTAGGGATTTTTGTCCATTTTGTTCACTGCTTTATCTCCAATTCCTAGAGCAGTGCCTGGCACACAGAAGGCACCCAGTAAACTTTTTTTTTTTTTTTTTGAGATGGGGTCTTGCTCTGTTGCCCAGGCTCGAGTGCAGTGGCACAATCTTGGCTCACTGCAACCTCCACCTCCTGGGTTCCAGTGATTTTCCTGCCTCAGCCTCCCAAGTAGCTGGGATTACAGGCTTCTGCCACCATGCCAGACTAATATTTGTATTTTTAGTAGAGACAGGGTTTTGCCATGTTGCCCAGGCTGGTCTCGAATTTCTGACCTCAGATGATCTGTCCACCTCAGCCTCCCAAAGTGCTGGGATTACAGGCATGAGCCATCATGACTGGCACTCAGTAAACTTTTGCTGGATGATTGAATACATGAGTATTCAATGAGGAACAGAATTTGCCCCACATAGAGGAAATGTGGGCTTAGGGGTGGGAGAAATGGGTTGGACCTCACATCTTACGAAGTGCCCCTTCCTTATCAGACAAAACTGTAAGTTCCATGAAGACCAGGCTGGGGTCACATCACAGTACCTGGCACAAAGCAGAGTCTCAGAAGTATTTGCTAACTACTGCTTATGTGATACACTAGATTCTGCACATACATCATCTCCTCGGATCCACACAACCTGTGAATTATTAATAATGTCATTTTACTTCTTTAATCCTATTCTTTGAGTTGCCAGTGAGCCAGATAAAATATTACAGTGTGAAAGTACTTTATGAAGTGTCAAATAAAGTATTTCTGCAAAGAAACTTTGGGTTCCCAGTGTACCTTTACATCCCAAGCAGGCTTCCCCTCCACAAGTGTGCACATTTTGGGAAGCATTAATGTTGGAAAAACAGCACGGCTGGCACAGTGTCAGGAGTGTGAAGTCTAGAGTCTGCGAAGGCGAGGTCTGACTGTTGCCTTAGCCGTTGAGGAGGTGTGTGACCCTAAGGTAGTTACATAACCTTGCTAAGCCTCCATTTTCTCTTCTTTAAAAATAGGGCTAATTGTTGCACCTTGTAGGAATATTGTGAGGACTGAATGAGATAAGACAGGTGAAAATACCCAGCAGAATGCTTGCTACTGAGTAGACACATAATAATGTGAATTTTCGGTCTTCCTTTTATGGAAGCCCAAATCCACCTATCTGTAACGTTTACCCTTTAATGCGAGCTCTGCTCTTGGGAGCAGTGGAGAATGAAACGATTCTCCATTCCAAACAGCTTTTGAAGCCAGTTATCATGTTCCCTCTCAATCTTCTCTTTCTAAAGGTGAAAATGCTCAGTTTATTCAACCATTCCTTATGAAAACTGGTTTTGATTTCTAAATGTGCACTAGTCTGACAACACAGCTTTTAAAAAGTACTATCTAGGAAGGACTTATATTAGAGGTTAAATTCCATGGAGCCAGTTTTTTTTTTTTTTTTTTTTTGTCTGTTGAGTTCCTGATGAATCCCCTGCACCTAGAAAAGTGCCTTGCACAGAGTAGGCCCTCAGTAAATATTTGTTTGTTCATTTGTTTATTCATTTATTTTGAGACAGAATCTTACTCTGTCACCCAGACTGGAGTGCAGTGGTGCGATCTCGGCTCACTGCAGCCTCTACCTCCTGAGTTCAAGTGATTCTAGATTCTCATGCCTTAGCCTCGTGAGTAGCTGGGATCACAGGCACATGCCACCATGCCCAGCTAATTTTGTATTTTCAGTAGAGAAGGCGTTTCACCATGTTTACCAGGCTGGTCTCAAACTTCTGGCCTCAAGTGATCTGCCCACCTTGGCCTCCCAAAGTGCTAGAATTATAGGCATGAGCCATTGTGCCCAGCCAATATTTGTTTATTTAAATGATGAATCTACAGATATGGTCTGGGGTTTTGTGTGTTTGTTCGTTTGTTTTGAGATAGGGTCTCTCTCTGTCACTTAAGCTGGAGTACAGTGGCGCAATCAGGGCTCACTGTAGCTTTCATGGCCTGGGCTCAAGCGATCTTTCCTCCTCAGCCTGTGGACTAGCTGGGACTATAGGCATGTGCCACCATGCTCAGCTAATTTTTCTTTTTAATTTTATGTAGAGAAGGGGTCTCACTATGTTGACCTGGCTACTACAGATATGGTCTGTACCACCCTGTCCTGGGGCTCATAAGATTTTTAATGCCAGCTGTCCTTCTCAAGTCTCCTTAGGTTCTAAGCAAAATAGAAACCTGCTTCAAATTTATTTTTAAAGACAATTTCTTGGAAAATACACTTAAAATTTCTCAGCTACCAGACTTGAAGTTTGGACCACACAATTCTCAGGGGACTCTTCCAATTCTAGGATTCTGATGTTGCCTCTTTTTTAAAAAAGTTGAGATACAATTCACACAGCATAAAATTCACCATTTTAAAGTGCACAATTCACTTGAGCAGATTATTAAAAGTTAGTTTTTAGCATAATCATGAAATAGCACAACCATTACCATTATCTAATTCCAGAACATTCCATTGCCTAAAAAAGAAACCCTGTACCTATTAGTAATCAGTCTTAATTCTATCCCCTGCCCTCAGCACCTGCAACCACTAATCTACTTTCTGTTTCTATGGATTTGCCTATTTTGTACATTCCATATAAATGGGATCATACAAAACGTAGCCTTTTGTGTCTGGTTAATTTCACTTAGCATAAGGCTTTCAAGGTTCATCCCTGTTGTAGCGTGTATTCCTTTCTATACCTGGATAATATTCCATTGTATGAATATACCTCATTTTGTTTTGTATTCATCAGAGTTAATGAGCATTTGGGTGTGTCTATTTTTTGGCTATTGTGAATAATGCTTCTGTGAACACTTGTGTACAAGTTTTTGTGTGGACATATGTTTTCAATGATTTTGGTTAAAGTATATACTTAGGAGTGGAATTGTTGGGTCATATGGTAATTCTATGTTTAGAATTTTAAAGAACTGCCAAACTGTTTTGCGCAGTGGCTGCACCATTATACATTTGTACCAGTAATCTATGAAGGTTCCCATTTCTCCACATCCTTGCCAACAGTTGTGATTTTCAGTTTCGTTGATTCTAGCTAGTTCTTCCACACTAGTGAGTGTGAAGTGGTATCTCACTGTGGTGTCTGAGTTGCATGCAGTTGCCTCTTATATGTCAGAAAGTTTTGAGATACTCCTCCCAAATGTTCGTATCACCCTTTTTGTCTTACTATTAGTCATACATTTGTTAAAAAAAATTCTTTTTCTTTTTTTTTTCCCCAAGAGACAGGTCTAGCTCTGTCGTTCAGGCTGGAGTGCATTGGTGTGATCACAGCTCACTGCAGCCTCAAACTTCTGGGCCCAAACAATCCTCCCACTTCAGTCTCTCAAGTAGCTGGAACTGTAGGCATGCACAACGGCACCCAGCTTTCTTTTTGTATTTTTTTAGTAGAGATAGGGTCTTGCTCTGTTGCCCAGGCTGGTCTCAAAATCTTGGCCTCAAGTAATCCTCCTGTCTTGGCTTTCCTAAGTGCTGGGATTGCAGTCATGAGCCACCACTCCCATCCATAAACAATTCTTACAATTAATTCTACTTTCTTACAATTAATTTTATTTTCAACTTCCACCAACTTCTTGAAGCAACAAGTTTGCTAAATATACTCTCTGCCTAAAATAATACCTGCTTTTGTCATTTAAAATATAAACTGATTACTTCAACTTTCACAACTCAGTTCTAACAATCCGTTAGTTAAGAGCTTTCACACTCAAAATCCTCCTCACTCTTCAGGTTTCTGTGGACATAATGGGTCCTGTGGAGTATTGCCTCCCAAGAGTCGAGTTTTTCAGTGTTCTGAAGTCTCTGGCTGCAGGGATAGGAACTTCGTCAGAAGCGGGGTGCAAGGAGGGTGAGGGGATGTCATGACATCTTCATCCCTGCATAACTTCTCGTAGACATTAAAGTCAAGCCTTGGTCAATGCACAAAAACCAAAACATCTCCTGGGATAAATGCAAATAATTCTGGATCACAGATTCACGACAGAAAAAGATCGACCCTAAGTGTCACACACACTTAGTGTAATGGGACAGTTTTGGCCCCCAGGGGAACATTTGGCAATGTCTGGAGATGCTTTCGATTGTCTCCTGGCATGTAGTGGGTAGAGGACAGGAGGCTGCTAAACATCCCGCAATGGACGATTCAGATCCCAACCAAAAACGAAGAAAAAACAAAAGAACCCCAAAGACCACCTGGCTCCAAATGTCAATAGTGCGAGCTTGAGAAACCCTGATATAATAGAATAGCAAAGAAGACTCTTCCTATCTTTGATTTTTATCACATTTCAGAGATTTTGGTTGAGCCTAACTGGTTTAGCCTCTCCAGTTGAGCCTCTAGGTGGTACTGGGGAGGAGTTCGATCTCTATACTCCTACTAACTAGCAGTACTTGACATTCCACCTGTGGCTGCAGAGAATTCTAGTCATGTATAAAATGTATATTTATAGGTCGGGCACAGTGGCTCACGCCTGTAATCCCAACACTTTGGGAGGCCAAGGCAGGTGGATCACTTGAGGTCAGGTGTTCAAGACCAACCTGGCCAACATGGTGAAACCGTGTCTCTACTAAAAATACAAAAATTAGCTGAGCATGGTGGCGCACAACTGTAGTCCCAGCTACTTGGGAGGCTGAGGCAGGAAGTTTGCTTGAATCTGGGAAGCAAAGGTTTCTGTGAGCTGAGATTGCGCCATTGCATTCCAGCCTGAGCAACAAGAGCGAAACTCTCTCTCTCTCTCTCTCTCTCTCTCTCCCTCCCTCTCGCTCTCTTTGTCTCCATGTATATGTATATGTATAAGTGTATATATATGTACATGTATACTGAAGTTTCCTGGAAAACAGAAACTCTGCTTCCAGACTTCAGTTTTTCCTCTTAAGTCCCTCAGACGTTTGGATGAGTCCCATCTGCATTATCAAGGGTAGTCTCCTGTACTTAAAATCAACTGATTGTAGATGTTAACATCACATCTACAAAATACCTTCATAACAACATGTACGTTAGTGTTTGGTTAAACAACTGGGTACGTTAGCCTAGGAAAATTGACACACAAAATTAACCATCATGAACCAATGAAATAATCAGTCATTTCAAATATATTCCCTTGTACAAGCTCTTGGATTACAAAACAAGGAGTCTGTATGTCATAACCCCATGGCTTGCTGCTTCGGATAATCCCCAGTTAAGCTGCCCATGGAGAGAGGATCTTCCCCTGGATATGCAGGCCCCTGTTTCACACTTGCGCCTGTTACAAAGCGGGAAGTGTCTTGCAATCATTTAAGGCCAACCTCTTCACCTACCCTCTGGATCCTATGCCTTCTTGCCTTCCGGAAGACTTTGACTTAACATTATTCCCTCCCCTATATCATCACCAGTTTCTATCTTTTCTATTGTTTCATTTCCAAATGTTTTGGAACACTCTCTGCTGTTTCACATCTCCAAACCATGCCCGGGAGTCAACGAGTTCACACCAGTATGGCCTGAGACCCCAGTGTCCATTCTTTTGAGTGAGTGTCCATTTTGATTAGTCAATACTCATGCCCTGCAAGTTGTCAAATATGTTTAATGTCATTCTAATATAAAACTTGCCTTTGACCTCACGTCCTCCAGCTAATGCCCCATTTCTCTGCTTCCCATTACACAGAGCTACCACAAATGGCTGTGCAAGTTATGCATCATATAAAGGGTGCCTCTGGGAGTTGCTTGGTGCACAGCCTACACAACGAAACTTGGAATCCCTCTAAGGCCAATGAACTTCAGGGCCCTTCTCCTGCACGGAACTTCCAAGGCCCTGGGAGAAAGGGAAGAGTGGCTGGCAGGCAATGGTCTCACATGAACTTTTTTTTTTTTTTTTGGTAAAATAGATGAAAGTGAGATATTTTAACCATAATTGGTTACGACTACAGTCTCTTTCCTTCTGTCACACTTCCCTTGTGTCAGACAGCCCTGGAGTGACTGAGGGCATTTGGGGGATCCAGTTAAATAGAAGCCGGGGGATACATTTAGTCTGCGATTAGTGGAATGTATTTTCACATGGGTATACATTTGGGTGTAATTAATGTAACCCACCTGAGTAGAAATGGCTTCTAGGGATTCTCACACTTCTGACTTGACTTGAGTCATTAGATAAAAGTATGAGGCCATGATAACTTTGGGAAACAACTTTAGATGTGTGAAGCCAGAAGCTAGTCTCTGGAAATTTTTTCCACATAGTCAGGCATGAAATGGTTAAGGGAGAAGTCAGTTCTTACTGCCTAAATGTAAGTTCTTAGCTTGATAATGCAACAAACATACTGATTTTAAATTTATCATTGCTGGTGGGCAGGGTGGCTCACACCTGTAATCCCAGCACTTTGGGAAGCCATGGTGGGAGGATCGCTTGAGCTCAGGAGTTCAAGACCAGCCTAGGCAACATAGTGAGACCTTGTCTCTACAAAAAATTAAACAAATAGCCGGATGTGGTGGCACACATCTGTGGTCCCAGCTATTCAGGAGGCTGAGGTGGGAGAATCACTTTTGCTTGGGAGATAGAGGCTGTAGTAAGTCATGATTGTGCCTGGGTGACATAATGAGACCCTGTCTCAATAAATAAATAAATAAATAATTTAATAAAATGTTAAAATATTAATCATATAAACTTAGCATTGTTTACTATAGGAATCAAACAAAAATAGAATATATTAGAATTTCTGTAGTTGTGGGGTATAAATGTGCTCTACAAATAATAAATATTACTGTATATAAAATCACGTTTTATATGTGCCATCACTACAATGAGGGAATCAACAACTGCTTAATCAATTCGATTCTAATAGAATCAATCAATTCAAATATTTAAGACTAGTCACTACTCAAGAAAATTTGAAATACCTTGCATTCTTAGAGTTCTTCTGTTGAAAAAAAAAAATACTTGATAGAGAGTTTCCCAAATTTGTCTATTATTCTAAAAATTTGCATCACCTAGTCAAATTGTGAAGCTGAAACAAACTTTTCTAAACTGTTGATAATAAAAATGCAAATTTCTAGCATCCATGCTAGAGGCAAGATAAAATTATCTTTGTTTGTTTTGAGAAGGAGTCTCACTCTCTGTCACCCAGGCTGGAGTGCAGTGGCACGATCTTGGCTCACTGCAAGCTCCACCTCCCGGGTTCACGCCATTCTCCTGCCTCAGCCTCCCGAGTAGCTGGGACTACAGGCACCCGCCACCACGCCTGGCTAATTTTTTTTTTGTATTTTTGGTAGAGACGGGGTTTCACCGTGTTAGCCAGGATGGTCTCGATCTCCTGACCTTGCGATCCACTCGCCTCGGCCTCCCAAAGTGCTGGGATTACAGGCGTGAGCCACCGCACCCGGCCATCTTTGTTTTTTTAATAGAAAATATGATAAAGTCATTGTCAAAAAAGAATGATCAAAAATACAGACAAAAATAGAAAAAATTATAATGGTGCTTCAGGCAGTTAATGAATATAAATAACATTTTTCTGTTTATTTGTTTCTTTGTTTGTTTTCCAAAACAGGGTCTTGCTCTGACACTAGGCTAGAGTGCAGTGGCATATCATGGTTTGCTGCACCCTTGAACACCTGGGCTCAAGCATCTTTTCACCTCAGCCCCCACAGTAGCTGGGATCACAGGTGTGTGTTCCCATGTACAACTAATTTTTAATTTCTTTTTGTAGAGACAGGATCTTGCTATGTTGTCCAGGCTGGTCTTGAACTCCTGGGCTCAAGTGATCCTCCCACCTCGGCCTCCCAAAGTGCCGGGACTACAGGCGTGAGCTGCCTCAGTTAGCCTGTTTTTCTGTATTTTGTTGTATGTAGAATTTTCAGACTTTTTATTACTCATCTATTTATTTATTTTTGAGACAGGGTCTCACTCCGTCATCCAGGCTGGAGTGCAATGGTCCTCAGCCTCCTAAGTAGCTGGGACTACAGGCTCACACCACCACACCTGGCTAATTTTTATATTTTTTAGTAGAGATGGGGTTTCACCATGTTGGCGAGGCTGGTCTCGAACTCCTGTACTCCAGTGATCTGCCCACCTCAGCCTCCCAAAGTGCTGGGATTACAGGTGCGAGCCACGGCACCCGGCCAAATTTGTCAGACTTTAAAAATTTATAATTTATTTTGTAATCTCTGTAATCTAAATAAATACTTTGTAATCTAAATAAATATTTGCATTCACACAGGATTTTGCATTAATTGTGTATTTAGATTTTGTAATCTATTAAATATTTGTATTCACACAAGATTTTTTTATTGTGGGTTTTTTAATTTTAAAAATACTTTAACCTATGTATTTTTATTTTTATGTTGTTTTCGTGTTCTCTTTTCCCTGAGTGTATTACTTTTTTTTGAAATAAGAAAGCTGTAGAGACTTCAGCTCCCACAAAGCCTGAATTTGCCTTTGCTTGAGGTCAACGATCTCATGGCTCCACAGAGGCTGCTCTCGAGATCACAGTCAACCTCAAACTGGCAAATCCTTGCGTTGCTCAGCTCTCTGCAGCCTTCCACACAGGCCACGCTCCCTCCTTCCTGAAACTCTTTCCTTGGCTTAGATGGCACCACACCCTTCTGTTTTTCCTCCTGCCTCTCCATCTGTCCTACTCAGTCTCTGTGGCTGTTTTGCCTGCTCCCCTCAACCTCTACTATGTCTCCTAATCTTCTTCCTCTGCATCCCCGCCCAGCTGACCCCGTTCCATCCTACAGCTTTAAATGTCACATGTATTCCTGCAGTTCTCAAGTCACCAGCCCTAACGTTTTCCTAGAACTCAGTCTCATTGAACCCATGCTCTGCCTGACATCTCTCTTTACTTGCACATCTAATATGCACCTCAAGCATCATGTCCCAAACAGAACCTTTCATTCATTCTCACCTACTCTTGGACCTGCTCTTGCCCTGTCCCTCTCATATTTGTGAATGATTCTATCATCTACAGTATTTGGTTGCTCAGGCCAAAATTCTAGGAGTTATCCATTCTTTTAATCTCTTTCTCCGTATCTCCAATAACAAGTGCTCTTGCCTCTTCCTCCCAAGTACAGCCAGCTTCTAGCCACTTCTCTCCAGCTAAACTGCCCCTTACCTGGTCACTTACCTGGTCACTGCAGCAGTATCTGAACAGTCTCTCTGCCCCCATTCTTGCCCTGCCCCAATCCATTCCCCACACTACACAGTCAAGGCAAATCAGATCACATCCTTCTCTTGCTTACAATGTTTCAGGGACTGCCATTGTATCCAGAATAAAATGCCCTTGCCCACCAAACACTACAATCTCCTTCTCCCGGCTGACTTTATCCCCTCTCCTGCTTGGCCACAATGGTCCAGCCACATTGGCCTGTCTCTGATTTGAACATGTGAAGCTTGTTCTGCCTCAGGGTTCACCCTTGCTGTTCCTTCTGCCTGGAATGCTCTTCTCCATGACCTTTCCATGGCTGACTCCTTGTCGATCTTGCCCCCTCAGAGGCCTCTGCTGAGCAGCCATCTCTTCACTCTACCACGTCAACCTATTTTATTTCTTTTCTTTGCACTTACCACTGCCTGATACATCCTAATTTGCCTATTTATTGCCTTTCTCCCCACTCTCATGGAAACTCCTTGAGAGCAGAGACTGTGTGTGTCTTATCACCCCACCATGTACAGCACTCAATAAATGTCTGTAAAAATGAACAAATGAATGAATGAGTCTGTTTCATGAATGGGCGAACTGAGGCACAGAAAGTTAAGTCCCTAGACTAAGGTAACACAACCATAGGTGTTAGAGCCAAGGTGTGAACCCAGGCAGTTAGTCTTCAGAGTCCCTGATCTTAACCACGATAACTTTCTGCCCTTCTCCACCCACTTGGCACAGACTTGGTTAGAATTAAAGACCAGAAGGGCAAGAGAAAGGAGCATATAGGGTGGCTATTCTGTCTCAGATCCAAGGAAGTTTCCTCCTGGAACACAGGGAGAACAGACAGCCTAGTGGGGTCTGCTGTTAAATGTTACAAGGCGGAATGTGAGCGGATTTTCAGAACCATTTGAAATCCACCCACGTTCTGTTAGATCCCATCTTCAAGTCAGCTTACACAAAAGCTGGCAAAAAGCTGCCTCCAAAGCCTTCCCAGAGATTCTGAGCAGACATTAAAGTCATCCTTGTCTTTAGTCTGACCAAAAACAAAACAAAAGAAAGTCTACCTCACAGCACTGGCATAAAGTCACCTTCACCTGCAAATAGGTTGTGCCTGGGGACTGCCAGCCTGGCCTTTCTAAGATGTCCTCACAAGGTGAGTGGGAATGGCTGAGGAGCCAGCCAGCCACTCCCTGCCACCATCCTCCCCGGAGAAGCAATTTCTTTTCCCTCCAAGCAGCACAAGCTTTTAAAATGTGGTCTCAGAGTTCCTGAGTCTGAGGTCATTTGTTTTTGCTGCATTGCATGAAATATTGTGGCCTGTTCTTCCCAGTGCCTAAGTCACTTCCTGAAGTTAATGTTCTTAAGGAGTGGCAACCATGCAATTAATGTATACAGGTAGCCAGGGTTGGTGGGTCATGCCTGTAATCCCAGCACTTTGGGAAGACGAGGTGGGCAGATCACTTGAAGCCAGGAGTTCAAGACCAACCTGGCCAACATGTTGAAACCCTGTCTCTACTAAAAATACAAAAATTAGCCAGGCGTGGTGGCACATGCCTGTAATGCCAGCTACTAGGGAGGCTGAGGCAGGAGCGAATCTCTTGAACTTGGGAGGTAGAACCTGCAGTGAGCCAAGATCGCACCACTGCACGCCAGCCTGGGCGACAGAGCAAGACTCCGTCTCAAACACACACACACACACACACCAAAAACAAACCAAAAAATATATAGAGGCATCACTAAGGAATTAACTCATGTTAATTTAAGCGTTCAACGGTGTCTTCATCTCACCCCATCCTCCACTGCTTTTCTCCCCAGAGTTACTTGTTGGTTGTTGTTTTTGTTTTCCCTTCCCCACCAGCCCCTTCCGTCCTGAAACCCAGAAAAGCAGAATGCTTTCCAAGTATTGTCGACTTTCTCCTTGTGTTTTCTGTTCAGTGTGTGACAACGGCAGAGGTAGAATGAAAGGATTACAGATCTTTGGGAATGAGTATTTTCAAGCTCATTGCTTGGAGAAACTACTAATCACTTTAGCAAAGGTTATTCATTGGAAACCATGCAACTTAAACACACATTCCTCTCTTTCAGATGTAATTTTTGTAAAATGATAATAATTCAGCAGTTAGTAGAAAGAGCATACAGTCGTATATCAAGATCACATTCCAGCCCTCTACCATTTCTATTTCTGACACATAATAAAGGGCAACATATTAATAAGAGAGAAATTCAGAAGGTGCTTTCAACCAAGAAGGACTGCAGAAAGATTATTTTTTGACCTTTGTCTTTCTTTGCTGGAAGAAAACTAAGACCAAAATATCAACTTTGGTTACCATGAATTGACCAAGATTAGATTTCTTGACATAATATCTTCTTTCTTTTCTTTTCTTTCTTTCTTTTTTTTTTTTTTTTGTCAAAGTCTTACTCTGTCACTCAGAGTGGAGTGCAGTGGTGTGATCTTGGCTCACTGCAATCTCCACCTCCTGGGTTCAAGCGGTTCTCCTGCCTCAGCCTCCTGAGTAGCTGGGATTACAGGTGTGTGCCACCATGCCAGGCTAATTTTTGTATTTCTAGTGGAGACGGGGTTTCGCCCATGTGGCCAGGTTGGTCTCAAACTTCTGACCTCAAGTGATCTGCCAGCCTCGGCCTCCCAAAGTGCTGGGATTACAGGTGTGAGCCACCGCACCTGTCTTCTTTCTTGTGTGTTGCTTAGAAATGGCTATTGGCAAGCTATAACATATACAGGTGTAAGTACTTTAATACCAAAATTAAAACATTATTATTTAATATGAGACAGTTAAATCTTCGTAGATCAGAAAATTTGGGTTCAACTTGGTTAAAACTTAGAGAGAGACTGTGTGTGTGTGTGTGTGTGTGTGTGTGTGTGTGTGTGTGTTTTCCTCCTTATTTTTGAGACTTAGAGTTTCCAGCAGTTATTTATGATAAGCGCTTCCCAAAATCAAGTGTTGAAGACATCACTGGGGGAGATGAGGGACAGCGTTTTAGTTGAGTGGCAGATTCATGAACTGAGCACAATGTGGAAATGTATTAATCATAATCAAAAGACAGGATGGCAGGGTAGGGAGGGCCCTTAAGGGTTGTGTAATCTCATCACTCTGTATTCAAAAAAAAGGCTCTCTCCTGATAACCTATTATCTTATGAAGGGTGGAGGAGGAAGGAGCTCCTCCCCATCTTGATCCAGTCTGGCTGGGTTGTTTGGTGAACTTTTTGATGACTCAACTACAAGTTTGGATCACAAATAAAGTAGGATTTCTAGTGGGATTCTTTGTTAATTGCTTCAGTTTAATGCATAGGATTGAAATTTTGGATATTTGCTCAATCCACATGCTTCTAGGGTAAGGAGGTGCTGGGGGTGAGAAGACAGGCAGATTCTTCTGGTGTGCCCAGGAGATGTCAGTATTTTCCAGGTTTCCCAGTGGGGTCTTGGGGAGTTGAGCTCCAGCTTTAGTTCAAAGCTCTCTTCTATAGGAGCAAAACTCACATGACCTCCCGCCAATCCAACTAGAAATGGCTCAAAGTGCTGACAAAGTCTCCTGGAGCAGCCAGTGGAGCTTAACTCTGGAAGACAGCTATAAATTCTGCTGATGAAATCAGCTACAATGAACAAAATTTTAAGACACTTGTGGCCAAATGATAATCAGACGTGGAGGTTACAGTTTCCATGGCAGACGTGGATCCTGCTCTTGAAACCCCCACATTGAAAGGACCATGGAGCGCCTAACTGCATAGATGACCTCCACATTTAAAACACCATGGAGTTCCAAATACCCACTTGTAAGTCTCATGTAAGTACAAGTATTACTGAACGGCTTGTACTTTCAGTAATTCACATTTCAGTAATATGTGAATTAAGAGGAATAATTTTTCTTCTGGGTTTGGAGGCAAACCATTTACCAGCATTCGGTTTTCAGGTTTCAAAAAAAGTTTTTCCCTTGATGTTCAGATACTAGCTCATTTCACTGACTTGTTTGGTTTCTTGAATTTCATAGTGGAATTCAAACAATGTCGACGAAGATCTGAGTCATGTGGGGAGGTTTTTGGCAGCTAAATCTGTATACCCAAGGGTGCTTTCTGTTTTATTAATTAATTTATTAATTTATTATTTAAGTCCAAAGCTGTTTTATTTTCACTGCATCACATTTTGATCCATAACATTCCACTTTTTGAAGGGAAGTGCCAGTTAGCATTTAGTCTAGTGGGATTCCAAGTGGCCGTGAGCCACTGGTTATGCGGCAGACACTAAAGACGTGTGGGCCTCTTCTTGCTGATTCCTTCTGCTAGAAGAATGCAATTTCCTGATAAATGAAATCTGGAAACTCTCTTCTTTTTAATTTGCATGAGGGAATTAGGCAGAGGGCCTACGAGGATTAGGACTCTTGTACCATTCATCTGGAGTCGCACAGCAGTCACAGAGTGCTGTGGAGACAGCGCCATCTCCACCATATTCAACATCGAAATGACTCTGTAATCGAACTCCATTAGACACTAAGGCTGAGCTTCCCTCAAGGAAGAAATTTAAATATTTGGGAATATTATCTGGGAAATGTGGCTTTGAAAAACACTCACCTGAAATATTCGGGTGATTCATTAAAGAGTCATTCTCCAGAAATTTAAAATATTCAAAGAATGACCTGGATTCCTCCTTCCTGTTGATATGTAAGGACATATTCTAAAATACACACATTGTATTCTAATTGCTCAGCCACTGAATTTCAATTCTTTCTCTGGAAAGAGGTCAGATTGACTTAGAGAAAAGAGAGGTCTAGGTCTCGTGCCTGGCCATTCTCCGAAGCCTTGGTCTTGCATCTCTACCCACCTGCTGGCCATTTGAACATGGATGTCTAGTAGTCATCCCAAAGCCCAGCTAGCTCTCAGCTCCAATCTCCCCCTTTCCCCACAACTGGCCTTCACCTGATTCCCCTCACTGTCTGTCGCACCAACTCTCTCTGCTGCTTTCTTTTCTTTTGTCCTGCATAGCCATGAGTCCCCAGGGCTTGCTGGGCATTCCCTTGCACTATCTCTCACACCCCACCCTTCCTTTCTATTCCCATTGCCTCCAGACCCCTGCCGCTTCAAGCCTGGATGATTATAATAGCATCCTAACTAATCGCTTGCTTGTTTCTCCCCCTCCAATTCACGGCTGCCACAGTAATCTCCCTAAAACACCATTTAATCATGCCAAACCCTTAATTAAAAATCTTCATTATCTCTTCATTACCACCAGGATAAAGTCCAAGCGCCTTAGTTTCCTTCCACTATCTGGCCTCAGTCCACATTTCCAGCTTACTGCCCACTATTTCCCCACAGTTTTCGCAGACTCCATGAAAACCAGTCTAACCACACCATTCACCCACGTGGAATGGTTTCTCCAGGTCTGCTGAGATTTGCGTTTATTCCTTGAGGCCCAAGTGAACTCCTTCCGCCTTTTGCGAGGCTTATTCCCTGAGCAACTGTATCCTCCTTAGAGCTCCCAGAATACTCAGTGTTCTTGACCACAGTCTGTCATTATTTAGTTTTTGAAGTGCTTGTGTTTTCTGCCTACTAAACTGTGTGTCTTGAGATCAGATACATCTTTATATCTCCCTGTCACTATAATCACCACTACCACACCCTGACAACCATCCCAATAAATCACAATTATGATGTGATCTGGTTATATGATGCTTGGGGTTTGATAGCCAAAGAAAATAACTGTTGTAATGTGTCCATTGTGATTCTTTTTATTTGGGACAACTGATATGGGCAATTGGAATGCTATATTATAAAGGGAATTTATTTGGTGAGTGCGTGCTCAGAATTCAGCCAATCCCAAAGAAATATATTTAAAGAAGGAGAAGTGCCGGGGAAAATCATTTGTAGGGAAAGATTGCACTACTCTACACTCCTAAGGACTATGGAATACAATGGAGAAAACCCTTGAGCACAGCTGTAGAATAGTAGAGAGGTTAAAGGGAAAGTGGGCACAATTGTGTTACTAAGTTATCATTTCCATTTAAATGTTCAGAAATGTGTAGCTCTGCCCTCTTTGCATTTATGCTAGACCCACACTGGAGTAAGGCATACAACACCAGGATGGAGAAGAAACACCAGACAGCTGTCATGACTCTCTTTTGCCTTTTGGTTCTGATTAGACATAGATACCTCAAATTGAAGAGGATTTAGTGGCTTAAGAACAAAACCAAACCAGCTAGTGTCTTCCCTTCTCTGTGCTAGCCAAGAGTGCATTTCACTTCAAGGGCTTTGGCCCTTATAGTGCAATTCAACTCACTGTATCCCTGCATCTCTAAGATCCCGCAGGATTTAAGTGCTCTCCTGGTCCCCATGGCGTCCTGAGATCAGGCACCCATAATCTCATGTGCTCTGATCATGGGAGTAAGAATCTTCCTTAGGGTCATTTGCATAAGAATACCTCCTTTCTTCACTTTCCTCCCTCTTACTGGGGAAGAATCATCAGGAAAAAGACTTCATAAGAAAGCAACATCCAGTGGCTAGAGGTGCTGGATTTTTTTTTTTTCCTTTTCCTTTCCTTTTTTTTTTTTTTGATCTTAAAACACATTTCCCCCCACTGGGAAACAGGAATCTGGGCCACGTGTGCATTGGCATTGTCTCTGGAAGTCAGAGGTACAAACAATCATATCTACAGTTGCCATGCCCCGGGCACCAGCTAGAGATCTTCTCATGTTATCAATGTCCCTACTGCGCAGCTGTCATCTGAGGAGTCCCCAAGAACTAGCTGACGCTCTCCAACCTGCTTGTATCGTCTTTCCCAAAGGGTCCTCTGCAACAGGTTTTTCTTTGTTTCTCCTAGTAAAACATTAAAACAGTATTTCAGTCAATGAGATCTGAGGTCACACTACGTGTGCAAGACACCCAAAAGACATCATTTTTAAAAACTCAGATTCGTTTGGAGCCACTGAACTCACATTCGCGTGACTTGAGGTTGTCTTTAGGTTAAGGTGACATATAGACACATATGAATTACAAAGTATTAATATATTACAGTATGTTACTGAAGGAAGTAATCTGAGTTCAAAGTTGCCCTAAAAGTGGTAAAGTTGAAGAAAATATTGATACAGATGAAAGAAAATGGAGAAACATGATACATAAAAACACACAGAGTTGAGTTGGAGTAATTTCTTCAATAAGGATGGGAGTTTAACTAAGAGAATTCTGAATAGAAGTTCCTTTTCCCATCAGGCTTGAAACACAAATTTAGTCTAATGCATCGTTGCATCCATTTCAAGCAGCTTAGTGCCAGGCACAGAGTAGGTGTGCAATAAATGTCTCACCTACAATTGGTGCATGAAAAATTAAGTGTCACAAGATCAAATATATCAAATAAAAATTTTAGTGTATTTCTAACCTTCCTCTATTTTGGTTTAAAATTTTTAATCTTCTTGACTTTTTGACAGGGCTAAGTGGCCAAATGAAAAGGCCCACCTGTGTTGATTATTATTTAACGCACACCCGTAATGGTCTACTTGGCACATGAGGGTTGTGAGAATCAGATGAGAGGCCATGTTATTGCCTAAGAAAGATAATACAACAAAGCATGTTTAAAAGCTTTTTGCTATTGGATGAACGCTAAGGTCTTCAGAGAAAGGATAAAGGCATCTTCTAAATCACTCATGTGCTGTAGGCAACGTCTTGATTTAAAAAGTTCAATTTTTCCAAGGTTTTTCCCCCGGGTCAAAATAACAGTTGCCCTTTCTTGCCTGGATACCTTGCACAACGTATCTTCCAGGCTAAAGAGGTAACTGTGATAATTTCCCTCCCCTTGGAAGGGTATATATAGCACAGACCAGAGATATGAGTGGAACAACCATTCTTTAGAGAGGAGAAAACATGGAGGCCTTGCTCTTTGTGTGATGCTGGAGGTCTGCACAGCAGCTGCGTGCTAATTGGTGAACTGTGCACCTGCAGATGACCGGGCAACCCTCTTTATGACCTCTAGGCACAGGAGCGCCACCTAGTGAGGAAATCCCACTTCAAAACTTTCCAAACCCCAACTTGATTCATTTCACTTTTCCTTGAAAAAAAATTATTTTAAGTTCACACAGACGTACTTATAATTTTAAATATTTTAATGAAGAACCCTAACTTCAGAGTAAAAATACTAGAGCTAGTCAAATACATTGTGAAACAGGAAATTCACTTTGTATTACTAACAATTTCTTTCAAATTTCTTTTTATCCGTGTGTATTTTCAAAAATGCTGATAGGACAGTTTTCAAATATAAAGAAAGCCTTCAAAACTCTGGAAGACAATAAAAGAAGCATGGAAGAGGGGTTGGGAATAGACTGGAGAGAAACAGAAACAAGACTTCATTATACATCATATATTGCTTGTTCATTTTTGAACTGTGTGAATGCACTGCTAATAAAAAAAATTAAGTTAAAAAAGAGAAGACAGCATGTATTCATGTTGCAAGCAGTCATTCCATTTCAGCAAAAACAATATCACCAGTCACATTAAATTTATCTGATAGTTTGCAAAGAAAACGCATCCTCCCCATGGGATTCAAGAATTATCTCCAATTACTTATCTGCTAAATGTAGATGGGACATATAGAAAGTTGATCTCTCTCTCATCTCTCTCTCTCCTTTCTGTCTCTCTCTTTCTGTCTCTCTCTCTCTCTCTCACACACACACACACACACACACACATACACACTTCCTCTGAGTTTCTTACATCTGACATAGGCAGACATCTCAGCTATTGATTTTTTTAAAAAAACACTTAAGTCAATGGTACTCAACTTCCTTGGACAAGCTCTGTCAAGTGTTTTACCTAATTTTACTCTTGGACATACTAACTAAAAAAAAAAAAAAAAGTGGATGTTAAAAGTTACAAAGTGAAGTTCAAAGGACATGTCTTTCAGGTTGCCCACAATTGCTGAAGGTTGGCTCCTATTTATCTTCTGCTACTTAGAACTTGTGCAAAATGTGGTTTATTTTCATGACAAAGACACAAACTCAGAAACTGTCAGGCCAGGCCTTGTCGGCGTTCCTGAGATGCCAGGCCACCCGTCAGTGTGTTTGGGAGGGGCAGACCACTGTCATGCCTTCCAGCACACCTCACAAGGTATGATAATTTGCTTTGAGGTTATTTTATAAAAAGCCAAACTGTCTACTTAAAAAATGTGAAAATGAACATGTTGTCTTGAAGATGTTTTTGCCTCTATTTGTGGTTAAATTTTTTCTGTCCAGAGATCATTTCATGATTAGCTAAAAGACGCTAAAGATTCCAAAATTGTTTTTATAAAATGGGAAGAAAGCAATATACAGGAAATTAGACAACTTTTGCTAAGTAAGTAGATGCAATTTTTTCAAGTTTGTATTGGACTTTTGAATCAGATTTCCAGTGAATAAAAGCCATACTGTCACCGCGTTTTACTGTGATTTGCTTTTTGTATGAATATTTGGAAAAACATTGCCTTTGCGCCACATTTAAAGCATAATAATGGAAAATAAAAGAACAGGTTTGGGATTTTGCATATAAACAGCAGATTGTGGCCTGAACATAATCTAATCTTAATAGTATATGTTGCTGTACCTACTGCCAAGTATAAGTACCATCAGCTGTTATATATATATAAATAAAAACTATAGAGAATAGTAAACAAATAACTTCAGCAATTATTATATGACATGTATCAACAATTTTTCTTTACTAATATTCCCTTAAAGTATTAGATTAAATAGAGGCTGATAGCTAAAAACAAGAGAATTGAAGTAAAAGTGTTTTGAGATTTTTTAGATACATACATTTCTATCTTTTGCTGTATAAGCTTGTGGTTTTAGTTAAATGCTATAAAATAGAGTAGAATCAATGACAAGGCCATTATTCTGTAAAAATGGACTAGATTTGACAGTGTTATGTATCTGACAGTTGGTTTTGACATTATCAAAAAAGGGGGAAAGTATGTACTATTACAACTGTTTAATAGTATCTGGATTATAACACTAGTCACATAGTTGCAAAGCTAAAAAGAGGTGAAACTGAACCATTCTCTAGTAAACTGATGCCAATATCTCATCTAAACTGTTGTTCAATCATCCTCTTTATTTCATATCTGACTGTTCTGAAATTATTCTCAGAGCAACGACTGTGATCCAACATTTAGTAATGGATCACTTAAATAGAACATGTCGCTCCCCCACAAATCAGTCAGAATTTGATACTGGATTCTTAACTAGAAACTACTCATATTGCTAGAGGTATAAGCAATATGAAAAAAATCTTCTGTTTTTGTATATATATGATTCTCAAGTTACTATTTTCTCTAAAAATATTAGCCAGTTTGGTTGCTTAGTTTTTTACAGCTGAGAAAGAGTCTAGCATTCTTTCGGGGTTTTTTGAGACGCTGTTGTCCAGGCTGTAGTGCAGTGGTACCACCTCAGTACAACCTGCAGCCTCAACTTCCTGGGTTCAAGCAATCCTCCCACCTCAGCATCCCAAGTAGTTGGAACTACAGGTGTGCAATACCATGTCCAGCTAATTTTTAATTTTTTGTAGAGACGAGATCTCCCTATGTTGTCTTGGCTGGTGCTGAACTGCTGAGCTCAAGCGATTTCCCCTCCTCGGCCTCCCAAAGTGCTAGGATTACAAGCATGAGCCACGGCGCCCTGCCTAGCATTCTTTATAAAATATTACAACTATTTTTTAAAACAATTACTGCATGTTATGATAAGACATTTTATCATGTACTAGGTGGGTTTATATGGGATAAATTTTGTGTAGCTCACTCTTCAATTAATAAATAGAAATGCTGGTTGTTTCAGTTTGACCATTTTTAACAACTGAATTGGAGCTAATTAATAAACTTTCTATTCAGAATTCTACCTAGAACTAAACAGCAGATATATTAGCAAAATTAGACAAAACTACGATTAATATATAATTCTTATAAACACATGATTGATTACATACTGCATGACCTAAAGCACTACAACACTACTCTTAACATATTCTGTGAAAATTTCACTAACTTCCTAAGGAATTCTGTTTTTCTTTGTAAATCTGTTTAAATCACTAGCTAGCCCAGCAAGTACATTAGCTGGAAAGTTAAACACGGAATATTTCTCAATAAGACTTTCCTTTCTTCATTCATTCAGTCATCCACAAATCCTCTGTCTTCACATGACCTTCTCCCCGTGTCGCTTCACATCATCTTCCCTCTATGCATGTTTTCTCCTTTTTGTAAAAACGACACAGTCATATTGGGCGAGGAACCACCCTAACAACCTCATCTTAACTTGATCCCCTACAAACATCCGATTTCCAAATAGGTCACATTAACAGCTACTAGGGGGTCAGGACTTCAACATCTTTTTGGGGAAGACAGTTTGTATTATTCCATTTTCATGCTGCTGATAACGACATACCCAAGACTGGGTAATTTATAAAGAAAAAGAGGTTTGATGAACTCACAGTTCCACACGGCTGGGGAGGCCTCAGAATCATGGCGGAAGGCAAAAGGCATGTCCTATATAGTGGCAGGCAAGACAGAATGAGAGCCCAGCCAAAGGGGAAACGCCTTATGAAACCATCAGATCTCGTGAGACTTATTCACTACCACGAGAAGAATATGGGGGAAATTACCCCCATGATTCAATTAGGTCCCTCCCACAACATGTGGGGATTATGGGAACTACAATTCAAGATGAGATTTGGGTGGGGACACAGCCAAACCATATCACAAATCAACCCATACTGGGCAACTGAACAATAATGGAAAACCTCTGGGTTAAAACAAACAAAACAAGAGGCAAATCATGCTAAGCTGGTACTATTCTCTTAACCTCAGTTTTGATTACTAAGGAGTCTATGTTTGAGTCCAAAAGCATCTTAATCTATGCAGTCACAGGAAGACAAGTTTTATACTAGATGATATGACACAAGATGCTGTTTCAGCAGACAGTCACGGGGCAGCCAATTACAACTCACTCTCCTGACCCACTAACCAAAAATCAATGATCAAAAGCGTGAAAGGACCCATTTCAAAAGCTAGTGGTAGCCTGATTTTGACAAATCAACATTCCCTAGAAAGATAGATTGCTTAGTTATGCAGTGAAAAGGGACAAAAGATTAGGTAGGAAGCAGGAGCTCTGGCTTCCTGGTTTCCCCAGATAACTGATGGCTTTGGCTTTGGACAGATATTTAACTTTTCTTTTTTAATTTTTCTTTTCTTTTTTAATTGAGACAGGATCTTGCTCTGTTGCCCAGGTTGGAGTGCAGTGGTGCAACCCTGGCTCACTGCAGTCTTGGCCTCCTGGGTTCAAGCGATCTTCCTGCCTTAGTCTCCCTAATAGGTCGGGACTACAGGCATCTGCCACTATACCCAGCCAATTTTTCTTTTATTTTTAGAGACAAGGTCTCCCTATGTTGCCCAGGCTGGTCTCAAACTCTTGGGCTCAAGTAATTGTCCTACCTCAGACTCCCAATGCGTTGGGATTACAGGCATGAGCCACTGCATCCTTTTCTGTCTCAGTCTCCTCATGAGAGAAGTAGACAATGACCCCTAAGTTCCTTCTCAGACCTATGTACCAGTCGCCCCTGAACACTGAAAGCCCTGATGTGATGTGTTCATGCACACCCGAGACAGGGGAAGAAGTAGCTCTGTCTCATACTCCAGAGTAAGATCTTCAGGCCCTCATCCATGCCTGCACCCTGTATGTTCCATTGACTTAACAGGTGCTTGTCAATAAATGTGACATTAACTCCTACACAGTGGTCATGTGCAGGATTTGTGGACATATCAATGCACTAATTACAGGAAATGGAAAAACTTAGAGAAACTCTTACTAGGCAGCACATCTCTGTGCTCCCCTTTCCCTGTATAACGTCCTCTTCACTCACTCAGAGACATGGGGGAGTCACTGTGTGAACAGTGTTACAAAAAAAATAGGGAGCAAGGCCTTTGCCGTTGAGTAATTTGTTGGTCCTTGTAGAAGGTTTACCAAACAAAGGCATAAATGAACTAAAAGGAACATGAACACTGAGAAGTAGCCATATAAGTATAGAGGAAGAACCTTTCTAAGTGGAGCGGCAAGGCCTGGGACACTAGCCACACTCAGAAATGCCTAACGGCAGGGTTGAGAGACTGTCTTTTGTCTTTTCAGAGCAAGGATCTTACAAAGTGCTTCATAACACACACATTTGTGTGTGTTTGTGTGACTATGAACACACCAATGGCAGTCAGTAGTGGAACTACTTCTTTAACATGTTTTCACAAGAATTTCAGCTCACAGAGTGTGCAAAGTGTCTTGAGAGTCTCAGAAACGTACCCAAAATATGGCTCCTTTTTATTCTTCAATATGTCCTGGAAAGATAGAAGATCCAACTGGACCCATGTACATCTGTGGATGAAGATTTGGCAAGACCCTCTTTGTTTCATCTTGGCTGGGTCAGTGCTAGGATTTTTGTAAACCTGTCTAGAAAACTGTCTTTTCACCTCCATTTGGCTACACATTATTGCAGAGGAAGGGTAAATCAGATTTCTTGATGGTGATTGCTCTAGAAGGGTGGGGATGAAGGTGGGCTTGGTTTGGTAGACTTCTTTGTGTTTCCAAGAGGTCATGTAAGACTTGCTTTCCTTCTGGCAATGACTATTGGAAGAGAGAATCCTTTCCTCTGAGAAGCAGTAACTGCTGTTTCCCTATCCAGTACCACATTTGAAGGGGCTTCTCTTTGGGCAACAGTCATGAAGCTTCCAGCATTCCCTAAAGGGAAGTAACTCTTTTTTGGCTGGATGTTTGAAATGGCTCCCTGGGTACTCACATGAGCAGACATTTTTCTCTGAGAACAAGTTGCTATTTTCTGCTGAGTGAGGAAGTTGGAATGAGCTACCTCGTGTCACTACTTGAATCAGTAAGGCTGAGATTGACAAATGATTTGTCCCCATCACTAGGATAGCACGTTGATGCTGTTGGTGAGACTTTTCTGGCATGGGACATGCTGCACAAATCAGCGTTGAGCGTATGTGTACTTGTGCCTGTTTTATAATTTGGCTCTTTTGGGACATATCATTATATCAATAGAAAGGCTCATAGTGTGGGGATACAATCTGCTAAGGGATTTGTTGCAACTTCTTCCTCATCGGACATCTTTATCAAGTGCTGAGCAAAGCTGTGTCAGGTGTATTTTGGTGTTTTCAAGGGGTCTTTAGGCTTAATAGCCAAAGAAACAGGCTACACCAATAGACATGGGAATCCTTTATGAATCTCCGCATATATAAATCCTGAGTACCCTATTCAAAACAAGCTGGTGATGGTTTTTTTTGGTTTTTTTTTTGGTTTTTTTTGTCAGTTGCCATAAACTAATTCCAGCTGCAAGTGTGTGCAACTTATCCCCGTTTCTTCCTCTGTCACTCAGCTTACCACAGCAATGACAGTCACTGATTATAGATGCACTTCAGGGGTGGTTTATGCATAGAGGTAGCAGCATATTAAATGTTGCTTTAGGGAGGAGGAACTCATGATCATTAATGGCAAGGATAACAACAGTGGGTGTAAGGCAAAGTTGGAGTTTATCATATTTCCTAGTGAAAGAGGAAATAGTGCTTTATCACCAGCTGATCTGTCCTGTCAAAGACAAAGGGAATCCTTTGGACGGGAAAGTTAAATGGGTTGTCATCTTGGCCGCATCTCATCCCATGCATGGTTCCATTTATCTTTTCTCCTGACATTGTCTGTAACTTAAAGACTCTCATCCACAATAGAGACTTCAAATGGGTAGGGAGGAGAATTAAGAGCTTATCAGATATCTGATGATAGGCAACTTTGGTTTAGGCTTAGACGTTATAGGATCTCCATTTAGAAACATCAAAATGTTCATTTTGTGCCAGTTTGAAATGTGACTTTCAAAGATGACCCTAATCTTAGGGGAGTAGATAGTCTGTCTGACAGATGTGAATTTCACTAGACAGCCTGGTTTTGCTTCCCTGTGAGGAATTAAAGTAGATATGCTAAAAGGTTGTACCTCTTTCAAAGCCGATTCTCCCTGTAAGAAAGTGTTAAACCGCAGTTGGCGATGGAAATGGCTGATAAGGCGTCTAGTCGGTGCCACTGCCTCCGTGGGTGGCTGCTCTTTTGACTTATCTGAATTCGAAGTGAGCGGCTGTTTGTAACAAAGTCTTATGGACCAAATGTACATGGTCAGAAAGGTTTATAATATAACGAACACCCTTATCATCACTAGAATCTTTACAACAGCTTGGATGACTTTTTAATTGTGGCTTAATATAGTTAATTATGGTAACTCTTCCCCATTTTCCAGGATGATGAATTAATATTACAGATCATTAAAGTTACTAAATTGGCATAATGATATAGTAGATTTAACGTCCCAGTTACGTTAAGACCTGCTTTATAATTTGGCTCTTTTGTTATTTGCCTTAAACAGGAGAAGCATGCAATGTGCTTGCCTCTTACAGTAGGCTGCATGTAACCACTTGTACTATTTTCCTTAATAAATTATTGATATAGAAAATCCCAAATGGAAGACTTCTTCATCTTCAGACTCCATATGAAGCCAACATTTTCTTTCTAATATCCACTTCATCAGTAATAAAAGTTAGAAAGCTCTGGCTCTTCAGCCAGGTTTTATAATTAGACAAGACCGTATTTTACATCTGCAAAATACTCATGCTTAGTGGGAAAAAAATGAGAAATGCGATATGTTCCATTCTGTTGCAATGGTTATACCATTTTAATCTCTTAAGTTCAATATATATCCTCTAGCAGGCTATACTTCTAGGATTTCATTTTTAGATCCTTAAGGCTGCATATATCTGTCAAACCGACATAATGAATTTAAAGTGCTAATGCCTAGAAGACCAGAAAAACATTGAAATATATCCTTGGTTGATTAAATTACCACCTCCAGCTACTTTACATCCTCATGTCCAAATAGATTTTCTTTTTACTTACCAAGTGCCGGATCTGGAAGATGTGGAAGATGTAATTTTATGGTAAAAACATGCACATGTCTTTAGACAAGAGCATTTTATTTAAGCATCTTTTTAAAGTCTGTACAGTACTTCTGTGATAGGACTTTCCACTTGATTATGGTCCTTTCAATTATGCTCAACCTGCAGGTTAACCTTAGGATCTAACATGCACCTTACAAGTGTATACTTAGAATGAGATTTATGTTAAAAATCTGGGTACTAATATTCAAATGTTCGTGATAACAATATGGAAAATATGTCAGCTTGTTTTGTAAAAATAAAAAGGCAATGATGAATCCTAATCTTTATGTTAAAAGTTATTTGTTCAGGAACTGCTTAGATTGACAGACTGGCAACTCAAGGCAGCAAAAATGACTGAGAGGCATTCCTTGCTCCCAAATGGGGTTGCCTGGTCATCTAACTAGTCTGTCACAAAAGGGAGATCTGGTGGAAAATCTTATCCCTGCCTGTAAAAGTAGCAGTCAAAATAATCCTAAAATAAAAATGCTATGGACCCGAGTGGGGGGAAAATACTGGTTTTCCATTCAACTTTTACTTCTGGAACTTAGGGTAGAATCAAAGCTGAAAGATAATCATGTCTTTCTATATGCCTGTATTCACAGACCTACACTGCCTTAAATAACTCAACACAGCTATGCACACTGTCACGTAGTATAATTCATACACATGTACAAACACACACATGTATACTCAAGCAAACCATTACAAAACTCATATATACACATTGTAGTATCAGTAATCACTCTCTCACCATATTTAACAGGAAAAGTAACAGCAAACTCAGCAGCAGCTTTGGGGGCTCATTTTCTATTGGAAGATGATTCATTATAAGTATCAACTACAGGACACCCTGTCCTGACCATGAGCCACTGGAAGGACCAATTCTGACCCATTGGTATGTTCACTGTCCATACCAGTCCGAACTTGACTAAGGGTGGAAGAGAATGGTTCTGCCATTTTAAGGTTAAGTTTCTAGAACCTTTGTAGTGCCAACATAAAATGCAAAGACAGTGAGTATCAGTGGTTAGATATCAGGGTACTGTGATGTCTGGGGTGAAACTAAAGACCACGATGAATGTGAAATAAAATGACAAGTATCAGAGGAAATGGGGGAAGGTACCGAAAGCAAGAGAGCAGATTTGTAGTGCTTTCAAATGAAACGTTATAATCCCTTTGACAATCCTGTTGACTATGAGCTATAGCACTAGGAGTACAACACAGAAAAAAAGATACATTGTGGGATAAACAGCTTCTTATAAGGTAAAACTGAATGGCCAAAATAGATTAATAAGGAGACACAATGGAGAGAAAAAAAGAAATGAGTCAGTGGCAATATAAGAAAAAGGTAAAAGTGAACAGAGGACAGAAAGGCAGGAAAGAAAAAAATGTAAATGAGTGAGACAAAAAAGCCAAAAGACGAAAAAGAAAAAGAGAACAAGAGGGGGAAAGAAGTAATATTTTCCTTGATAAAAATGCACAAAAGGGAAGATGAACTTTGTTCTTTTTCTCTTTCTACTCTCCTCTCTTTTTCTGCTTTTCGCCTCGCAGCACGCCAGCCTAAGCTGAGAGCTGTAATGTCATTAAATTGCAAATGCTTTTTCATTTCCGACACACACTGTTTACTTATCTGGCAAAAACATATGTTGGAAGGAATCCGTTAAATTCTGCCCATTGCCTTGGGTAAAAGTGCAATGGAAACGGCCTCACCGAGCGTCCTCTTTCTTCTTCTTTAGCACTCCCCTTATCTACAAGACGGCTTCGCAGAAAACTGGCTAGTTCAATGAAAAATGAAGATACAGCGGGAGATTAGGGAAGAACACTGAGCACAAAATTCCTGGAGAGAGGGTCACTCCATTGCAAATGATTTCACTCCTCTAGATCTGCATAAATTACTATTTTTAAGGCATCTCCAAAGTCTGTATATTTTTCTCACTCTGTCAAACATTTAATTTCACGCCCCGTGTTCTGAATATGCTAAAATGCATATCTCTGATGCACCTTTAAGCCAGAAAAACGAATGCAAAATTGAAGATAAAATGATGTGATTTGCACTACAAGCCTATTACTTGAGGTATTTACATATAGTTTACCTCTGCAGTTCTGAGGATGATTTATTAAAAAAAATCTGGATTAAGCTCATATAAATATGTATAAATCTTTGTTTAGAAAATAGATTTTGCAGCTGTTGTGTCAAAAAAGTTCTTTAAGATTCTGTGAAGAATTTTCCTTTTAGCATGCTTTAAGAGGGGAAAAAAGGGGGACAGAATTTGACATTCTGCTTGGCGGGGAGAAAAAAGCCTATTCCACCATTCGGCAGTTATAAAGATTCCTTTTATTGCCCTTCTTTGCCCAAAGCAGCTGGTTCCTCCTTGCTCTTTTATTATACTCATTTCATTTTCTTCCCCCCCTCCCCGCTTTTTGCTTGGGACCAAATAATAGTGTCCTGGATTACAAAGCTCAAATTAAATATCAGTGTTTAATGACTGAAACAATCGGGAGTTTCTGAGATGTGCCCCCAGTTCCTCCTCTCCGTTTTCCAAACAAACTGCTTTCTGCTGCTTCCCACACAGAGCCTCTGCACTGACACCAAGCCTTGGGACTGCTGAAGGAGCCGACTTCTAGCTACTGATTTGAAAATGATTATTAACGTAGGGCAAGCAAGATATCTGATCCGCTGAGAAGCAATTCTAAAAACACTGGAGTTCTGTTTAAACAATCTCCACATGTGCATTTCAACCCGTCTCATTTTTTTTTTTTTAATCTAGAGTTTTGCCTCTTTGTCTGGAAAAAAAAAAAAAAAAAGCTTCATTTAGTCCGGCCTCTCACATCCTCCCTGATCCCCATCCCTCTGTAATTATTATGGGGGAATTACTCTTTGCTATTTTCTTGTTAGGCTTTGGGTTTAGGAGAATTTAGATAACAAAGTTGGCTAATTCAGGACTGAACACACGTTGGACTCTGCAAATATACCGCCCGCTACATGATAAGGGCAGGGCCCAGCTTCTGGGCTGCACCTGCCGTGATGCTATGGGAACAGCTGCTTCTGGAAGCAGGTAGTGGGAACAGCTATTACTTCAAAGCCCACATTAATCCTTTCGCAATTAAAACAAGAAAGGGATGTTTACAGGCATTTGATCGCTTTAGGTGGAGATATGAGTTTGCTTACAAAGATTGAATTCCAGTTCTGGTGTGCTGTGCCTGCTTAAAGTTGACTAATGACGATTTAAAATAATGAAACTGCAGTCATTTTCAAAAGTTAAGAGTCATTCTTTTTGCACAAAATGGCTTAACGATCCCCCCTAGTGGTCTGATTCTTGTTACTATGATTTGTGAATACTCTCCTTTCCAAAACTGCCCTCTTGGTTTGTTTATAAGTTCATAGCAAAGAAACTGCAGATAAAACCAAAGTCAGACCATTTGGAATGGAACTAAAGCTTCCACTACATTCTTCCTTTTTGCTCCCAGACAATGGTTATTGCTCTTAGAGCCATCAGACTAAAGCTTCCCACAGAGCCAGCTTTATATCTTGAGGGTTTTCTTAAAACTAATGAATAAACTCAGGTTTCCCACGTTCACACGTTCACCGCTGGCAGCAGGGAAGAGCGGGCTGTAACGCACTCTATCATTTCAATATTGCTGGTGGTAGATTGGAGTTTCTGAAGGGAAAATGAGTAAATCATAGAAATGGTCTATGTCTTGTTAAGGTTTGGCCCAAACTGGATTATTTCAATCCTTTAGGATAGAATTATCTTTAAATGATTGAAAAACCCTATATGTTTTTCAAGTGTAACCTCCATGAAAATGCCTGGTCATCGTTGCCACGCCAGTGTTTAATCCTTTTTCTTTGCTCTGCATACAAAGGGCGGGCCATCCACTTCCTTCAGTGTTTACAGGTGAGATGAACTCTCTTCTGCTTCCTTCAAGGCCCCTGTGGACACCCAAGGGAGGCTGTAACTGAGCTGAAGTCATCTGAATATTTTAAGCTAAGAATATGGAGACAGGGAGAGATTTCCAAATCCAACTTCCTTTCCTTTGACCATGTTCCCAGTCACATTCCTCTTCTGGAGTACGTGTATTTGGAATCTAGCACTTCCATTCATCATGGAAGAGGCTATACAGTTTTCCCCCTTAATAGCTTACATGGAAACAGTATCAAGATTTCTTACATTACTGGAATATTAGAGAAGAATATTAGATATGTACTAAATGTGCCTCTACAGAAAATAGTGCAAAATAATCCTAAAACCCTAAATCCTGACCCGCAAGAAGCTTAGGATGTTAAGGAAAAGTAACATCAAAATGAATCCATTGCCAACCTCTGCATTTCAGCCTTGAAAACTTGCAGACCTTTCAGTCCTGTTTTCTTCCACATATTTAGACTATTTCCTTCAAAATCACTTGGACATGACTTCATTTCCTTCCTTTCAGTTTCTGCAGTCTCCATCCTGGTCCACAAAATCATCATTTTTTGCTACAAATATCTCTAGGAGCCCTAGTACCTACTTTTATTTATGTATTAATTAATCTTAAATCCAGGGCAAGAAATTTTTCCCTAACCATGCAACTTTTCCTCTTGAAATCTGCTCTAGTTCCCAATTACATGAAACTTTATCTCCTTAGCTTTTAGGATCCATAAAATGACCAGCCTTTTCAATCAATCTGTTAGTAATGTAATTGTCATTTCCTCTATCTGCTAGCTTTCCTTTCCCACCCTAGTTAAACTTGTTTGTACTTCCTTGAACCACCACTTAGGATTTTGCACATACTCAGACCTCTCCTGCGTAGGCGGATCAACCCTGAAGCTAACAAATCTTAAGTTTCAGGGCCTTGCTTGCACTGGCTAAGACTTTATGCCTAACTTTGTATTGTTTTCTTAAAGAGGACCCTCATATAAATTGTATAAGCTTCACTTCCCACAAAATCAAGATCTACTCCAGCTTTTCTCCTTTATTATTTCACCTAGCTGTGGACATCTACCCAGTTCAGAATGTTCTTGGGATATACACACATGCCTGTTCATTCTCTCTCTCTCTCTCTCTCTCTCAGAACTATGTATTGCACTTGTGTGTGTGTTATCAGTTTTAGAAGCCTGAGGGTTTTCCTCCCTCCAATTGTGCTATCTTTCCCATTAGATGATATCATAAGCCATTCTAAAATAGGGACTATTTCTTATTTATATTCTGTAAGAGTACTGAGTATAAGAATATAAGAGCATTGGTTTAATATTTTAACATATTGAACAAACATGTTTACCAACTGCTTCTTGAGGAAGCTTGAAAATTGTTTACTTATAAGTGTCTATATTAAACATTATTAGAGGCTAAACCTATAATTTCACAATAGCAAGATCATTCAAATAGAAATCAAAACAAACATTCATAGAACATGTTCATTGCTGTATCTTTAACCCTAGCATGGGCGGGTAATAAATACTTTTTGAGGCCACATGCAGTGATTCATGCCTGTTATTCCAGCATTTTGGGAGGCCAAGGTGGGAAGATTGCTTGAGCCCGGGAGTTTGAGACATGCCTGGCCAACAAGGTGAAATCCCATCTCCACTAAAAAAAATACAAAAATTAGCAGGGCATGGTGGCAGATGCCTGTAATCCCAGCCACCTGGGAGGCTGAGGCAGGAGAATCACTTGAACCTGGGAGGCAGAGGTTACAGCGAGCCCAGATCACGCCACTGCACTCCAGCCTGGGCGACAGAGTGAGACTTCTTCTTGAAAGACAACCAACCAACCAACCAACCAAACAAACTTTTTGAATACATTATACGTAAGTCAGAACTTGGAGTGAGAACAGAGAGACTTTCTCATTGGTTTATGTAACTGAAAGCCAGGGGCTTTCACTGGCTCCTGGCGCAGCTGGATCCAGAAATCAGTCTCTTCCCCCATTTGGTGCTTCTTTCTTCTGCATTGAATTCACTCTTAGGCAGGTCTGTTTCATGCAGTTGCATGATGACCTTCAGCACCTCTAAGCATACACCCTATTGGTTCAGAAGCCACAGAATAAAAAATCAAAACGAAACTTTCCCAAAATTTCCAACAAAAGTTGCAAAATTGAGTCTCATTGGGCAGACCTTAGGCACAACCTAAGTCATGTGTCCTTGCTGACCTGTGCTTAGAATAGACATGCACCTTTGGGGATTGGGAGGGGAGTGAACCCCATCGAGACTATGGATTGAGAGAGTGGTTAGAGGTGATTCTCTAAAGGGAAATTGAGGTGCTGTTACCAAAAGAAGAGAACAGATGCTGGGTAGGCAAAAATGACCATACCTGCCTCCTGGCTCTCATGTAGTTTTTGATCTAGTTGGAGAGGAAAAGACAAACACCTGAAAAACTAAATAACAATATAAATAGATACGTAATAGCTATGTAAGTACTATTGCACAGCAAACAAATGATGTACTCACGTGTGAGTAGGAATGAGATCATCCTGAAGAAGTCCTTAAAAACGAATTCTAAAAGGCAGTTATATAAAGTATCTTTGTCATTCTAGGCCACTTCCATTTCTTTACAGAAAAATATGACAAATACTTACAAAGCAACAAAAAATCTATAAATTGATGGTTGGGGTATAATTTGGTAGAACCACTGTAGAAAATAGTTGGGGATTATCTTGTAAGGTTGAATATATGTGTCATCTGTGACCCAGTGGTCCCACCCCTCAGTGTATGTCTTACAGAATTGCTTTCATAAGTGTACAAGAATATCCAACATCTTTATCATCAGCACCGAACATAGTCACAAGCCAGAGACTGCGCCAGACATGCACAGCTGTGTCTTCAGCTACTGTGTTCCATGCATTGGCAACAGTATATACAGCATCCTTCACACTAAACTCCTTTTGAAAATCTTCCACACCCACTTCTTTTCACTGCTCCTAGCTTACTATTCAATAAAGTGTTTTTATATTTACTCCTCATTCACCTAAGTATACCCTGGTTTCATGGCTGAATTAATGAAGTCACATATGGGGGAAAGTACATGGCACAGACATTATTTCTGAGAATTTCAGTTGGAGAATGAGATTATTTGTCAAGGAACAACAAAACCTTGCAGTCATCACCCAGTCCAGCCTCCCTGCAGTGAGCACAAGCTACTGGTAAAAAATGTTTGTGAAATGAACAAACAAACAACCAAACAAAAAATGTCCCTGGTGACTCATACCTTTCTGTAATCATACTAGTGGACTGGTAAGAAATTCACTCCTTGAAAACAGCAAGGAGGCAAGTATTTTACTATCACAGCAAGTTTACATTTATGCATGCCTGCTGCATTAACACATCCCAGCACATTTGTTCTGTCCTTGGCCTTCTTAATCCCGTAAGGGCTGTCTCATCAGCTGTAGTCAGTCTCTTTCTGGGGCAATAAAATTGAAACACTGATGTTTCATCAGCATTATAGACTTGTTCAGCATCAGGTTTTCATCAGTGACGACCCTGGCAAACCCAACAATGAATTTCTTATTTTTATTTATTATTATTTATTTACTTCTCACTCTGTCATCCAGGCTGGAGTACAGTGGCATGAATACAGCTCGCTGCAGCCTCAGCCCTCTGAGCTCAAGTGATCCTCCCAACACAGCCTTCCAGTTAGCTAAGAAGATGGGTGGATGCCACCATGCCCAGCTGATTTTTTTAAATTAATTTTTATAGAGACAGGTTCTTGCCATGTTGCCTAGGCTGGTCTCGAACTCCTAGGCTCAAGCAATCTTCCCAGCTTGGCCTCCCAAAGTTCTGGAATTACAGGCCCCCCAAAGTTCTGGAATCTGGAGCCACAATACCCAGCCCATGCATCAATGAATATATTTGCTGCTTCATCAGCAGCAGATGATTTATCACCAGAAATATTTAAACATTTAATGCTATGTCTTTTCTTAAGTACCTGCAACCAGCCTGTTGAATATTCACAAATCCCTTCAATTTTCAGTTCATCATGATAGATGTTTGTTTCATGATCAGCATACCAATAAGTGGCATGTGTCTACCATCATGCAGACAGATCCACACTTTCAATACACCATCAAGATCTTCATTTTTAGTTTTATGCAGCATTTCTTGATTTTTCAATTTCTGTTCATCACTTTCAACACAGAACTTTCAACAGTTCATCCTTCTGTTTCTTCAGGTCCTATATGGTAGTCACTCCAATATCATACTCTCCTGTAAGATGCTTCTCACTTACACAGCTGTCTAGTTTCTCCAACATCTTGACAGTCTGTGCTACAGATAAACATAAATGCATTTTCTTATCACTGTCACCCAGAGGGACATCTGCAGGCCTTTTTTTTTTTTTTTTTTTAGCACTTTCAACAATATCTTCACACTGTAGAGCAGAGAATAAGTTAAAAAACAGGCCAGGCATGGTGGCTCACACCTGTAATCCCAGCACTTTGGGAGGCCAAGGAGGGCAGATCACCTGAAGTCAGGAGTTCAAGACCAGCCTGACCAACATGGAGAATCCCATCTCTACTAAAAATAAAAAATCAGCTGGGCATCGTAGTACATGCCGCTAATCTCAGCTACTCAGAAGGCTGAGGCAGGAGAATCACTCGAACCCAGGAGGCGGAGGTTGCAGTGAGCTGAGATTGCGCCATTGCACTCCAGCCTGGGCAACAAGAATGAAACTCTGCCTTGAAAAAAATAAAATAAAATAAAACAAAACAAAAACAGAGTAAGTGATGCCCATAGGTCTTGGCCCCTTGTGGGGTATCATGGGAAACCTGCCAGTGGAGCATCCACCTGCACATATACCATTTTATTACCCTTTGTGGATGTGTTTGCATGGGGGAATTTCAGTGTGCATTAAAACTGTACATCGCAGCTGAAAGAGGGTGGGAGGGTCTTTTTCCCTTGGGGACACTGAATAAATTCTATGTGTGGCCTTTGTTTTGACTGCAACCTGTCACACGAGGCCCAGTGTGGAATTTTTTACTTGTGGTGTCACATTGGCACACAAAAAGTTTTGGATTTTGGAGCATTTGGAATTTTGGGTTTTTGGATTAGGGATGCTCAACTTGTAGTATATTCACACAATAAAATACTATACAGTGGTGAAAAATGAAAGAACTACAGAGACACACAACAACAAAATGTATCTTGAAAACCTGACTGAAGAAGTCACATCCAGTTTAACACCATTTTTGCAAAGCTCAAAACCATGAAAAATGAAACAATATGTTGTGTAGGGGTATTATTGTTTCTATATAAAGTATTATACAATAAAAGGTTTTAAGTGCCTTCAGTCATAGCTTCAGGAGTCAAAAAATGTAAAAATAAAAGAGAAAAAAATCCATAAACTCTTATATTTGTGCTTCCTGAAAAATCTGTTTATGGATTATTTTCTTTGAAAGGAAAAAATCCTCTCAGTTTCTGTTAGCCATTTAATATATTTTTTATAAAATGATTGCAGAGAATTTCTAATCTATAATAGTAGACAGAGTAGAACAGCAAAGCCCCATGTATTTATCAACTAGCTCTAGCAGATATTAACCCTTGGTAGTTCTTCCCCATCTACACTTCCATCGATTATCCCTACCCTATGTATTAAGTTGAAGCAAATATCCATGCATCATCATTTCATAATGGCATTCATCCATACATATTTCAGTATGTAGCTCCAAAAGTGACACTCTTAAGAAACCCACAATATCATTCTTACACTTTTTAAAAGCCACAATTCCTGGCTGGGCACGGTCGCTCACTCCTGTAATCCCAGCACTTTCTCAGGCTGAGGAGAGCGGATCACCTGAGGTTGGGAGTTGGAGATCAGCCTGGCCAACATGGTAAAACCCATTCTCTACTAAAAATACAAAAGTTAGCCAGGTGTGACGGCACTTGCCTGTAGTCCCAGCTACTCAGGAGGCCAAAGCAGGAGAATCACTTGAATCTGGGAGGTGGAGGTTTCAGTGAGCCAAGATCGAACTGCTGCACTTCAGCCTGGGTGATAGAGTAAGAGTCTGTCTAAAAATAAACAAACAAACAAAAAAAGCCACAATTCCTTAACATCAGAAAATACCTAGAATTGAAATTTCCAATTATCTCTTTTATGTCAAAAAGTTGTTTTGGTAGGGTTTTTTGTTTTTTGTTGTTGTTTTTGATTTTGAGACAGGGTCTCACTCTGTCGCCCAGGCTGGAGTGCAGTAGCACAGTCTTGGCTCACTGCTACCTCCGCCTCCCGGGTTCAAGCGATTCTCCTGCCTCAGCCTCTGGAGTACCTGGGACTACAAGCATGCCCCACCACGTCTGGCTAATTTCTATATTTTTAGCAGAGACAGGATTTTACCATGTTGGCCAGGCTGGTCTCAAATTCCTGACCTCAAGGAGGTCAAAGTGCTGGGATTACAGGCGTGAGCCACCACATCCAGGTGTTTTGGTAGTTTTTTAAAAGCAAGATTCAAATAAGGGACACTTTTTCTTTTCTTTCTTTTTTTATTTTTTTTTTTTGGTCTAGTTGATATGTCTGTTGAGTCTTTATTGTTTTATTTTTCTGTAGTTAGTCATCTTCCATTTCTTTTTTCTTCGCAATTTTTTTAAATTGAACAACCTACGTTGTTTTGTCCTGTAGAGTTTCTCTTCTTCTGCATTTTGTTGATCGCATCTTGTGATGTCTATCCTGTTCCTTTGTCTTCTGTTTTTCTAGGAAATTGAACATTGGATCTGGAGACTTGATCAAGTTCAGGCTGTATTCTTTGACAAGTCCACTTTGTTGGGTGGTTGTATCCTTGTATCAAAAAGCACGTGATCTTTGGTTATTTTTGTGACGTTAGCAGGCATTGATGCTCAATGCATAGATCCATTCATTATTTGGAGTTGTAAAACAGGAATAGTTTCTTGTCCCATCCCTTCTTTATTTATTAGCAGAAATACTTGTGTAAAGAGTAAGGTCTGCTCATTAACTAGTACAGTTTATACAGAGAAGACATGGTAAACGTTTGATTTTTTTTTCACTTTATCAATCTTCAAAATTATGATTTGGTTTCCTTCAGTGATGATCATTTTTTGGTATTATTATGAACTAATGTATGTAATCACGTTTGATGCATTTCAATTCATTGCAGTTACAATTCTTGTCCTTCATTCCTTCTTTTTCTGTATTATTGTTTATCCAGTGGAAGTAGTTACTATTTTTACTGATGCTGAAGCTCTCGCATCTTTGGTTATTGGGAGCCTTTTCAAACTGACCCTTAAGTCCATTAGACAAGATCCCAGTAATCTTTGATTATGTCCTTCCTTTCTGGTTTGACAAGATTTTCTGGCATCATCTTAAAACTTCCTGCCCCAAACCTGTGATACACACAGTTGGCATCTTGGGTGCTAGAGGTGCTCACTGTTACTAGGCTCACCATTGTTTCTTGGTTTTTGCAGTGGACGGCACTAGGAAAGTATATATATTAAAAATACACTACCTGTAGAGTTCATAGCAATACTTCTATTTTAAATTCAGAGCTACAGGGTTGTACTCAGTCTTGGCTGTCTTTTATTGGTAAGTTTATTTTTCCTTGTTAAGAATGGTCGTTCTCGCCGGGCACGGTGGCTCATGCCTGTAATCCCAGCACTTTGGGAGGCCGAGACGGGCTGATCACGAGGTTGGCAGATCGAGACCACCCTGGCTAACATGGTGAAACCCCGTCTCTACTAAAAATACAAAAATTAGCCGGGCGAGGTGGCTACTCGGGAGGCTGAGGCAGGAGAATGGCGTAAACCCGGGAGGCGGAGCTTGCAGTGAGCTGAGATTGGGCCACCGCACTCCAGCCTGGGCAACAGAGCGAGACTCCATCTCAAAAAAAAAAAAAAAAAAGAATGGGTTCTCAAAACATTTAATATTTAGTTTAAAAACTTGCTTTAGTAGTTGATCATTTTTACCAACTAATAAATTTAATTGGCAATGTTTCATTTTTTCTCACAGTTCTAATTAAACTCAAAGAAAAGTATCATAAATATAGGATTTTCCTAAAGAAAATTTTAAATTATAATATTTTATATCTAACTAGTTCAAAACATTTCATGTCTTTTCTAGTAGTGTTAGTAATCTGTAATGTTGGTTAAGTTAGTATTTTCCAGTTTGGGGTCTGAAAGTCCAAAAAATGATTTTTGACTTTTGAATAGTCAAATAGTCATCCAGCTTGCTTTGTTTAAACACCCCATGTTTTGTTCACGTAAAACATGTGATACTAAATCAGAAAAGTTATCTAGTCTTGCATTTTAAAACGTGTCTTGTAAGAGAGCTTAGTGATGGCTTACAATGGCATCATCATGTGAAAAGATAGGCCCAAACATTCAGTTGCTTCCCGTAAGACAAAGATATTATCAACCCTCACTAGCAGGTTAGTGGGGAGTTAGGATTAAATACCAATCTAGGATTAAATGCTTGAAGGGTGCTTCCCAAGTAGGCTCTTCTCACTTCTCTCTTCATAAGAAATATAGAAATTGAACAACTCGTCCAAAGTCACACCATTACTTGATAAAACTGGAGAGATCCTTGACTATAAAAGGCCAGTGTCCATGCGTGTTCTCTCCACCAAGACAAACTGTTGTGACTTTAAAGTATGTGAACTATACACTTGCCTAGATCTCTACATACTTATCCTTTATCTTATTTGTGTACATATGTATATACATATCTACATGTGTGTATGTGCATAAACATATACATACATATATACATATGCACATACATATATAAAAAACATAAGGGATGAGTATGTAGAAGGCTAAGCATGTATATTACTCACAGGTATAACCAATACATAAACATGGCTGACACAGCTTTTTCAGATAATGAGTTCTATATATTTACTATAGGTTTTAACAACTTGTCTTTGAAGTACATGCTTAATTTGGATCATAAATCCAAGGACCGAGTTTACTTTCCAGTCTTGACCTTGTTTAATTCTCAGCTTGTGCTCAAGAAATATTAAATTGTAGTCATAGCATACCATGCCACCCTGAATGCACCCTGAATGAAGGTTAGCAGGCTTGATTAGTACTTGGATGGGAGATCACCTGGGAATACCAGGTGCTGTAGGTTAAAAAAAAAAAAAAAATGTGGCCATGGCCGGGTGTGGTGGCTCATGCCTGTAATCCCAGCACTTTGGGAGGCCGAGATAGGTGGATCACTTGAGGTCAGGAGTTCGAGACCAGCCTGGCCAACATAGTGAAACCCTATCTCTACTAAAAATACAAAAATTAGCCGGGCATGGTGGCACATGCCTGTAATCCCAGCTACTCAGAAGGCTGAGGCAGAAGAATCGCTTGAACCCGGGAGGCGGAGGTTGCAGTGAGCCGAGATTGTGCCATTGCACTCCAGCCTGGGCAACAGAGTGAGACCCTGTCTCAAAAAAATAAATAAATAAATAAATAAAATAAAATAAAAAGTAGCCAAAATGCTACAAGAAACAAGTGAACATTTCAAAATCAAAAGACATATGAAGGGAAAAATTCAATAGGTTATTTATGGAAAAGTAAGCCAACAGTCATTCCGATCTCAACTTTTACAAGCAAAATAGATTGTAAGAAAAAGAACAATGTTCCAAGTAGGACACTGTTAAACATCCTACAGTAAATGTTCTGATTTCTATAATCTTTACTTACATAGCTGTCTAATAGAGCAAAATCTGGCCCTTGTACTATATATTCCTGAAGCAAGGTGGGCAACTCAATTCTAGCATTTCAGCCATTAACTTTAAATTTCTTACAACTCTAATATCTACTGGATGCACTTGTTGGCAAACCTGTTAGCTTTTCAAATATATTACACATCATACCTAGTAACTATGAGGACTCATTTGTCACAATCTGGCTAAAGAAACTGGTGCTAAATTTTGTGTTTCTGGGTAGAAGAAAGGAAAGTGAGCTAAAGTGTACACTTCCAACACCATTCCACAAATGTGGAAGCCAACGGGTGAATACTAAAGAAAATGAAATGAGACATATCTGAAAAGTAGCTGCTGTACTTATGAGCTAATCGCACCTCAAAGCATAACATTGTTTTTAAAAAAATAACAGAAGCAATAAAATCCTATTATGGATTAATCTTGTGCCAAATTTTGTTTTTTAATCAAATCTATTTTGAGCTAAAGAAAATACAAAAATGCAAATGAGGGCCCTGATCCTCCAGATCTTGTGAACATGTAAGGGCTGATACACTTCAAAGATTTTTTTTTTTTAACTCATAAATTTAAATCATTATACCACACAGCAAAACATACTTATTTGTAAACCTTTTAATTTTGTATTCCATGTAAAGTTTCAGCTTAATAGAGGTCTTTAGGAGAGAGAGTTTTAAAAATTCTAAAATTAGATGTTTGCTCAATACATACTGATTTAATTTCTCAACAATGTCCTATGCTCCTAGAATGTGAGTGAGAATTCAGTTGTTTCACAAGGCAAGCAAAGCTAAATGACAACAGCAAAACCATGTTTGAAAAGAGTCGGTGCCATCAAATATGCAGCCCCATCCTCTTCAGATACACACACCACTTGAACACAAAGGGTGAGCAAGTTCATGGACCGGTTGTTTGTGCAATATTCCCCTGTGTGCTTTCTCCATCTGGGATGAAATATTCATTAGTAGACCTAAACAAACTCTTCAGAACATTTTTATCTCAAAGTGAGAAAATGCTATTCAAACAGGCTGCTAATGAAGCCATCCACCATCTTGTTTGATGTTGTTCTCGTAGTTAAAGAGTGTCTCAAAGGCTTCAGGCAGTGCCGCCTCTCATTTGGCAACTGTTTTAACCTCTGTAGGGCAATTGTGTAGCTTGAATACAGGCTTTTCCTATAAAATGCCAACCCATGTGCTGTAAAGGTAAATATGGCAATATTCACCGGCATCAACTGTGTAGTATCAGGCATCACATAAACTATATTTTACTGCATGAGATTACACTCTGTAGAAGTACATAATAACATATCATTATAAAGACACTTTTTCTTCAAATTCAAAGCATAAGAAAGAATGTGTTTTAGTTTCTGTCCTGAAGCCAGAGAATCCATTAGTATTGGGGAATAAATGTATACTGTTGGTAAAATATGTAAAAGAAGCATTTTGTATATATACCTTTCACAAGAATATCTAATACTAGCTATAGGCAAATATATAATGTGAAATAATTTTATATTCTTTCAAGATGTGTGTGTATATGTGTGTCATAGACACGAAACTATAAGTCAAGTAAAAACATATAAGATGAAATGTTTACATTAAGATTGTAATGATGCAAAGACGTTTTAAGATGCTCTTGTCATCCACGCAATTACTACTGTTGTTCCATTGGGTGACTACGGTGATCAGGAAGATGATTTTGTAGGATTTGAGCTGACACAAAATGTGTGCCAGAGCCCATAGGTACTATGTAGAAAGTCACCAAATACAGTATACTGTACCACATGACACAGATAGTTCAAACAATATTCATTTGAAGACAAAACTTAATATTTAACCCCAATGAAATTGCCCTTCTTCATGTACTTTCTGTTTTAATTCATGACACACTCTGTGGTAGGCAGAATTCTAAGAACCCCCCAGGGACCCACACTTTTGAGTATAAGCAGGACCATGGATGTGATGAAAGAGCCCTCCAGTGATACCCCACGTGGCAAAAGTGAAGGGATCGTGCAGATGTCATTCAAGTCAAGTCCCTCCCCGGCTGGCCTTGAGTTAATCAAAAGAGAGCTAAGCCTGGGTGGGCCTGATGTAATCAGGTGAGCCCTTTAAAGAGGGCCTAGAAATAAATTAAACTCTACAAGTCAGAGAGATCCTCCTGCCGCCCCTGAGGAAGTGAACTGCTATGCTGAGAGAGGACCTGTGAGAGGGCCACGTGGTAAGGAACTGGGAGCAGCCTCTAGATACTAAGAGTGGCTGTGGCTGACAGCCAGTAAGAGAACAGGGACTGAATTCTGCTATCAACCACACAGGCTTGGAAGAACATTATGGACTGCAGAAAAGAACACAGCCACTCTGACATCTTTGTTGAAGCTTTGTAAGACCCAGGGCAGAGGACGCAGCTCACCTGAGCCCAGGAGTTCGAGAGCAGCCTACACAATATAGTGAGACCTCATCTCCACAAAAAATTTTTTTAAATGAGGTGGGAAGCTCTTATGAACCCGGGAGGTTGAAGCTGTAGTGAGTTGTGATTGTGCCACACCACTTTTACCTGGGTAACAGAGCAAGATCCTGCCTCAAAAATTAATAAGTAAATAAGAAATAAATAGGCCAGGCAGGGTGGCTTATGCCTGTAATCTCAGCACTTTCAGAGGCCGAGGCAGGCAGATGGCTTGAGCCCAGGAGTTCAAGACCAGCCTGGCCAACATGGTGAAACCCTGTCTTTACCAAAAACACAAAAATTAGCCAGGTATGGTGGCAGGCATCTAAAGTCCCAGCTACTCCAGAGGCTGAAGCACAAGAATCACTTGAACCCAGGAGGCAGAGGCTGCAGTGAGCCAAGACTGCAGCACTGCACTCCAGCCTGGGTGACAGAGCGAAACCCTATCTCAAAAATCAACACATAAATACATGAATAAAATTTGTATTCCTTAGTCTGTTATTCAAAAGGCTTTTTGATTGGCCACCTTGCTAGCCTCTTCTGGTACTCTCCAACTTGTACCTTGCCCTCTGGACTTACCAAACAACATGTATTTCCCCAGATAAGCTCATTCAAACCTCTGCTTTGCATGGGTCATTTAGTTTGCTTGGAATGCCCTTCCTTCCTTGGGCCTTCTGGTAAACTTCCTGGCTCATTCTTCAAGATTCCAATATCTTCACCTTGCCTTTCATCACCATGAAGCCCTCCCTGTCCACCATCAAAACCCTGCAGTTGCTTTCTCCAGTCTTTCCATTAAACTGTGTGCAGAACTCCTCTGGTACTTGCTCACTGTAATGCCTGTATCTGATTCCATGCCTGTCTGTTACCTGTAAGAGCTTCCTGAGGACAGAGCCTCCATCCCCTTCCTCATTCCTTTGTATCTTCACCTCTAACACACCCCTTGGGACATAGCAGGCAGTGAGTAAAACTTCACGAATGAAAGAAGATATAGTAGGAACTCAATAACATCATCACATGCTGTTTATGAAACTTCCACAAATGCTTGGCATTGTACAATGTGCTATGTAAAGTTTAAAAGGTACAATGAACTGAGATCATAAACTAATATTGCTGATAAAGATAAACCATGAAAACACTACAAGTAGGAAGGAAATTAAAACGAACTAAAATTGACAGCAGAAATACTATTACATTTGTGCTATGAGTAAATGAACTGCAAAGTAAAAAAGTTAATTTGGGCATGAAATAGAAACCCAGAATTGAATAAGAAGTGAATTTCACTATAGAGGGGGAAGGCTACTATCATGGAATCCTGCCCTTTCTCTCCTTTGCTGTCCTATAAAACTCACCTAGCGCCTCCCACGTGCCAGATGGAGTCCCCGATAAAACAGGTCCACTCTAGTCTAGTGGAACTTTTAGTGAAGATGCATTTCTGTTACGGTACCTTCCCCTTTGATGAAAGAGGCTACTTGCCTTTACAAATATTTAAGAAATGATTTAGCATTGTTTATAAAAATGGAAAATCCACATGTCTAGGGATTCATTAAATAAGTTATGTTCACACAGTGGAATAGTGTTCAGGAATTTTAACTGATGCTAAAAATTAATATATCCTGAACATGATGAAATAATATTATAGAATTATCCATTTAATATGTACATGATATTTATATTATACTTAACCGTAAGGGGGAAAATCTGCAAGAATATACACAAATTTATTAACAGTGGTGTCTAGCTAGTAGGGATAGGTTTTTCTGTTTTTTGCTTATAATATGCTTTGCTGGATTATACTTTCTAATCTTCCCCTATTAAATTCCTCTAATTTTCCTATGTATTTAGTTTTACAATGGAGTATGAGAAAAAAGGAATTTTCAATTAAAACGAAAAAATACTTCTTTTTTCTTTTGAGACAGGGTCTCTGTCACCCAGAGTGGAGTACAATGGTATGATCATGGCTCATTGCAGCCTCGACCTCCTGGGCTCAGGTGATCCTCCCGCCTCAGTCTCCCAAACAGCTGGGACTAAATTTTTTAAATTTTTGTATACTTCATATTCGCCCAGCTAATTTTCATATTTTTTGATGAGATGGGATCTCACTATGTTGCTCAGGCTGGTCTCAAAAACTCCTGGGCTTAAGCAATCCTCCTACCTCAGCCTCTCAAAGTGCTGCAGGTAGTCATTAGGAAGTCATTTTTCCCATTAGCAAACTTATTTAGGCTAGTGGTCATCTTTCAACAAATATCTATTGAGTACCTATTATGTGTTAGTCTTCCTGCTAAGTTTTGAGAATAGACTAGTGATACAGTTCTTGCCCTCAAGGAGTTCAAAGTGTGGAGAAGAGGAAGAAGATGGAAAATTGAAGTGCAGTATGGCAAGGCGAGAACCACAGGAGCATAAGGGAAGGGTATCTAACCCACCTGAGAGCCAGGGGAGCCAGAGAGGCTTCCCAGAGGAGCTCGTACCTAAGTTGAGCCCTGAAGATCAAAAGCCAGGGGATTCTTATAAATTGTTTTCTTAAAAATTAACAAACAGCTTCCTTCTTTCAATAGCTGATGAGAGCCAAAATGGATGAGGATGTGTATTGACTTAGAGTTTTCCTTTCATGGAGTCCATTAACTAATACTCTCAGATGTCCTGTGGTCCCCAACTCAGGGCTGAGAGAGGCTCTCAGTGGCCAGTTGTCCTTTCCTTTGCTTCCAGGCAGCACCACCAGCATTGGACTAGGGCGACTGACTTTTGGCAGCGGGGAGTGTGCCCAATCGCTAAGTTCTTTCTAAAAGTCTAACCTAAATTGCTTTTACCGTAGTTTTGAATTATTGCATATAATTCTGTTATCTGTGAAATATAAAAGAGCTATGTCCTCCACATCATACACTTCCCCTTCATTTACTTAAAAAAAAAAAAAAGAATCAAAGTCTTGCTCTGTTGCTCAGGCTGGAGTGCAGTGGGGTGATATCATAGCTCACAGCAGCTCTAACTCCTGGGCTCAAGTGATCCTCTCACCTCAGCCTCCTGAGTAGCTGGAACCCAGGCGCTTACCACCATGCCCAGATATATATATGATGTTGCTTACATGGATGTATACATCTATCAAAATTCACCAAAATGTATACTTAATATCTATGCATTTTACTCTATGTAAATTTTACCCAAAAATACTTCTTAAAGATAGCATTATAATCACAGCTATGAAGGGGGCTGACAAATGAAGTTGTTCCACATAAGATGGGGGCTTAACTAACTAGACACAAAGCATAGAAGCAAAATTCACATTGGACTTAAAATCCAATGACTAAGCTATAGACTAGTGATACAGTATATCACTAGTGTATACTAGTATAGACTATACTAGTGTATGTGTGTGTGTGTGTGTGTGTGTGTGTGTATGTATATATATATATTTGTAGAGATGGAGTCTCACTATGTTGCCAGTCTGGTCTCGAACTCCTGGGCTCAAGCGATCCTCCCACCCCAGCCTTCCAAAGTGCTAGGATTACAGGTATGAGCCACCTAGCCCAGCCTCATTCACATTTTTGTTTTTAATAAGTCCCCTCAGCCTTTTCTTTAACCCTTGTAACTATCTGCCATTTTACATTTCCTCATAGGATCTACTTCACATTGTTTTAGCTAATTGTCTTCTACTCTCTTCAATAGTCCTCTCAAAATATTAAAATCCAATTTAATCTAACATTCCACTGAGTTTAGCCTAGCTAGACTAAGTAAAACAAAATAATAAATTTCCAGTTCTTCCATGTAATGCTTCCATTTAACATATTCAGGTCTTATACAGTAAAGTCTACTCTATAACTTAGTTATTGGATTTTAAGTCCAATGTAAATTTTGCTTCTATGCCTTGTGCCTAGTTAGTTAAGCCCCCATCTTATGTGGAACAACTTTATTTGTTAGCTCCCTTCATAGCTGTGATTACAATGGCATCTTTAAAAAAAATTTTTTAGGTAAAATTTACATAGAGTAAAATGCATGGATCTTAAGTGTACATTTTGGTGAATTTTGCTAAGTATATACTTCCATGTAACAAATATCCAATCAAAATAAGAATATTTCTAGCACCCCAGAAAGTTCTCTTGTGTCCCCTTCTAATCAGCTCTTACTCTTCTTATTTCTATCACCATAGATCAGTTTTGCCTGTTCTGGTCTTGGTTCTACTTCTATGTGACCACATATTCTTCAGCAAATGTTTATCCCTGGAGGCTTTAGATTCCTGGTCAGTAAAATAAGGGGATTATTTTAATAGAATCTCTAAGACTCCTTTTCAGATCTAAGATTTTTTTCTTTTTTTTTAAAGACAGAGTCTCACTCTGCCATCCAGGCTGGACTGCAGTGGTATGATCTCGGCTCACTGCAACCTCCGCTGCCTGGGTTCAAGTGATTCTTCTGCCTCACCCTCTGGGGTAGCTGGGACTACAGGCGCACGCCACCACACCCAGCCAATTTTTGTATTTTTAGTAGAGACAGGGTTCCACCATATTGGCCAGGCTGGTCTTGAACTCCTGACCTCGTAATCTGCCCGCCTCGGCCGCCCAAAGTGCTGGGATTACAGGCAAGAGCCACTGCGCCCGGCCCAGATCTAAGATTTTAAGAATTGCCACTCTGCTCTGATCAAAATAGTCAAATGTTTAGGATAAAATGTTTCACATCCCCTTGCTGCACTCTAGCACTTAGGGAAGATGCTAGGGCTGTCAAAGTACTCTTCCATGTACATTTTTTAAAAAATCACTAGAAAAGAAAAAATAAAAGTAGGCCAGGCACAGTGGCTCACACCTGTAATCCCAGTACTTTGGGAGGCTGAAGCAGGTAGATCACCTGAGGTCAGGAGTTTGGAGCCAGCCTGACCAACATGGTGAAATGCTGTCTCTATTAAAAATATAAAATTAGCCAGGTGTAGTGGTGCACGCATGTAATACCAGCTACTTGGGAGGCTGAGGCAGGAGAATCACTTGAACCTGGGAGGCGGAGGTTGCAGTGAGCTGAGATTTCACCATTGCACTCCAGCCTGGGCAACAAGAGCAAAACTCCATTTCTAAATAAATAAATAACTAGATATTAATCTTTGATTTTTAAATATTAAAAGTTCTTTTACAATTTTTCTCATTACAAAGAGTAAAACATGATCTTTGTAGAGTACTTGGAAAATGAAGAAAAGGATAAATAAGAAAATCTAAATTCTACCACCCTGAGATAATCATCAAGATTTGGTTGTATTTTTTCAGTTCTTATATAATAGTATATAAAGTAGTGCAAAGTTGGAATTGGAGAATATTGGCATATAGGAAGTTTTCCTTTTTTAAACAACATTTACTTTATCATGACAATTTGTACATCAGTATTCTTTAAAAATGTCTTTGCAGGATGGATTGGAACAATTTAGAAAAAGAAAATGTTGGATCCCTACCTGACCCTTTACACAGTAGTTCTTGAGTCTGGTTGTACATCTCAAGTCACCTGCAGAAATTCAGAAATAATACAGTGACCACACCCATACTCAGAGATTCTTGATGAATTAGTCTGGGATGGAATCTAGGTAAGAATATTTTTTTTCTCATATGATTCTAATGCATAGCCTGGATGAGAACTATTGTTTTATATAAAAATAAATTCCAAGTAGATTAAAGACTGATTGTAACAATTGAAGCCACGGCATTAGCGTATACAGATGCCAGTGAAGATGGAATCTCAGGTACTGAAGAAAGCCAAACACAGGAACCCCACAGGAAAATACTCACATACTTGATTACATGAAAACTTTACATTTCTGTATGCCAAAGCAATTATATAAAAAAACTGAAAAGCAAATCACAAAGCAGGAAAAATATTTTCAATATGCATTGCAGGCACAGTTCTTAGAAAGTGTAAAGAAAAAGATGAAGAGCTAACAGAAAAGGCCAAGCATAGGCAAATAACCCAGAAAAAAGTCATTATATATATGGAGATAAAAAGCATTTCTTTTTCAAATAAAAAATAATCTTCACTTCAGAATCTATTCCTCCCTTTCTGACTCCTCCACGGCCACTCTCTCTGCCCTACCACTTATAACCCAGGGGCTGTACAGCAGTGTTTACATTCCTGCCCAGAATCTCCTTAAAAAAAAAATCAAACTCAAAGCAGATATATTAAAACTAAAACATGAATATATAAAGAGGAAAGTCACACTGGACACATAAAGATCTCATAAAACCAGATGCAAAGGAATGTAGCATCATGTTATTACTGCCTGAGTCCAGCTCCGCACAGGTTCAACTTGCAATAAAAGGAAGTCTTTTCAATCTGCTCTAGTGACTTTACCCTTATTAGAATGCATACTCATTATTTTCTGATTACTCCTCTACATAAAACATATCATTTTGTACCTCGGTTTCCCACACCCCTAGTATGGTATTTATATTTTATCTCTAAAGATTGTAATAAATCACTTCAAACACAATAACCCATTTAAGAATGGATTTCATAGGCAAAAAGGTGCACCTTTAGTGATGTGATTGCAATCATCAGATGATCCAATTCTCCTCAAGCATGTATTATACAGTGTGTACACAAATGATGCAGCAGTGTAGAAGAGGCTATTACAGGCTGAGTGAGTCAACTCAACTCAGTGTGTACTTCCTAGTTTCAGGATGTATCCATAGGAACCCTTTGAAATGTTTTGTTTTATTAATTTGGCTCCTTTCTAGTTTTCACTAGAGCCAACGCTTTCAAGATAATGCAGTTTAGACATGTCACAGCTGTTGAAATTCAGCATAAGCTTGAGCTGACAGTGGTGTATCATCAAGAATCAGAAAAACCAAAACAACATTATGATAAAGAGAAGAAGTACGAAAAATACGGAGGAGACAAAGGCAGGAAATATTGCCTTACCGACTTAAAGCAGAGCCCTGGAGGGAAACATCTGGTTTGGAGCAAACGGTGATTCCTTTTTTTTTTTTTGAGACGGAGTCTCGCTCAGTCGCCCAGGCTGGAGTGCAGTGGCACAATCTCGGCTCACTGCAAGCTCCGCCTCCCGGGTTCACACCATTCTCCTGCTTCAGCCTCCTGAGTAGCTGGGACTACAGGCCCGGCTAATTTTTTCTAGTTTTTAGCAGAGACAGGGTTTCACCATGTTAGCCAGGATGGTCTCGATCTCCTGACCTTGTGATCCGCCCGCTTCTGCCTCCCAAAGTGCTGGGATTACAGGCGTGAGCCACCGCGCCCCGTCTCCCTGATTCTTTTAGCACACTTGAAGAACAGTGTGATTCTTTTAGCACACTTGAAGAACAGACAGGGAAATGTTGCTCTCTGGACGGGAATTCATATTTTAAAAGGTGAAAGACCTATGACCTTAAAATCTAGGTAGAAGCCATAATCTGCAATTTTTGCTATGTGTTTAAAACCCAACCTTCCTCTGCCAGGATGTTTTCCATCTTGAATTCTCAGGTTAACTCTATGAACCACTCTACATTCTTTGAAGAACAATCAAAGATATAATTCACAGGGATTTAAAAGGATTGTTAGTTTGGAAATATTAAAATTTAACAACTATCAGGTATTATTTATTTCCACAAAAGCTGCTGTCTTTACAAAATGAAATAAAACATAGTCTACTAATTTGATGAGGAACATAAGTTAGAGCAATCTGTGGTGTATCCAGAAAGAAACCACTTTGCACTGAAACAATCCGTCTCTTACTTCCCCAGGCCCCCTCACCACAAAAAAAAAAAAGCCTTTACAAACTTTGACTTCTGAGTAAGTCTTAAAAACTAATCTTCTGAAAGATCTATAAGGCTGACAGGCTAGGCAAGAGATTTAAAAGTTTATTTTGTGTGGGAGTAAGTTGGAATGCAGTCATGTGTGAATTAGATAGAATCTTGAACATATCCCAAACACACCTACTTTCTGTTCTAACCACATATGTATGATTGTTTAAAGCAAACATTTCATCTCATGGACATTTAAATATTATCTCCACGAACAGACAGATTAAGAAGAACATCAGGCTCACTGCAAATTTTACACACAACCTTCAGGTCTATAAACAATGAGCATTGCACTGAGTGGGAACAAGCACCATACATAATCTTTACAACAATCCCATGAGCTCCTAATATTATAACTCATCTCTCAGATTTGGCCACTTCTCACTCTATCTTGTAGGACATATTTCTGTACTAAAAGAGTCACTGTTTGCTCTGAACCAGATTACAAATAAGAAAATTGTTGAAAAATGGCAGAGCCAGGATTTGAATTCAGGTCTGTCTTGCCACAAAGGGCACGCTCTTTTCCAGTATATCATAATACCATCTAATCGTGGAAGGTTTCAACATCATTTATACCTAACCAGCCATATTCTAAAGCACCTAGTGGCAATAAACCTGAAATATAAGTGATGTATAAAGCAAAAATGGAAACAGTACAACTGGTCAGGTGTGGTGGCTTATGCCTGTAATCCCAGCACTTTGGGAGGCTGAGGCGGGTGAATCACTTGAGGCCGGGAGTTTGAGACCAGCCTGGCCAACATGGTGAAACCCCATCTCTACTAAAATTACAAAAATTAGCAGGGCATGGTGGTGGGAGCCTATAATCCCACCTACTCGGGAGGCTGAAGCAGGAGAATTGCTTGAACCCAGGAGGCGGAGGTTGCAGTGAGCTGAAATTGTACCACTGCACTCCAGCCTGGGCAACAGAGCAAGACTCTTGTCTCAAAAACAAACAACAACAACAACAACAAAATACAGCTGATTTTAAATAGACTTTTCAGAGCAAACAGATATGACTTGAGAGTGAATCTGAATGTTCTCATTCTTCATACTGCTAGAGTTTAAACCCTATTAAGTACCCAGATTTTTTTTTTTTTTAAACAGTCTTGCTCTGTCGCCCAGGCAGGAGTGCAGTGGCACGATCTCAGCTCACTGCAACCTCTGCCTCCTGGGTTCGAGTGATTTTCCTGCCTCAGCCTCCCAAGTAGCTAGAATTACAGATTACAGCCACATGCCACCATTCCCGGCTAATTTCTGAAATTTTAGTAGAGACGGGTTTTCACCATGTTGGCCAGGCTGGTTTTGAACTCCTGACATCAAGTGATCCACCCGCCTCGGCCTCCCAAAGTTCTGGGATTATAGGTGTGAGCCAGCGCGTCCGGCCTTTTTAAAAAAAATCTCATCAATTTGGGATAAAACTTCCCAAAATGTATTGAATGATGGTTCTACATCAGGAAATCTATTACTACAGTTCACCATATTAATAGAACAAAAGAGAATAATTATGTCATCGTATTCTTGGATGATGAAAAGGCATTAAACATCCAACATTCATTTTTTATTTAAAAAACATGATACTGTAAAACTGACTTATTTGATGTACAATTCTTTGAATTTTAACACACATTTAGACTAAGAGAACCACTACACAGTCAAGACAAAGAGCAGTTTCATCATCTCCCTCCCTCCCTCACCTCCATCATTTTGAAGTCAAATTTAGTGTTACCCCTTTGTACTCATACCCTGCCCTCACCTGTAACTCCTGGCAACCACTGATCTTTTCCCCATTACTGTAGCTTTGTCTGTGTAAGAATGCCATCTAAGTTGAATCATACAATAACATGTAACTTTTTAAGACTAGCTTCTTTCATCCAACATAAGGCCTTTGATTCTCATACAAGTTGTGTGAATCAATAGTTTCCTTTCATTACTAACAGTATTCCTTTGTAGGGATACATCATACTTTATCAATTAAGGACATCTGGGTCATTAACAGTTTTTTATAATTATGAATAGAGCTACTAAAACACTATGCACAGGTTTTTGTATGAGCCATTCATTTCTCTAGGGTTAATAACAAGGAGTGGAATTGCAGGGTCATATGGTAATTTAACTTTATAAGAAACTGCAAAACTGTTTTTCAGAATGGCTCTCCTATTTTGCATTCCCACAAGCAATGCAGCAGAGTTCCAGTTGCTACACATCCTTGCCAGGACTTGGTAATTTCAGTAGTTTTGTTTTAGCTATTTTAATAGATGTGTAGTGGTATCTCTCCATCCTTTTAATTTGCATTTCCCTAATGAGTAATTATATTGAATATCTTCTCGTGTTAATTTGCCAACTGTATATTCTGTTTGGTGAAATGTCTGTTCAAGATTTTGGCTCATTTTTTAATTGGGTTGTCTTCTCACTGTAGAGTTTTAAGAGTTCTTTACACATTCTTTACATGGAATGCTTTATTAAACTTTATCGTATTCACAAATATTCTCCCAAACTATTGCCTGTCTATTCATTCTCTTGACAGTGTCTTTTGCAGAACAAGTTTTTCATTTTGAAGTCAAATTTGCCATTTTTTATCTTCTGTGGATTATGTTTAAGGTGTCTAAGAATTCTTTGCATAACCTCATCACAAAGACTTTCTCCTGTGTTCTAAAAGTTTTATAGTTTTATGTTTTACTTTTAGATCTATGATTCATTGTATGTTAATATTTGTATGAGGTGTGATATGGTTTGGCTGTGTCCCCACCCAAATCTCATCTTGAATTGTAGCTCCCATAATTCCCACATGTTGTGGGAGGGACCAGTGGGAGCTAACTGAATCATGGGGGTGGTTTCCCTTATACTGTCCTCCTGGTATTGAATAGGTCTCACAAGAGCTGATGGTTTTATAAGGGGAATCCCATTTCACTTGGCTCTCATTCTCTTGTCTGCTGCCATGTAAGACATGCCTTTTGCGTTCCGCCATGATCGTGAAGCCTCCCCAGCCACACGGAATTGTAGGTCCATTAAATCTCTTTTTCACTGGCTGGGCGCGGTGGCTCATGCCTGTAATCCCAGCACTTTGGGAGGCCGAGGTGGGCAGATCACGAGGTCAAGAGATCGAGACCAGTCTGGCCAACATGGTGAAACTCCATCTCTACTAAAAATACAAAAATTAGTTGGGCGTGGTGGCACACGCCTGTAGTCCCAGCTACTTGGGAGACTGAGGCAGGAGAATCACTTGAACCCAGGAGGCGGAGGTTGCAGTGAGCTGAGATCATGGCATTGCACTCCAGCCTGGACGACAGAGCAAGAATCCATCTCAAAACACACACACCCTCTTTTTCGTTATAAATTACCCAGTCTCGGGTATGTCTTTAAAACGGACTAATACAAGGTGAGAGAATTAGGTTGAGGCTCATTTATTTTGCATATGGATGTCCCATAGTTTCAACATCATTTGTTGCAAAAGCATCAAATGCATTCCTTTCTTCACAAACTTGCCTTTGCACCTTACGGTCCCACCTCTTCTATTTTTCTGGAATAGATTGCGTAGAATCAGTGTTATGTCTTTTAATGTTTGGTGGAATTTACCCATGAAACCATCTGTGACTAGAGATTTCTATTTCAAAAGTTATTTAAATAAGAGTTTAATTTAAGTTATAGGACTATTTGGGATATTTATTTCTTGAGTGGGTTTTGGTAGTTTGTGATGTTGGGAGAGGCAATCCACCATTCTTTTGCATCCCTGCATGTTCCTAATGGGTAGACCAAGAATAAAAGGCTCTAACTACTCTTTATCTAGGCCATGTCTCAAGGTTGTATATATAGTGAGCAGGATGAGGAAATGTTTCCACCTTGACAAAGAGCCAGTTATAAAGGCGATAAACTGTCTAGGTTCAGTGTCCCTTTGGTGCAACACAAATCCATTGAATGTGGAATATTCATGTAGTCCTGCCTGTATTGCCTCCATAAACTTCAGATATATGATAACCAGTGTAAACCAACATGAAGCTCATGGTGCTTGCTGTAACAGTTTTAACTAGTTAGCTTGTAAGTATGGTAAAATCTCAGACCTTTTATAGTTCTTGCCATATAGTCTTCAGAGAATTGGTTATTTCATCTAAATTGCCATATTTATGCTAGTAGAGAATTTTTTTGTAGTATTTTCTTACTGCTCTGTTAATGTCTACAGTCTGGTATCTCCTTTTATTCCTGATATTAGTAATTTGTGTCTTTTTTCTTTTGTCAGTCTTGCTAGAGGCTTGTAAATTTTACTAATCTTTTCAAAGAATGAGCTTTTGGTTTTGTTAATTTTTGTCTATGGCTTTTCTGTAATCAAATTCATTGATACCTGCTCTTTATTATTTCCTTGTTTCTGCTTGCTTTGGAGTTTTCATTTTTAAGTTGAAGGGGCAACAATTAGAGGTAAAAAAATGGAATAGAAAAGATAAAAATGATGATTGTTTGCAGATAATATGGTTGTTTACGTAGAAAACACAACAGAACCAACCAGAAATTTATTATAACTGTTAGAAGAATTCAGTTAGGTGACTGGGAACAAAATTAGAATACAGAAATCAACAGTTTTCATGCATAAAACAAAAGCCATATGCAACATATAATGAAAGAAAACACTAACATATTCATGAGTATCAAGAAATGTACAAGAGCTATATAAAGAAGTCTTTAAAAGGTGATTGAGAAACACATACTTCTGATTACTTAATAAATAAGTATATATAATATGTATTATACATGTATCTAATTATAAGTATTAAAAAATCAAAAAGGCATTTCATACTAGTTTCTTGGATCACTATGGGAAAACCCAGTTTCAGACAGTTGATATTGATAATACGCTTGGCTGAGGAGTCAATGGCATGCTACCACCTGTGGGTTCAACACTCAACATGTTAAGAAAGTCAAATTTCCCTAAATTGCTATGGAAATTTAATTCATTCCACTAAGAATACTAAACCGGACGTTTTTCTTTTAAAAATCAGAAAAATTGATTTCAAAGTTTATATAAAAAATGAGCAAGACTAATTGGAAAATTATAAAAAACAAAAACATTTAACAGAAAATTATCCCTACCAGAGAGTACAGCAATTTTAAGACTACAATAATTGAAACAGTGTGGTACCAGATCAACAGTTCATCAGATAGCCTTAAAAGTCCAGAAATTAATTAGTAACAAATCAGTAAATAAAAGATGGATTATATAACATATGATATCGCAGTAAGTGAGCAACTATCTGAAAAAAATTAAGTTGGATCTCTAGTTCATATTTTAACAGCAAAATAAATTCCAGGTGGATGAAAAAACTTAAACATAAAAAATAAATCCATAAAACCACTAGATGAAAATACAAGGCATTTAAACATAATCTCAAAGAGCTAAGGCTTTTCTACCTGTGAAACAGGTAGAACACAGAAGAAAAAAAATAAAAGACTGATAATTCCACCTGCATTAAAAAAATCTACAAGAAAAAGATACCATTAAAAAAGGAAAAAGAAAAATGACAAATTGAGAAACACAGTTTAAACTCATATCACAAATGACCAATTTCTGTTATAAAGAGTTTTAATAAATCAGTAAGAAAAAGACAACCAAACCAATAGAAAAGTGGGAAAAATATGTTAACAGATCATAGAACTGGAAAGAAAATGGTTTTAAAACATATAAATTAATAACAGAAATGCAAATTAAAACTATAATGAATAAAAGTTATTTATCAGATTGGTATCCAGTACAATCCATGGAAAACAAAACATTTAACAGAAAATTACGTTGTACTCTCTGGTTAAGGGATAATTTTCTGTTAAGTGTTTTTGTTTTGCATGGATAATCAGGATATTTGCAATGGCTTGTGACACGAACTGCCTAAAGTTAAGCCAAACTTCACAGGTTAAGGGCCCAGTCCTCCATATGACTGCCCTCACTTCAGAAACTAGCAACTTTGGGCATTCTCAGGGCCATCATTACTTCTGACCAACTGGCTGAAAGTTCAGGGGTTCCCACAATACCTTCAGGTTAGATAATTAAATAGAACAACTCACAGAACTCAGCAAAGTGCTATGCATACAATTATAGTTTATTATAGCAAAAGGATACAGATCAGAACAGCCAAAAGAAGACATATATAAAGCAAGGAGTAGGAGAATCCCAAATACAGTTTCTGTGTTCTCAGGGACATGTCACCCTCCTAGAACACACCAGAGTATTGCCGACTGGGAAAGTTCACTTGAGTGTCACTGACCAGAGCTTCTCTCGGGGTTTCATTACAGGCATGACTGATTGACTCAATCTCTATACAAAGCTGAACTCAATCTCTAACCCCTCTCTCCACCTCAGATGTTGGGCTAATATCATACGACTCCAACCCTCTAATCCGATGGTTGGTCTTCTGGTGTGGCCAGCCCCTATCTGAGTCATCTTGTTAGAATAACTATCAGAGAGCTTACTATGAATAACAAAGATACTTCTATCACCTAGAAAATCCCAAGGATCTAGACCTAGAACCTGGAGTGGAGGCATTTTGGGAGCAGGGGAGGAAGCCTTGGCAAATACTTGATTACAGTCTTAATTTCAGCCTTGTCTGTATTAGCAAAAGACTGGAAACCAGCAATGTGCAGTAACAGAACTGGTTCTCTGCAAAAATCAAAGTACATCCATATAATGGAGTTCTATGCAATCGGTGAAAAAAATGGGACAACTGTAGGTAGGACTACAGAATAAATTGCTGAATGCAAAATTCTGAATGGTATGCTATAATTTGTGTTTCATATATGTTTATATGTGCATGGGGCCATTTCTAGAAAGATAACTGGTAACAGAGATTGGATCCAGGGAAGGGAAATGAACGAGAGAACTTCTTTTTCCCACCTTTTTCAACTTTCTGACTTTTGTACAATGTGTATATTACCTGTTTAACAAGAAGAAAACATTACAAGGTTTTCGCATACTTCTTTGAGGCTACTGAACATAATTTATAACTTAATATCTTCTTGATTACGATCAGTCACTGTCATGAATATACTGAACAACAAATCTCTTAAGAGTCTACTGAGATACACAACACAGGGCTTGCTTTCACCTACACTAAATGACCCCAGGCTGCTGCAATTTGAGTGTTATTGTCATTTCTAGTTTTCCTATCTTTTCCCAGCTGCTTCTGACTACTGTCAACATTCCCTCCTCTAGCTGACTAGAAATTTCTCTTTTAAATTAGTGCTTCTAGTTGTGGTAGGCCAAGAAACCAGACACATGGTCCTATTACAGGACTACATAAAATAAAGAGAAACTGCCTCTGTGAGAACTTGAGAAATACTCTCATAATTGATGTTTTATAACAACTACTTGACTAGTCAAGATTTTTACACACTACCAAGTTCCATACAATCGAATAAAGAATAGGCAAGGCATTATTGAAGTCACTATGGGCGCTTCTATTATATAATTAATACTACACTGGTAAGTACAGATTTGGAACTTTTCAACATTGCCTTCATTCATTCACTCAAAAATATTTTTGAGCATCTAGTATGTACCAGGGAGTGTCCTAGTATTAGGCATACAGCAATGAACAATAGAGACAAACTCACTTAAAATTTATATTCTAATTTGAGAGATGACAAAGATAAACCAGCTAAGTACAAGAAACAAAAAAAGGGATAATATGATAGAACTAGGATGGGGGAATAGCATTAGATAGGATTGCATGTTAATCAGGGTCTGATCAGAAAAGAACCACTAGGATCTAATACACATACCTATCTTAATATTCAAAATAAGGGACTTATTATAAGGATTATAGGAGGCGGTTTCTTTTGTGTCTGGCAGTTGAAAAGGGAAGACAAGGGAAATGGGGTAAGCAAGGAACTTGCTAGGATGAGTAGAACCTGTGGGAATTGAGTGGAACTTGTGAGGATGGACGGGAAGCCATACAGGTCTCTCACTGCCTCCAATCCTCCAGTGTGAATGATGGAGTTGTCCAGCAGAAGCTGGCACCCTTTGTCAGAGTAAAGGGCACACCTGGCCCAGGAGGCAGAGAAGCTGAAGGAGGCGTTCCAGCAGGAACTGGCGTTCCTGTGGGCCTGGCTGTTGTCCCACAGGCCAAGATGAGCCAACAGATAAGGAATAATGTGGATAAGCTGCAACAGTGCCTTGTGCCTTGTCTGGTCCTTCCACTTATAAAAAGAATCCAGATCTGGCTGCTACTTTACTTCTGCCTTCTATATCTTGTATCAAACATTTCTCATGGCCTACATTGTCCTGAAATTATGCATGGAAGAGAATTCTGCGGAACCTATCTCCAGGTTGACTAAACTGTACCATATAAATCCACCACAGATGATGTGAGTTCTCTAAAAGACATCTGAGCTGAGAACCTGAAGGATGAGGATTCAGCCATCCAACCATGCCAAGATTTGGAAGAGAATGTCCCCGGCAGAGAAGATGGCTAGTGCCAAGTATCTGAGGCTGTGATATAAGCTAGATCTTTTTTTGATGAAGGACAATGAGGTTGGGATATGTGTGTAAGAGTGGTACAAATTAAGAGATAACCAGATCATATGGGCCTTGCAGAACATAGTAATGAGCGAGGACTTCTTTTCCTAAGTGCAATGAGAGGCACGTGGAGGGTTTTTGTCAGGGAAGTAGTAGTTTGATCTGATTTATACGATTTTTAAACTTTTTGAAATAATTTCAAACTTACAAAAAAGTTATAAGATTAGCACAAAGAATTTCTATATGCTCATCATCCAGATTATTTCCATTTTTAAGAGATTGTTTTGGCTACATTGTGGAGAATGACCCTAGTGGGCAGGACCACTTCTTTCCTCCCCCTCCAGGCTTCATGGCACTCCTATAGCACAACACATATGATGCCCCTGGAGCTGTGCAGAAGGCTGCCCAAGTGTAGAGGTCGTAGTATTACTTAGAGAGCTATTGCAAGAGATCAAGCTATGGTGCTTCTACCACACTACTTTCAGATCACAGAGGAAAACCAATCTCATTATTTTAGTCTCAATTCACAAATACACATTGGAATAAAAAACGGTATTACCTCTTCAGATCTGGCTACTTCTAACAATCATATCAATTCTCACAACAAACAAAAAACAACTTCAATGACGGAAGCTATTTAAGAAAATGTTTCACAGATAATTCCAGATTTCCAAATTCCAAAGAACATGCAGTCTCCTAGAAGAAACATGCTGAAGGAGCCCATGTTCATGTTGATAGATAGGTTCTAGTCTCATTATTTTAGAGATGATCTCAGATTTGTGTATCTCCTATGCTCATCAGATGTGACTGACTTTACTGGAGATCATAAATAATTACCCTAAAGCAAGCTCTTCTGCCTAGATTAACTCTCCTGCTAGTAATACTGTCTAGCTAAAAGCCAGGTTCAAATACTGAAATGTGCTGAGGTCTTACAGATATTCAAGCTTATGTTCTGATTTTAGTACAATTCTACTTTTAACATTCAAATCAACAGTGAAAATTATGATGGATAGCAATTCATTCTCACTAAAACACAGCTAATACGTGTTCCTTAAATCATGAAGGTAAAATGGAAAAACTAAATAGTTTGGTGACCTTTGAGAAATCATTTATTCTCCCTTATACTCAGTTAAATGGGAGTTTGGTTATTACAATAGAGATTAGTAATAATTAAGGTAAAATGCTTGGTAAAATGCATCACAGTAGGCACCCATCTTATTATACACACATCAATAAAAATAAACATCTATTTTTTAAGGGAAGAAAAGAAATGCTTCTTAATAAAGCTCTGCATGAACCATTTATCTTCTTTCAAAAAACATAAAAACACATAAGAAAGCATTATCTGACAAAGAAAAGTAGAAAAGATTTTTATCTTTAATTAGAGGTTGCAGTATACACTTAACTTCTGTAATCTGCAGTGATGAATCTCTGTGTAAACATTCAGAAAGAGGGGACACTGTGTCATGACTTATGAACTATAAATTCTGTCCCTGATTACTAGTCAAGAACAGTTTTACACATTTATTAACAACTACTTTCCTCCGCTTAACAACGGCTCTTGAATAACAAAATAAATTATCAGCAATTCCAACCACAAATTTAAGAATTAAAATTTTAAAAACTGGTTGGTTTCATAAATGCAAGCAGACTAATAAATTTCATATATGTTAATTGCAGTTACTTATGTTCTTTGAGTGAAATAACACAAAGATTTTTCCCTTCCCCTTTTGGCAAGTTCACAAAATTTATGAAAAGGCTTCACCTTTTTCTTTTTTGCTTAATTTCTTTTTTGCATCTCAGCTGAACACAACAGACAATAGCTGGGGTTATCAGGGAGACATGATAAAAGAAAAGGTTATGACCACTCAGACGATCATGTATACCTAAAACGTAACTCAGACTTTCTAGTCTTAACCTGTAGCTCTAATTTACTAAATGATTTACAAAGAACTAAAGGAGATATGATTTAATGAGGTTGAATTTTGTAACTTTGTCACTTTGGGTCACAAACACATATTCTGCCCTGAAAATGAGGCAGAATACTAGTCATTTCCAATGAGACTAGGTACAAGGGAAAAAACAAAAACAAAGCCATAGATATTTTTCAGTTGCACTACATTAACTATTTAATTCAAAAATTTAACTACCAGATCAGTGCAGTTTCTTGCTTAAACATACAGTAAGTAGATAAAAGTATTTTTAAAATAAGCCAGAAGTAAAAAGGAAAAGGCCTGAACAGCTTGACAAACAGCAACAGAATAATTTCCAATCAGTGACTATTAATGGGAATACTCATTTTATACAGCGATTATCGACAACCATTTAGCAATTCTTTAATCAGGCACTTGATATTTTTTTAGCTAGCATACTCAATACTGGGGCATCACACACACACACACACAAATATGGCTTTATTACAAAGGATTCAAGATGGCAACTACTTACAATCCAGTGCCAACACGGATTATAACAAATCCAGTGAGTGTTTTGTTTTTCAATTATTCATAGAAAATTTAATCCTGATTAAGTATCCTTGGGCAGGAATTCATGGGTAGTTGATGACTGAAACCAACATTTATATGAAATGCTTCTGTTAATTTAATCTGTGTATACGGCTTAATTATGATTGGGGATTCAATGTAAGAGAAATGAATTCTATTGGGATCAAAATTTCAGTACCGTATCACATAGTAACTTTTCCCTTCTTCCTTCTTTCTTTTTAACCACATAAACCTGCCTGTCCCTTCACCTAAGTGCTCAGATTTTAAAATCCTTTGTCTTTACAACCCGTGTAATGTATTTAAGTTTTATTTTTTCATAAACTGTTTGTCAAAAACCTTTGCTAATCAAGCTAAAACCTGAACTAGAGCCAAAAATAGCAGAAAAAAATTGGAGAATAACTCCACCCACAAATAAACAAAAGCTTAGATATTTAACTGTGAACATATTTTATATTCATTTCCTGAAGTAATTTCAGTTCCTTTAAACTCAAATATGAAATGCATTTCCTTAAAGCATAAAAAGCAGCAGTTTTTAAAATCAATGTATTACACTGATTTCATAACTGGACTAGTTTAGATATTTATAAGCAAGTAATCATTTAACTGATTACTTTTTATAAGACTATTAAACCTGAGTTAGCTATTAAGATGAGGCATTATAAGTGGTGAATATTTTACCAAAATAGCATATAGTTATTTTTCACATTTATTTCCATATAGAAATTGCTTCAATCATTTTATAACAACACTTTCTTCAAAGTTTGTTGTTTAAGTATATTTCAAAACATTTCATTTATTACCTTTTTTTCAGTCTTGGTACTGCTTAAATGCAGTTATATAAATAACGTGCTCTGCTTTCACTGTTCAAGTTTTCATACTAAATGTATGAAAAAAAAGTAACTGTATTTGGATCCTTATTGCACTCTTTTAAACCAATTCACTTTTCCTCTCAACAAAAATCAAGTATCAGAAATGAGGGCGACTTTTGTGTCCAGATGATATGGTCAGTGGTAGTGTTACTGAAGAAAGTGAAGAAACTTCCCAATATAGACTGTGAGATAGAAAGAGTCTGTAGAGAATAACCATGGAAACAGACTGGCAAAGGATAACACCTATTGTAATAACCTGAAAAGAAAAAGAAAGGAATGCTTTTACTGCATGCAGAAACAGAGAAATAATATTCAATTTCTCATGAATCTACATGTGCTTTTTATATAAATACAATATTCTATCTTTCATCTTTACCATAGGTACATTTTATCAAAAAAAATTTCTGACTAATGCTCTAATTGTTTAAGGATAAAAAATCCCTTTAACAGTTATTTTGTAGATGAAAAAGTAAGGCACAAAAGAATAACTTGCTAAACCATTCTCTCCCAAGGGTATACACTACAGAGTTTCAGTAAATAAGAAAAATCAGGTTCCTAGCTAATTTAGTAATAGAAATAAAGCATGCTCCTACCTGAACTTTAAAGAGTACTCTAAAAGCCCTTTCAAAAATTCTCAAGTTGCTTCTCTATTTTTGTAGACTACTGTCCTATCTATTCACCCTTTGTAAATACCTCAGGCTCAATAAACATTTGTGCATTCAGGCACATACTGCATTGCTTGTAAAGGGCTCCTGGCAGACCTCTATTTTGAAATGATGGAGCCATTCACCTAAGAAGGTAGGTATCAACACAATCAAAATGCATCATACTTCAGCATGGCACTCTGTGCCATACTACATGGCACTTTGTAGTCTGTTAAAGCAACTAGACTGATTTTTACAAATCTTGATTTTTACTATTATGTAACAAAAATTTTTAATCATTTTTTAAAAGATGTATTATAAATTATCTAATTTATAAAACAAAATTTCTATTTTAAAATTCTCTATTGTCATTTCTAAAATAAGCTAAAATAGAATCAAGAAAAGCTATTTCCACCATTTTGCTTATAAATATTTTAAAAATATTTTAAACTTTAAATTTATCTACTTACTGGTTTACTATTTTGTTTCAAAGTTTTAAATAACCCAGAAAATGTCTTAAAAAATAAACAGGCCCCTCCTATTTAAATATTCTCCCAAATTAAGACAATATTTTCATTAAAAAAAACTACTTTCATCATGTATATTTCTTACCTTGTCTCTTTGGTAGTCGCTAAAAATGACAGAAATGCATGCAAGAACCGGATGGCATAAAAACCACAAGATACAGCCCTGAAACAAATGAAAAAGTGAAATAAGTACAGCTGTGTATTTTTTTTTTCAGAATGTACCATATAAAAAATGTTACTAGCATATTTAGGTCCTCATTAACCTCAACAGGCCTTTAGAGTAGAGCTTGCAATAAAATGTAGAAATAAATTTACTGTTGCTGTGACATTCATATTTTGTTTCTAACCAAATGAGTATTTTTGGAGTACTTATAATCTTACGTTTATAAATCTGTTGCATACACATTTTGATATACTACAAATTATTAATATAACAAATTATTAAGTGACAAAATCAAGGCACAAATGTGTAATATTCCTGTAAAAAGAAAAAAGAATGTACATTCATATTTGCATGCTGATACACAAAGAAATTCTGTAAAAATACACAAAAAACATTAATAGTTGTTACCTGTTTGAGGGGTAGAACAGAGGAGGGGGAGCTGGGCAGGTAAGAATGGGTAACTGTTTGTACTTTTCAAATATTTTTCTATTTTTCCTTGAACCATGACAATGTATTCTCTTTTCCAAAATTAAATTTGAAATAAAAAAATAAGTTAATAAATAGTAGCTGTTGAAATGTTTGGTACATTGAAGATATAGGGAGAAAAAAACAAGATATAGAAAAATGTTTCGTATGTTACTATTTGTATAAAAATGAAGGGAAATATATATAGGCATATATACTTAAAACTCTCTAGAAGGATAAATTAAGAACTAATAGCAGCAATTGTGTGAGGAGGTGAGAATAACTTTTTGCTACTCCTTACTTTTGGATGTTTGACCCTATTCAGAAAGTTAAATTAAAACATAAAATACTTTAAAATTTGCACTGCTTTAAGCATAAAGCAAAATAAGAGGCCGGGTATGGTGGCTCACGCCTGTAATCCCAGCACTTTGGGAGGCCAAGGAAGAAGGTTCACAACGTCAGGAGATGGAGACCATCCTGGCTAACACAGTGAAACCCCGTCTCTACTAAACATACAAAAACTTAGCCGGGCGTGGCGGCGTGCACCTATAGTCCCAGCTACTTGGGAGGCTGAGGCAGGAGAACGGCATGAACCCGGGAGGCGGAGCTTGCAGTGAGCCGAGATGGCGCCACTGCACTCCAGCCTGGACGATAGAGCGAGACTCCGTCTCAAAAACAACAGCAACAATGACAAAAAGCAAAATAAAAAAACTTAATGCCTAAACACCTCAAATATATATTAACTTATCAAACAATAAGCACTACTGTCCCTGTGAAAAACTGAAAAGCAGGATGACATCTTCTTGTCTTGTGCTCAGAAGCCTGAAGTTGGTTCCTAGGGCTGCAGCAGCAGCTTTGCAATGCTCAACACCAGCAATAAAGCAGGAATCTGGCTCTCCTTCCATAGCTGCCTTAGAATAACGGTCAATAACTCTGGCCAAGGTGGGCTGACTGAACAGAATCAGTCTGATCAGAATGCTGGTTTGAGGTGCTAAAATGAAGGGGTAGGGATTCTCTCAATCTGACAGAAAAATGAAACCTTCTAGGGAGGGAGGGTTCTACAATGTTACTGCTCTAAACCTTCTCCTGTATAGAAAAAAACCGAATTTGCTTTTAGATCTCACTAGCAGAAGAAGGACAAGAAAGGAGGAATAAAGTGACAGGATCTCATGTGGATGGACTGAGGTTGGCTGAAATATGAACTCAGCCTCCTGGCTCCAGCTGCTTATGCTGAAGGATAGCTCCTAACAGTCTGTTATAAAACACTGTATAACTCTGAGAATAACAGTTTATAGTCAATTAATAACTTGAGAAATCCCAAGCATATTTGATTTTTAAAATTTAAAATTATGATATTACAGAAAAAAATGCAAAATCCCTGTTGATGAAAATATGAACCAGGCAAAACTGACCTGCAAAGAGTATAGGGAAAGTACTGTCTCACAGGTCTTGTAAAATGGGGATAACACCTACATCACATAAGTTGCTAAGGTTAACTGAGTTGAACCACATAGAGAAAAAAAACCAAAAAACAAGGTCTCACCCTGTCACCCAGGCTGGAGTGCAGTGGCCCAATCTTGGCTCACTGAAGCCTTCAACCCACAGGCTCAAGCAATTCTCCCATCTCAGCCTCTCGAGTAGCTGAGACAACAGGTGCTCGCCACAAAGCCTGGCTAATATTAATTTTTTGTAGAGATGGGATCTATGTTGCCCAGGCTGGTTTCCAACTTGGGGGCTCAAGCGATCCGCCTGTCTCGGCCTCCCAAAGCACTGGGATTACAGGAGTGAGCCACCGTGCTCGGCCCAGAAGTTTAATAAAAGTTAGCATGTAGTTGTTTATTAACTTCCCAAAGAAACCAGAATGAAGTGGATAATCAGAATAAACCATTTTCTTTCCAAACCCATACTTTGGCAAATGTGATGTAGAACTCCCTTTTGAGTGTACTTCTCTCCATTGTGATGATCTGATAGAGTCCACAGCCTAATGACAATGCTAGGCAAATTCTTAGAACGATTAGCAGGATCCCTGCTAAGTTGTGGTGTGAATGGTAGCTATGATGACCGGTATCTTCAAACTGTTCCCAAAGTAGCAAAACACTCTGCAAAAGAAAAACAATATTACGTTTAGGAAAAAAAAGATTATACCTAATTAAATATTTTTTTCAACTCTTTAATAAACATCCCTTTAAATGTTATATAAACATTCCTATCAGACCACAGAGGTTGTTAATGAATACAGTACACTCTTTTCATCACTCTAATACCCTAAGCTAGAAAAAACAAATTTTTATGAAGTGAGACCACAGTTAAGAGATTTTTTTAAAATTCTATTGCTGCTGGGAGCGGTGGCTCACGCCTGTAATCCCAGCACTTTGGTCAGGAATTTGAGACCAGCCTGGACATTATGAAATCCCATCTCTACTAAAAATACAAAAAATTAGCTGGGCGTGGTGGCGGGCGCCTGTAATCCCAGCTACTCAGGAGGCTGAGGCAGGAGAATCACTTGAACCCAGGAGGTGGAGGTTGCAGTGAGCTGAGATTGTGCCATTGCACTCCAGCCTGGGCAGTAAGAGTGAAACTCCATCTCGAAAAAACAGGGAAAAAAAAAATTCTATTGCTGTCATGATTCAAATAAGATCATCTCTAAGGATGAAAACGAACTGAAAAGGTTAAAAGAACAAACTTTCTTCTACATCCATTTCCTTTTTACTTCAACAACATCATTGAATGTAAACCGTTCTGCATTCAAACTGGCTATCTCAGGGTAACTTTCAAACATTTCAGTGTTTTTTGTGCAACTCAAAAATTAAAAAGTCAGAATTGTTGATTTCAGACTTTATTCATTTTCACAGTAACATCCCTTAGTAAAGGACAGCATATTTTTGTTATTCACTATAAATCCTCAGGGCACTGTTATTCATCACTGTTTACTGACCCTTTCTCCCATGTTGCTAACAGTAAAAAGCTCAGCTAGTTCCTCATTAAGCTATTCTGTTTATTACTATTCAAAATAAATTAGTGTCCATGTTGCCTCCATCTTTACTAAACATCAATCTCTTAACTTACTCTAATATTTTAACCATTGCAACACATGTCTGCAGCTCTCTGCACTTCTTTCCTTTGTCAATTCAGCCAGCCCTCACTCAGAATTGAGTCTTTGGTGACTTCCAAGAACTTTTAGAATACATCAAAACTCAATATCAAATCCAATTATTAGGTTTTATGGGGTTTCTCAGCAACCTCTTGCTTTCCTCCTTCTCACATCCTCTACACTAATTTTACTCCTGCTACCATTCTTGTTAGGTAAACTCCTTTGTCACTATAATATGTGAAATTCCTTCTTGGGCTCAATATTTGCTCTGTTACTGAAAATGTTATTCTTCCAAACCACCAAATTATACCCATCTGATTTCTCTTTTTTTTTTTTTTTAGACAAAGTCTCACTCTGTTGCCCAGGCTGGAGTGCAGTGGCACGATCTCAGCTCACTGCAACCTCCACCTCCCAAGTTCAAGTGATTCTCCTGCCTCAGCCTCCTGAGTAGCTGGGATCACAGGCATACACCGGCTAGTTTTTGTATTTTTAGTAGAGATGGGGTTTCACCATGTTGGCCAGGCTGGTCTCAAATTCCTGACCTCAGGTGATCTGCCCACCTTGGCCTCCCAAAGTGTTGGGATTACAGGCATGAGCCACCGCACCCAGTCTCCCATCTGATTTCTTAACCTACATTTCTAAACTTCACTTTTGCAACACAGAAGTGCTACCACAGAGCTACCACAGCCCATAGTTCATATTTTTACATATTCAAACTTCCCTGTTTTCATATACATATGCTAATATGTGATCTGTATAAAATATGTACGTATTTGTATAGTCTCTGACTGCCTGTCTGATCTGCCTTGTCTGGGTTGTTGCTGAAGATCAGAGCTATGTTTAATGTATTCTTCATAAATTCTCATATAAACTCTAGTGTAATATCATCTTAGTTCTCAACTTATTTGTCTATGACAGTAAATTAAAATTACAATGAAATAATAAAAATGTAATTTTTAAAAAGAAATAAAAAGTGAGAATTTAACCTGACATTGACACTACTCTCCATAAGTCCTGGCTCAAAAACATTAAGTTGGTAGAATCTTAACTTTATTTTAATCAATTCTTCTAATTCAATTCTTTCTCATCATCCCCTTTCCTGGCACTATCTCCTTTCTAAATATCACCACCCGTGATATGGTCTCTTTCCCAAATCATTCATGTAAATTCAATACTCCTATTCCACTCAAAACCTACTATATTAAATAAATACTAGGGATAGAAAGACGAATAAAGCACTGGCCCCATCCTTCATTAATACATTTTTCAATTTATTTAATGCATTAAACTTACATTATAATGTCCTTTACAGAGCCTAAGTATATAGTTCATTTTCATCTATAGCTAATGCTCATCAAAAACTTAGTACAAATTTTATTTTTATACCTTTCTTCTTAATTTTTACAAATCCATTGAACACAGGCATATGGATATCTTAGAATGTCAATACTATTAATACAGACGAAAAGAAAAAAAAAGGCATGCAGGACCTTTATTTTAAGACCGGTTTTGTTTTTACATTTGCTTTCAAAAACAAGATCCCATTCTTTTTTAGTCTATATTTTGCCTTTTAATTAATCTTAGATAATCACCTGAATTCTTTTATGTACAAAGTAGCCAATCCTAGAGATTCTTGACAATGGATAAATCTCAAATTCACTGAATCACTCATTCAATGTTAAGTACTTACCATGTGCTAGAGAAATATGAAAGAAAGCTATTATTAAGTAGGAAATAAGACTCTAACCTAGTATTAAACATATGGTGCTTAAATAAGCTGATAGGAAGCTCAAATTCAGGTAAATTATAATTAAATTCTGCAGTGTACATATAGTAGCATCCAGATAATTAAGATTATTTGATCTAACGCTCTTCAAATTCATACTTTAAATGACACAAATTGTAGAAGCTCAGACATTTCAAGAAAAAAAATGACACAAATTCCTCATGGGTCCCAGGTTTCAATTCTGAAATGAGGTATGCTCCAGTTTGCATTTCTGAGGATTACTAAGCAGAAACAGAGTATCAACACTCACCTGTGTCATGACAATGAATACTGCAATGCCAGTGGATGCAGGCGTAGAATCCCACTGGAGAGGTCTGCTCTGAGACTTCTTCATTCTGACTATCGTCCAACCCATGCACAGACTCAAAAGCAAGTATAACATCTGAATTTGGGAAGCGATGTCAAAAACTAATGGGACATGAAAACCAATGTCAACCAAGTTTTCACAATATAAAAAAATTAAGAGCTTCTTGTGTTATGATGAGAACATCTTTTTTTTTTTTTTTTTAACCACAAAAAGACAGCCATTTTCAAAGAGAAGCTAAGGAAATTCATTAAGAGATATTCGCATGTAATAATTCTAAAGATTTAAAAATTGTCATAAATTTTGTATATATTTATAAAAATTGTTAAAACAGCAGCAATACTATTTAAAAATACATATATATGCCCATACCATATGTCCAGTAAGTCCAACCTTAACTCTTTTCATTTCCCATTTTTCTTAGCTTTTCTAACTACATAATCTTGTTCTCTATAACTCACTGCTTGTTAAATTCTAAATATGATTTCTGCAATGTGGAGAATGTACCTTCATTTCCGAGTTATTTTTTTTTGATGGCTGAACTATAAAGTAAAGAGTATTTTCTAAAACTATTAACAAGAAACAATACAATGAAATGCATAGCTCCCATAGCATCCAAACATTGGCTTTACTTTCAGAATCCTGAAGACAAATGAGAAGCTCCATACATTAGTGTGATGTGCCACCAGGTGGCCATCACCTACACTGCAGGGGAAGCCTGCTACTTCAAATAGAAAAACCACCTGTATCTACGTCAACACTACAAGAAAACAACAAAAATCTATAAATGCTTCAAGTTCCATATATATTTATTTTATGAGGTAGTTTTTAATGATATTTTAAGAAAGCTTATTACTTTTCTTCATAGTGTATTTTGATGTGAGTTTTAGGCTTTGGGTCAGAAATAGAAAAGAGTCAGTATAACAGAGAATGGAATTAAAACAGGAAGAAAACCTTCAGCTTTGAGGTAAGAAAATTTAGGTCTGAGTCTAGTCTCTACCACTCAATAGCTGACTGGCATTTGGAAATATGTTTCACATCACTAAGCCCAGCTCCTTTATCTGCAAAATAAGGATATGCAGACCTACTCTTCTATTGAGGATAAGAGAATGTATATAAATATGCCTAAAAACAATGAAAAGGCAGAGTGTGGTGACTCATGCCTGTAATTCCAGGACTTTGGGAGGCCAAGGCAGACGGATCCCTTAAGCCCAAGAGTATAAGGCCAGCCTGGGCAACACCGTGAGACCCCATCTACAGAAAAGGAAATTTAAACATTAGCCAGGCATGATGGTATGTGCCTGTACTCCCAGCTACTGGGGAGGCTGAGGCAGGAGGATCATCTGAGCCTAGGAGTTTGAGGCTGCGGTGAGCCATGACTGCACCACTGCACTCCAGCCTGGGCTACAGAGTAAGAACTCTGCCTCAAACAAACAAAAAAACAATGAGGATCTGTACACATTACCTATTATTAAGAAGAAACTAAGTAGGACATATGGGAACTTAAACCGTAATCCTGTTCTCAGTCAAGCTGATTTCTAAACAATTTTTGACAGAAAATTTATACTATGACAAGAAATAGTTTTTTTTAAAAAAGCAGATAGCAAGTCTAAAAGCTTTTTAAAAATGCTCAGAAAGATACTCACATTCTGCCAAACTTCCCATAAATGGTACCCCTATTCCATCTTTGGAGTAACTGAGGAATTGAAGAAGATTAGTGTAAATGACAAATGTGAAAAAAACTTCATAATCAAAGCAAGCATAATTTTGGTGGACTAATTAGGATTAATTAGATGTAATGATGAACAACACAGTTTTAGTGGTTTTGAGTTACCTGGAGAAATGAATGTAATTAGCTAAAGCTGAACCAGCTTGTAACAGCAAGGCAGTTGTCAGAACCTTTAAAATCATGTGCATGGGTCCTCCTTTCTTAATAGCCTGCCACAATGATTGAGCATAAATGCAAGCAATCACAAAGTACACTAGGACTAGGAGGAAAAAGAACTCATGTAACCCTGTGAAGAGAAGAAAGGGAGTTTGCTTCAGTAAAACAAAGCCAGTTATCGTATTGTGTTGCTTTCAAATCTCCCTGTCAGTATATTTCTAGAACTTGTTTTTTAACTGGAGTCATAGCATTCACCTTTGTAAGAGAAAAAAAAAACTATTAAAACTTGAACGTTTTTGTGCCTTGGGGCAAAATTTTAACTACAAGAAAGCAGATTAAACCAAACTAGTTAAGGTCAATCTGTAAGAAAGCATAATGGTCAGGGAAACCCAAAGACTCATCATAAAATCACAGTTTTGTTTGAAAACAGTAAATGAAAATAGTGATTTTAGCATTCAGTTAAATATACGTTTTACCCCCAAAGTGAATTTCTTTTGTAAAAAGTTTAGAAATAGATTAGCTCAGTCAATAATAGTTTAAAATACCCTGACAATGTATCTCAAAGTGTGTTCTCTTGCCCAGCAGCAACACCAGGGAACTTGTTATAAATGCAAATTCTTGAGTTCCATCCAGTTTTTGATCTACTGAATCAGAAACTCTTGACTAGAGTCCAGTAATCTGTGCTTTAGTAAGCCCTAAGCATGATTCTGATAAGCTAACACATGAGAACCACAGCTCGAGAATGTCCCTATACCTTGAATTTCCATTTGGACAAACCTTCAAAATATCTGTCATGTCCAGAGATCTCTTCTGAGATGAACTGTCTGCAGCTCTTGCCAAAAAAAAAAAAAAAAAAAAAAATCCTGTGGAGATCATGCAACTCCATGCCAGGATTGGCTGAAAATTATAACAGCTAACCAAATGGCTACCAATGCAAGAGGCCAACAACATAACCATTTTCAGTTAGGCTAATCATCTTCTCTTAGTAGATCAAACTATAAAGCAGAAAGAAAAGAGGCCACAGAAATTGAAGTTGAAAGGAGCTGATGTTGGAACAGGCCAGAGGAATCAAACTGAGCCATGATGAAAACCAAAGTTTTGAGGGAGTAGAAATTACAAGTGAGGAAAGAGAGATGGCTGGCAAAGAACAAAGAATGTGCAGACTTTATAAAAAATGAAACCAGTCATTACAGCAGCCTCTAGTGCCTACTAGCAGCTTTTTAGTACCGTTTTCATGTAACCTTATTATAAATGTCACTTTTTCTGTGTTAACTTGAAATCTTTTGACTGAATCTCCATTTTTCAGAAATTTCAGAAAATTTTTATAATAAAGCACCAGGCTAGCTTTCAGTTTAACGGCTAACATTTACTTGGTTACATGTCAAGACAGTCCCTAATACTAAGACTTTTACATTCTATCTAACACCAGACTGCTCTAACCATGGTGTGAATAGAGCTGTCTTAATTAAGTCTATGGATGAACTTTCATTCAAATGGTGAACTAGTTTCCCATTTGGGTAAACTCCAATTAACAGTCAGAGAAGAAAATATTTCTAATATGTGGAAAATAATTTTGTAAAAGCAATCAGAAGACATAAATCATAAGAATCAATAAGTAGCTCATCATGCTTTTGGCCTGGTTAGGGGGGAAAAAGCAGCAAAAAGTATTTCTGCCACTGGGTGTCTCTCCTGCTCTATGAATATAAATGTGGACAGTTAACTTTTCTAGTGCAGGTGAAAAAGCATGTTTAGACTTCAGGAAGGAAAGATCAAGTAAAATAGCATATTTTCTTTTTAAATTCCTTACATAGAAAAGCACTCCAGCCTTAGAAATAATGGCAACATAATCCTGGGGTTATTATAGTACTGGAACAAGACAGAAAATACAAATGCTAAATATATTATAACAACTGTGGGACAGTAAAGTTCCTTATGCTATCCTGTGTTTTGAATCTTAGTTTTTATCTTTCCTTCTTCGTATTAAAGAAATAAACATGGCATTCAATTTAAAGTTTTATTTATAATATTTTACAGAATATCTTTAAAGTTTCTGACTTATAGGATAAAGTTTCCGACTCCACTAAGTTACAACTCTACCATGAAAAGAAAATCCTCAGACTATTTACTGAGGAATCGGAATAATGGAGAAGGAAGGGACTCTGGAAAATAAGATATACGTTACAGTGAAATATGTTTTAGGATTATTCACAGTTAATAATCTTCCAGCAAAAGCTAACATTATAATGAACACAAAAATTATTTCATTGACATAACATATTAAATAAATTGAACTGGGTCATGCCCACACTTTATTCACTGAATTTTAGATGATTCTTACCTTGAACCTTTCCATAAAATACTTCAAAGATAAAATGCTAGCTCTGCACTCAATGTTCTTTTAAACAAATCATCTCTTTAAAAAAGTGTTTTTTTGGTCAGGCGCAATGGCTCAGACCTGTAATCCCAGCACTTTGGGAGGCTGAGGTGGGTGGATCACAAGATCAGAAGACTGAGGCCATCCTGGCGAACGCGGTGAAACCCCGTCTCCACTAAAAAAAAAAAAAAAATACAAAAAATCAGCCAGGCATGGTGGCACATGCCTGTAATCCCAGCTAGGAGAATCGCTTGAACCCGGGAGGCAGAGGTTGCAAGTGAGCCGAGATGGCACCAATGTACTAGGGGGGACAATGTCCAGCCTAGGGGACAGAGCGAGACTCCCTCTTAAAAAAAAAAAAAAAGTCTGTTTTTTTCTCTCTTCAGCTACCAATTTTTTGTTTTGCCACAAGCAAAAATTGTTTGTTCACTTTGAAATTAAACTCAATTTGTGTTTACTTTGCTTGTTCAGTTTGAAATTAAAACCTAATTTTAAAACAGGCGGGTACTAATTGTTAAATCTTATTATACTTAAGAGTTAATATACACTAAAAGAGTATACACTAAAGAAGAAAAATACTCTTAATAAGCGTACAACAGGTGGTGAACACTTGTAAGGGAATGTGTAAGGTTTAAGGCAAGCTTAAAGGAAGCAGCATGGGCAAAATAAAGTAGCAAGAAAACTTAGAGGACAGCTTCAATAAATTCAGCCCCAGCTAAATGATGGTAAATCAGAAAGGAGGAGAGCCTGGGGGGAAAAGGTCCTTGGGTTCTGGGGCAGCACCTGGAACAGACATTCCCGCCTACCCATGATCCTTGTCTCAGAGCCCCAGTGGTCTCCCACACTCAAGTGTGTCAAGATATATCCTGATTAGTCTAAATCAATCAGAAATTCCCATACCCTTACCAGTAGGAGGTAAACCTAACCCTTCTGACATATTTGTCTACTTTTATTTTCTTTCTTTCATGTCAACTTACATTTCTCTTATGATGCTATGACCCAGTTCTGAAAAAGGAAATGTGATAGGAAGCTTCTGGGAAAAATTTCCTTCCTCCTAAAAAGCGATACTGAATATTGCAATCATCTAGACATGATGCTCAGAACTGCCACAGCTAACTTTGAACTTGAGGCAGCTAGCTTAAGAACACTGATAGTCTGAGGACAGCAGGGTAGACAGATGCTAAATAAACCACCCTGGAGAAGCCTCAAAACTTCTTGTTGCATAAGATAATTCATTTCATTACTGTCTACACCACTTGCATTAGGGTTTTCTGTTACTTTAAGCCAAAAACATTCCAACATGTTACCAGTAACACATTACTGAAGCTAAATGGAAGATCCAACCCATTGTCTTTTGGGACATGGAGGAAAAAAGGGATAACACTAAAGAATGAACACAGCTGCTAGAATTTTAAAAACAGTGAGATGGCAGATGTGGCAGAGCCTGTAGTATTATTCCAGTGAAAACCAGTCTACATGCCTTTAGGTAATAAGGCTCTCAGGATTCTGGGTACTTCTTGGTCTCTAATTAGATACAAACATAGTTAACAACGATTCTAATATTTTAAAGAAGCAGTTTTATTTTATTTTACCTTAAAGTATTATAATCCTATTTAGTACTTTGTCAAGTGTCATCACACTTGCCTTACTGTCTTTGTTTAATCTAGACCAACTCTGCAAAATAGAGGATTAACCAAAGTCTCGTAGATAGAAAATACATAATTGGTTTGAAAGAGAACAAATTACAAAATTTAACCAGAATAACATGTAACATTAATTGCAACTATTAGCACCAGGTTATTCTAATTCAAACCTCTGAGACATGTGGTAATAATCAATTTTCTGTAAAAACCATAGCAAATCAATTTTTCCTACTTGGAGCAGATAATTAGACAACTAGCAGAAGTTTCTAAAATGAACTGAAGATTTTCCCTGTAAACAAATTCCATACCTGAGGCTACAAAGTAGGAAGAATCCCTCTTAAGGCTCTATTTTAAAACACACGACTAAATCAATGTGAAATACGGACTTTTAGATCAGTGGTTCTGTACATAAGAATCAACTTTACAGCTTTAACTGGCTTCCACTCCAAACCAAATCTATCTGAGTCTCTGGGTGTGAATATCTGAATTTTTGTTTTAAACCTCATAACCTTAAACTAGATGCATACAGTGATGGGTTAAAAACCACTCACTGATACTTCAATGTAGAGTTATTCACAAAAGTTTTTAGGTATTTTAATCAATAAAATGATGTGATGTTTAGAGGAAGCCACAAAACAAGGCTGGATGCTTTTGGGTACTTCTAGCACTTTTTAATGATTAATTTCCGCAGGTTAGCCTTGCATAGAATGTCATGCTTAATGAAAATACATACAATTATAGTGAGGTTTTGCCCCTTGTTTAAATATTGTTGCTGACATACTCAATGTAACTTACCCATTGTAGTATAAGACGCTTTTAGACACAAGAGTAAGCATAAAATCAAAATCAGTCACAAAATCAGGAAAAGGTAGGTCAGAAGGAGTCAGAACTAAGAACTGAATCACAATGGTTAGTATGGATCATAAAGAAAAGGTTGCCACAACTCAAGATGTTGAGGAAAACACTGGAAGATATAGGCAAGGTTCAGGACAAGGCAAGGTATGACTGGCATTCAGTGGTCCAAGCATGGCACAGGGCACAAATGTGATCACTTTATAGCCTGAGACAAAAGTTTACATGCCCAAATTGGTGATAAAGAAAAAGACCAAAAATGGAGGCCTGGATAAGGAGGCAAGTAAAAGCATATTAGTATCTAGAAAAGTCTCATGGATCCACTCAATACATAAAACCACCTTTTGAGCCAAAGGGCTACAGCCTGGAAGGCAGGAGAGGAAGTGCTAATTCATCTGGACTCCACTAGAGGCAGCAGGGTTTGCACATGCAGCAACTGCAGCAGAACATTACTTCCTAGTGAGCCTTGACCAGTCCTAAAAACAAGTGTCCTGTGAAATAACGAAGTCTTACGGTTAAAAAGGACCGGAAGGCTGCGTGCGGTGGCTCATGCCTGTAATCCCAGCACTTTGGGAGGCCAAGGCAAGCCTGCCTTGGCCTGAGGTCGGGAGTTCTGGTCAACATGGCGAAACCTCGTCTCGACTAAAAATACAAAAATTAGACAGGTGTAGTGGTGGGCACCTGTAGTCCCAGCTACTCAGGAGGCTGAGGCAGGAGAATCGCTTGAACCCGGGAGGCAGAGGTTGCAGTGGGCCGAGACTGCACCATTGCGCTCCAGCCTGGGTGACAGAGCAAGGCTCCGTTTCAAAAAATTAAATTAAAAAAAAAAAAAAAAGGACCTGAAGAGCAATTCAGTCCAACCATCCATTCAATGCTCTTAGTAGACCTGGGCTCCATCAATGCCTTTCCAAAATACAGAAAAATGTTGGCATCTTTTACAAAGATTAAGGAAATGGAAGGACTAAATTAACTTCCAATAATGATCTATACTAGTCAAAGGTATCATTAATGAAATTTAACCTTTACATTCATTTGCATTCAGAAACAACTTGAGTAGTTTACACTATATCATTTCTTTCACAGAAAGAACTTTAAAATTAACCACTTTAAAACATTTAGGGCCAGGTGCAGCAGTTCACACCTGCAATCCCAACACCTTGGCAGGCCAAGGTGGGAGGATCACTTGAACCCAGTAGTTTGAGACAATCTGGGCAACATGGTGAGACCCCATCTCTAAAAAATAAAAATAAAAAAAAATTAGCACGCCATTCTGTCACTAGATATACATTTTTCCCAAAGGATATTTTTAAAAAGTTTATCCCTTGAAACATTATTTGAGATCCACTGTCACAAATCTCAAGTTGCTTTTTTAGCTGTGACGAATTTTCACTTTGAACTAAACAGTCGGTTTAAGCTAATGTGGCCTCACTCCTGCCTCACCTCCACCCACCCCACTCTATGGTCAACAGGATACAATGGAATTAAATTTTTCTCTTAAGCAGATTGACTCTTTCAAACAGCCAACGAACTCATGAAGAGGTAAACCATTAACGCTTTTCTTTTTTTTTTTTGAGACGGAGTCTTGCTCTGTCGCCGGGGCTGGAGTGCAGTGGCCGGATCTCAGCTCACTGCAAGCTCCGCCCCCCGGGTTCACGCCATTCTCCTGCCTCAGACTCCGGAGTAGCTGGGACTACAGGCGCCCGCCACCTCGCCCGGCTAGTTTTTTGTATTTTTAGTAGAGACGGAGTTTCACTGGGTTAGCCAGGATGGTCTCGATCTCCTGACCTCATGATCCGCCCGTCTCGGCCTCCCAAAGTGCTGGGATTACAGGCTTGAGCCACCGCGCCCGGCCCCATTAACGCTTTTCTTCGACAGATGGCGTACAAATCCTTACTCCTACATGTTAATTTACAAATCAGTTATACTTCATAGTATGTTTATCATGATCATAAGAAGTCATTCACTTCTGCTGGGGCTAGGAATCTTACCTCAGTAGGCCAGGACATAGTTACCTAACATTTTGATGAAATATTTTATATGAGTAAATCTGATTCTGGGAAGTATTATAGACTCTGATCATCCCTAAATTGTTGTAAGCTTCAATGAAGGCAATCCCTAAATCTGTTCAAACAACCTAGTAAAGAGTTAACCATACAAACTAGTTCAGTTTCTAATCTCATTTAATCATTGAGTTAACAACTGAAATTGTTCAATTTATTACCATTTTTCTGTTTATAAAAATAATGCAAAGTTATCATAAAAACAAAAATATTTAGAATTATAGAGGAAACTAAAAACTGCACAAGTCATTTCCTGTCAGGAGCCCAAACAAACAAGCAAACAAACAAAACTATACAACTCTACCAACTCAGAGTATCAAAATAATCTGTTAATAGTTTTGTACTTCTGTTTTATTCTCTGCAGGTTTTAATACACTCAAATAATACTCTGCTTTTAAAAATTAGTATTATGGCTATCAAAATGCAATAAGATTCATTTAACCATTTCTCTACTTCTGTACATATAGGTTGCTTTCATTTTTTTATTTTAAAAATACAACATGAATATATTTGTGCATAAATCTTTTCCAGAATTTAGGATATATTCAAATACATATTCTTACCAGATTCTCCAGCACTAAAATGATCAAATGGATTCCCTTCGGCATCTGGGTTTAGTAACACCATTTCAAATGGGATATCTTCCACCTGAGAATTCTCCTTGTCATCTTGGCACGTATACTTGTCTGCATAAAACACATGCCACGTTTGTGGAGATGGAATCTGGGACACTGTCAGATTATGTTCGGTCTGGTTCATGGTCACTTTAAAGAGAAAGAAAACAACACCTTTCGTAACAAAACTCTCAAACGTGTTCCATTATTTTATCACATAATCAATTTGAGGTTAGGACACTCTTTTGTTTAATTTTTATTGTCTCAAAAATCTAAGACCTTGTGAAGTATTTGGAATGTCTTGTAAACCAGATATTTACAGAATAAATCAGAATTTATCTGCAAAGGAGATAAAAATGATGTTTTTAACCAAGGAATCACTATAAAAGTATGACTATAAAACACCACGAGTAGAATGGCTTCACTGAAACTCTGAATTTTTTTTTTTTTTTTTCTGGTTCTCACATTCGTATTGGGAGCCATGGGAGGGGCATCCTCTGTGAGTGGAGGTGCTCAGTTTCTTCAGCCACTCCAAGCTGGGGCTCTGGGGATCCTGGGGGTGGCTGGGCACATCGGGCATGTTCCCATCATTGCGGATGGGCATTGGATAGTGGTAGGGCGTGACCTCGTTGATGATGATGAAGTACTTGGTGTAGGGGCTGAGTGGGGGCAGAATTACAGCCAGGCTCCTGATGATAAAGGACACGACCAGCACCGGCTCCTTGGCCCAGGCATTCTCGAGGAAGGTGCTGAGTCTCGCCACCATCTTGGTCTCGACGGCTGAAACTTTGAATTTTAATTTTCGATATTTTCACAGTTTCCAGGTGGGTTAATGACATTCAAAAAAATTATTGTGGTAAAATACACACAGTGCTAAATGTATCATTTTAACCATTTTTAAGTGTACAGTCTATGGCATTAAGCACATCCACAACGCTGTGCAACAACAATCACAGTGACATTTTTGAAGATTACTCGAGTTAAATTTAAAATGGAGCATTCAACTTACGAAATCATTATATCTAAAAACTATGTATTTTCAAAAGATTTTCCAAAATCTTTTTCTGATTGGTTCTTTAAAAGGGTACAAAAAGCAGAAAAAATAGAAATTACAGAAATGTAGAAGTTATTATACTGGATCAGGTCCCTATGAGGTAGTATGATATAGTCAGGGGTGGGGGTGTGTGGCATCATTCAGATGTATGTTTCAATCCTGGCTTCAATACTTACCTGTTGTGTGACCTTGGGTAAGTTACATAAGCAATGACACTCATTTTCTTCATCTGTAAAATGAAGATACTACCTACAGCAAAGAGCTGATGTAAGCACTAAGTTACATGAGTCACCTAGCATGGTATGTCACAGAGCAGTTGCTAAATGTCAATTCTGCTTTTCCTTTCTTTAAAACAAGGTGGTTATATTAGTAAGTGGTTCTCAATCCAGGGTAATCTCCTTTCATCCAGGGCCTTTGAAAATGTAAGGGGATCGATTTTTGTCACAATAGCTGGTTAGATACTTGGAGGGGGGCTGTGTTGAACCTCATGCGAAGAATTTTTCCCCTAAAATGCCAATGGCGCTCCCTTCTGAGAAACACAAAATGATGTCTAAGATTCTTTCTGGATCTAAAACTATTAGGTTGGTGCCAAAGTAATTGCAGTTTCTGAATATGACCTGACCTAAGAGGCACTGACTAACACTAACATGAAGCTGCCTAGGAGAGGAGTGTCTCAAGTTCTGAGTGTAACGAAAAGAGTAGAGTTAGAAGAGTGAGTCTTGGCCTTGTGACTCAGCAAATAAATTTACAACCTCTCTAAATTTGTTTCTTCAATAGTAAAATAAAGACACCTTCCCTGTTAGCTCAGAGTTCTTGTGAGGGGCAAAGGAAAAGCATATGGAATGTTATGTAAAGAGCATGATTCTACACAAAGTATTTTTAAAACAGTATTATGATGGGCCCAATTCCCAACTCTAGTTTGCCTCCATAACATGTCAATATTTAAGGACAAATTAGTCTTAATCTCTTTCTCAATTGTAGATTTTTTTTTAATAAATAAAAGACATTTCTTGAGGTAACCCGAAATTTGTGTATGGAATAGATTTCAGAGGACATTATAAAATTATTAATTTTCTTAGGTGTATGACAGTTAAACAGATGAATTTCTTTACTCTTAGAAGCTGTATGCTTAGGTATGGAGGGGCAAACTGTGATACCTGCTGCTTATTTTCACAAGGTTCAATTAAAACAAAAATCACATACATATAGACATAAAGCAAATTTAATAAAATATTAACAATTATTGAGTCTAAGCAGAGGATATACAGATGCTGGTTGTATTATAATTTCATCTTTTCTGTATGTTGGGAAATTTTCCTAGTGGAAAGTTGCAAAAATGTTATTTATAGGCTGTCTTTATGAATGAAATACAGATGTAGTCAGGATTTGAATTTTGAGAACTTGGACTGTACAACTGGGAATTTCATTCATTGGTAGTTAAATTGAACAAGAGGATTTGATTAACACCATTATGACATTGCTTTTTTGGCTACTGTAAGTTAGCTGACATTTAAACTACCTTTTTTAAAAACAAACAAAAACCATAGAGCTTCCGGAAAAATGTAGCAAAGACTCTAGTTTCTGTTAAATATTGGAAGACTTTTAGTAAGAATTTAATAAATGCTCAATAAATGATTCAGAAATAAGACTGTTTAAATGTGCAATTTGCAATTATATAATCCGGACCTCATTATATAAAGGCTCTGCTGTGTTGCTGTTTTTATCCTTTGCACTTTTTCTCTTAGATAAAATATTTAAAAACCACATTTTTACCAATATACTTCTGATGTTTCATTTTAAATTATGTGGATTTACTTCAAGCAGAAATAAAAGTGTGCTTCATAAAGTGACACTGGCCTTTAGTTTTTGTCTTGCTGTCTTTTCAGCAAGCCTGGGAAACAAGCCTCTTGACAAAACCGTGTGTTCATTGTTTCCGAGACAAAAGACTACAGCACAGCATGCATATTCTATGCTGGTGTAATTAGTACCTCAAATATTAACAAAACTTGAACTGCTGAGAATGGTGCTGAATAGCTAATTGTCCAATCATATTATAAAAGGAAATGAATACTGTTAACCAAAACACACAATAAAATACTAACACCTTTAAATGATTTACAAAATAGACCAAACTACAAAAGGAATCATATGCATAACATGTAAAAAGACAACACTGAAATGTTTTCTATACAATATTATATTCAGCTCCTATAATTTGATAGAAATTCTCCGAATCTGTTTAGATAGAAATATATAAACTCATCATTTTCAGTGCTTTTAAATGTCTTGTTTGATTGCTTTAAAAATCTACAAAGTAGTTTTTAGTATTTTTTAAATCAGATTTTTATGACAGAACAGAGATGATTGAAAAATAATTTCTCAAACATTAATTTGGGAGAGTCAAGCAACATTCAACGTTGAGATTTTTCAAATCTGCTAGTCCTTTCATAGCACACAGCAGTGGCAGGGTTTTACGTAGGAGCTGGGCAGAGTTACTGAGTTCATTACCAAATAGGTGAAAGGCTGTTAACTCTTAAGTCTCATTAATAGCCAAGAAAAGCACTTGCTATAAGGAATTATTCTTAAATATGTGTTAGTATTACATCATGAATTTAAGGATATGCTTTTTGTTTAAATGTATCTAAGCTCCTAAATAACATACCATAAATATGACAACTAATATATAAAAGAGACTTCAGATTTGGATTTTGTTATTGGAAAAAAAACTGGTGAAGTATATATACATAGAAATCAGTATTAAATTTATTTTAGGCCCCAAAATTTGACAAAACAACCTTCACTCCTCTAAAATTCCTGTTTCCTGATATCTTCCATTCCACAATTCCAAAGAATACCTCTGTACTCAACAGAACAGGGAAAGGAAAGAGAAAATAGAAAAAGAAACAGCAGAAGGTTTTGTTAAGTTTAGTCCTATATATAAGTAACTCCATCCTTAACAGTTACAATGAGAATGGCAGCATTTTGGAACTATCATGAACCTTAGGGAAACCTAGTCCAACTTGCTTATTGTACAGATAAGTAAAATGAGGTTCAAAGATAATGAGTTCTTGTTCTAAATCACTAGCAGTGATTCTCAGTTTTGTGGTCTTCCCATTGCACCACACTGTCTCCCTGCATACAGAAGTTCTGGGAATACAGGAATGTGACTCATACAGAAATGATGTTTTTAAGTGTATAAAGTATATAGTATAATACTACCTATGTGATACAAGAGAACAAATCAATATTTCTATAGCTGAAAGCTTTAAACTGCCTAATAAGTTTTTGTTGGAGACAGAAAAAGTATTTGAGATGTCAAACGCAAAAAGCAAAAAACCTACCTAACAAAAAGCCCTTAAGCACTAAGGTCTATGACTATTCATTCTACAAATACTTAGTAAAAACTTAAGTAAGCACCAGGGTATGATAAATTCTCATTCTCATAGTGCCATATAATTGGTATTCATAGTACTTATCAAAATAGCAATTTTACATTTATTCACATTGATCTGATTCATTCTGGTAACCTCCACCAGCCTTAAAAACATTTTGGTCACTAATCTATCACCAGTACCTAGCATAGTACATGAAACAGTGGAAGCACTCAGTGAATGAACACACCAAAAGAGCCCTACTGCTCTCACTGACTGATTTTATAACAAATAAATATAATGGAAAGTGGTAACTATAGTAAGTGCTACGTAGGAAAGCAAGAGGCTATAAAAACTTAGGTGTTAACTTAATCGAGGGAGGAGCCAGCGGGGAGACTGAAGAGGAAAAAGCTTATGCAAAGGCTCAGGGTAGCACTGAAATAAAATGCAGTGAGTGGGGCAATGCCCTGAGATAAAATGAAGAGGTAAGCAGCAGCCAGTCTACAAAGGCTTTGCTGGTCAGGTTAAGGAGGCCTGGTCAGGTTAAGGGAAACGGCTTTGCTGGTCAGATTAAGGGAAACCATTTATTTTAAGGGTGTGCTGAGGAAGTGACTGTAAAATAACCATATCTGCTATTTAGAAAGATCTAGTTACAGAAGGGGGACCAGCATGGCTATAGAATAGCCAGGTAGGAGACTGCTGAAATAACAAAGGCAAGATGAATTCAAGAGATATTTAAAACTAAAACCTCAAGACTTAACTGATGGATGGGGAGGTAGAAAGGTCAAAGAGGGGAGTATTAGAAGATACCTTGGTTTCTCAACTGTTTACTGGATGGCAGGTGGTGCCAGTTCTTAAAATAGGGAACACCAGAAGAGGACCAGGTCTGGATGGGGAAGATGGTGAGTTCAGTTTAGACACCAGAGGAATTGGGAACTGAAGGACGTGACCTTTCATACATACGTAGAACACTTAGATGAGCAAATTGGCAGAGAAAGGAAGAGATAACTAATCATGAGAATCTGCATATATTTCCCAGGTAAGTTTTGAATTCAGGGTCAAAGTAAATAATTGTATGTAATTGTCTCTTTTATAGTTGAATCCAATCATTCATCTCCAGGATACTATCTTCTCACAATGTCATCTCACAAATCTACATTAAAGATCCCCACAATGGGTGGCAAGGATTGGGGACCTCTGCTTTGTTCACTCTTCTAACTAGTTGCCTTATGAGGGAATCAGACAGCTGATAAGATAAAGACTGGATGTTTAGAAATGAATCTTCCGCTAGACTAGGCTAAGAGGAGACTACCATGTTCCATATATGGATGAGTCCCTGAATAATAATGGGAAAGAGGGAAGAATAATTCCCAGTTTTCCTCATGGATGCTTCAAATTTCTAATGTCTCCTACACCTAATTAACTTGCAAGGTGCAAAATGGAAACAATGGCACATGTTCTTCATTTCCATATTAAAAAAACTTTCACTCACTCTGGATGGCTAGCACCCTAATGCACAGGACAATGCTGATGAGAATGAATGGGATCACGGATTTAAGTCACTAGATTAGGATTTAAAAAGTACAGCCTCTCTAGAGGCAAACCCAGAAGTATACAAATGATGTGGTGCTGGTACATCTCAAAGAGACTTCTTTTTTTTTTTTTTTTGAGACAAAGTCTCACTCTGTCACCCAGGCTGGAGTGCAGTGGTGTGATCTCGGCTCACTGCAACCTCTGCCTCCCAGGTTTAAGCAATTCTCATGCCTCAGCCTGCCAAGTAGCTGGGATTACAGGCGTGTGCCATCACACCTGTCTCATTTTGTTTTGTATTTTCACTAGAGACAGGGTTTCACCATGTTGGCCAGGCTGGTCTCAAGCTCCCAACCTCAGGTGACCCGCCCACCTTGGCCTCCCCAAGTGTTGAGATTACAGGCGTGAGCCACCGTGCCTAGCTGTCAAAGTGACATATTTTATCACCATGTAACTAAGTCTCATGTTCAAATGACATGTCGGGAAACAGCATCGAGCTAAATTATCCAATTAACTAAGATAATACATGTTTGGCATTTAGCTCAGTGCTGGCAGATAATGAGCATTCAACAAATGTTATCCTTCATTCCATGCTGCCACTGGGTCAAAATATATTTTCCATATTGGCATAAATTATGCAAACTGTAAAGAGTCTGAATGAAAGAAAGGACTCCTATATAAATTATCTGGATTTTCATTTTCCAAAAATGATAAAGAAGGGAAAGGCATTGTTAAAACTCAGCTTAAAACGTACTGGACAAAGTGTCATCGCCGTGGGATGCCACATATGTACACATGGTACCGTGTTTCAACATTAGGAGGAAAAACTGTATCTAATGATCAAAGAAAAAAGGATACACTCACTTGTCAACTGAGCTTTGGATAATTTTTCACTACAGCTATAACCAGGACTGCTTTGCTGCAGCTGTAGCCATTCCTGGGCTTGGAACAGGTAGAGTTTAGCTTCTTTTCCAACAGCTACTGCTACGTTGTTGATTCTGACACACAGAAGAGCATGGTCACCTTGACATTAAAACAAAAATTATCAACTAGTTTGGTCTTATATGAAACTGAGACACGAGAACAACTCAACACTTCTACTTACCAAAATGGAAATTTAAAAAGCACAATTCTTCTTAAATCTCAATTAACTAGGTAAATCACATCAGAATGAACACATTTAGAAGCAAGAGATTATTCAAATGAACGTGTGGTATTTTCTTGAAATTCAGCTGATAACTGATAATATTTCACTCAATAAACAGCAAATATCTAGGGTATTTGGACAATTCACTGTATTACAATTTTTGCTTCACTTTACAACCACTTGTTTTACATTTTATTCATAATCTATAGAAATGTCCCACCAGGACTGTAAACTAGTTCAACCATTGTGGAAGACAGTGTGGCAATTCCTCAAGGATGCAGAACGAGAAATATCATTTGACTCAGCCATCCCATTACTGAGTATATACCCAAAGGATTATAAATCATGCTGCTATAAAGACACAAGCACACATATGTTTATTGCAGCACTGTTCACAATAGCAACGACTTGGAACCAACCCATATGTCTATCAATGATAGACTGGATTAAGAAAATGTGGCACATATACACCATGGAATACTATGCAGCCATAAAAAAGGATGAGTTCATGTCCTTTGTAGGGA